>NW_006283994.1:275367-283324 GCF_000327345.1 Myotis davidii
ACGGGAGAGAAGGAAGAAGGAGGGTGAGAAGGAGGAGGAAGGAGAAGGAGGAAGGAGGGGGAGGAAGAGGAGGAAGGAGAAGGAAGAGGAAGAGGAGGAGGAGGAAGGAGGAGGGGAGGAAGAGTAGGAGGAAGAGGAGAGGAGAGGAGGGAGAAGAGGAGGAAGAAGGGAGAGGAGGAGGAGGAGGAGGAGGGGGGAGTTGCCCACTGTGTCCACTAAACGAGGACATGCTGAGTTTGGAGTGAGACTAGGGGCAGAGAAGGAGGAGGACTTCTACCTTTCATTATAAAGTTAAGCAAAACAAGCACATCAGTGCTTTTATATTCTACTAACTTTAACAGGTGTTACTTCAGTAATAACCATTTTAAAAATGTAATGCTACTTCGATGGCAAACAGCACTCCCCACATAAAGAAACTCCTGTGTGCGCCAGGCAGCACACCTCGCCGCTGCAGGCGCCTGGCTTCGGCCAGCCCGGAGAGGCACCCCCGTGCCAGGGCTGAACAGCAGCTTCTCCAGCCTCAGGGGCGGCTGCGCCGGGGAGGAGCCCCCTGCAGCGCTCTGCCTGCACAAAAGGGACCTGGGCGCGGGAGCAGGGCCTGGCTTACCGGAGCCAAATGTGGCCGTTGGAGCAGACCGCCTGCTTGCGATCCGTGAAAGGCAAGATCTCTTTACACAGACTGCAGTGCTCAGGGAAGGTCTGCTTGTTCATCTTCTTTGAGATGTGGCCAATCAGCACCTGGTGAGACAAAGCCGCCGGCGATGTTTAGCGGAGAGGGCCGGGCTGCCCGGCACAAATGAAACGAACAACGATGCAGCTTTGCACCCGACAGGTTTCCTTCCCATCACACTGTCCGGGAGTGACAAGACTAGGCCTTCAACTGTGTCAACTGGCTGAGCGAAATCTGCTCTTTCAGGGACCTCTGACAACGGGGTGGACTGTGACCACTGAAGGAAAAACTGTTCTGAAGACCAAAATCTGTTACTTGCCTTGTTTTCGTTGCTTCTGAAACAAGGACTTCGGAGTTCTGTTAGAAGACAAAGTATTTAGCTATTACTTACAATATTCTAATTTTAAGAAGGAAAAGCATTAATTTCTGTAAGATAAGTATTATGTGAAATACTAACTTGGTAGACTTGTACAAATGGCTATTCTTCAAGAAAGGCTTACAAAGGAAAAGATAACCAGGATTAAAAAATAATAATTTCTCCTTCTGATGGTCCAAGACCCCTGAGTGATCCGGTCCAGTCGCCTGCAGTGTGAGATCCACTGACGTGCGGAGAGGCAGGGTGGGGCGGGACCCACAGTGGGAGTGGAGAAGGGGGGAGAGGTCGACAGGCCGGTGCGAGACCTAGTCCCAACTCCAGCTTCCCCTTTCTCTGCTTTGGTCTTGCAGTTACACTACTTCAACAATGAAAGTCTCAAGAACACTGATCGACTTCATTCTTTTGTTGGAAAAACCTTCGTGGCTGTCTCACTGCGATGGGAACCCCAGCCCTTCAGAAACATCCTGTCTCACTAGCAGTTACTGTCCTATGACGTTTTAACCCATTTACACGAGAGCTGTAAGCCGCTAACGGCCCCTCTCCACCTGCCACTCCCCACAACTAGTTTACTGGCATCTGAAGGGGGTCTCACCTACTTACCCTGTACATATAGTTTACAGATGTAAAGCCCGTTAACTTTTGGCTTTTTTGTTGGCCTTAAGAGTTCTAATTATGGGCCTTACAGCAGGGACCAGCACCCCTCCCTTTTCTAGGCCGGCCAAGCACCCTGACCATGACAAAGCCTGCTCTCTCCCCGGGGGACGTGCTCAGATGTTACACCAGGAAGGGCTGCTGCTATTGGCTCCCAAGGGCCTTGCACGTGCACACCCAACTGCTTGCTGCTTTACCCCATGCCTTCTCAGTGGGGGACACGCCTCCCAAAGCGGACAGAACATGAGAAAAGAAGCTGGGATGGCGGGGAGAGCAGCGCGGAGTGCGCCCTCAGCCTGGAAACCTCGTCTTGCAAACCCGCACATCGCTGTCACTGAGAGGAAGAACAGAACTGTGTGACAGGAGCATGTCCTCTGCACCAACCCTCGTTTCCTCGTCCCTCCGGCACCCCGGCCGCTCAACCGCCTCCAACACGTCAAAGCACAAACCGAGCTTTAGAAACTCAATCAGGCCCCAAGGACAGCAGGCCTTTCAGTCTCAGCGTTCTTGCCGACCAACACCTACCCGCGCTGTCCGGTCGTCATACTCCTCGTCAGACATGAGGAAGTCGCAGAGCCCCCTGGTGGGGACGCTGGTGTTCTCCGTGATCCAGGTGTGCAGGTACACTTCTCCCAGGACCCGCTTCATGTGCTCCCTGCTCAAGTGCATTTCCACAGCTTCGATCTTCCCCTGGATTTCCAGCAGCTTCTCCTCCATCGGCTCATGGCCTCCGACATCTCCCGTCTGGGTGAGGGAGTCATCGGCGGGGTCGTCCGGGTCCCCCTCTTTGCTCTTCTCCTGAAGGCCTTGCTTACTCGCCTGTCGGGAGGACGTGCCTTCTTCTTGCTCGTCCTCCATGGGGCCCATCCCAGGGGAGTCGACCAGCAGGACTTTCGAGTCCTCCCTGGTGGGCTGCCACAAGGCTTCGGAGGGGGTTTTCTGCATCGACTGATACAAAATCCGCAGGAGGAAAAGCTTGAAACGCCAAAAGTAGGTGGCCCCACTACTTTCGATCTTTTTCTCCAAAGCTTCTTGTAAAAACGGAGGGATATACTTATCTTTCAGAATCTTCCAGCGCACGAGGTCTAGCAAATCTACCTGTTTAAAGAGGTTCTGAACTGAAGATTCCAAGAGCTGAGCAGCTGCCTCTTCAAAAGTTTTGAGAGCAACAAACTGGACCTGGTAGTTTTTGTTAACGGGATGGAGGCCATTGACCATGCCCTCGGTTGTAATGATGGCCAGATACGCACCGCAGGGGCTCACCGCTATCCCGTGTGTCCTCACGGAGCCGAACACCTCCGACAGCTTAATCAGCTGGTGTTCAAACTTCAAGGCGACATCAGTGAAGATGGGAATCAGCTGCCTCACCTTGCCGTCGCTGGAGCAAGTGTATACTGTCCCGTTCTGCTTGTCTGCCGTCATGGAAACGATGGGCATTGAGTGAAGGCCCGTGACGTGGGAGTTGTGAACATTCAGACCTGCCTTGGAGATCAGCAGGAGACACCAGAACACATAGGGTCCTCTGGCAGCCACCACCAAGCTGCAGTTACACTTCTGGTACGGGTGATAGAGGGGGACACACTTGATGCTGTGCACGGGCAACTGGTCCATTTCTTTCCACAGGACAATGGGCTGCCTTAGCGTGAAATAGCCTTTAATGGCTTTGAGATTGACAGGGAGGATCTTTACGGGTCCGAAGGCACTCCCCACAATAAGGCCACTCATTTTCCGGTTATTGTGCTCATATTCCCACCAAAACAAGACACTTGGAGAGCTGATTCCCGACTCGATTGTGTTGCAGGAAGAGATGGACTCCTTCCCCACGAAAGGCAGCTGGAACTGCCACACGGCGATGTTGCCGTTTTCAAAGAGGACGGCCAGGAGCACGCTGCCCACGTCCCGGCACTCGTTGTTGTGCGTGACCTGCTGCGTGGTGCAGATGCCCGACCACTCCATCCGCACCGGCGTCTGCATGCTGTGTCTCCGCTGGAACTCAGCAAAGTCCGCCAGGTTCCCTCCGGGGGCCTCGGTTTTAGAGAACCGGTAGCTGGTCTCAAAGAGACGGTCTCCGTAAATCTCAGTCAGGTCGACCAGCTGAACCCACTGCAGCCTGTTGAGGTTAGCCTGGATGGTCAGGCGATTGTCCAGGGTCAGAGCTGCCAAGAGGCACCTGCCATTAGCATCGCAGCCCATGGGGGACCAGGTGGTGTACTTGAACCCTCTCAGTGGGGGCAAAGCCTTCCCCTCAGGGTTGAACGCCCTGTCCAACATGAAGGTCTGGCTGATGGCGGGATCTGGAGAGCTGGCAAATTTCTGTTTACACTGAGCAACTTCTGCTTTTGAACCAACCTGGAAATAAGAGAGATAAAAACTATCAGATAAACATTTCACTCTAGAAATATGTTTATATTACTGAGGCTACAATAACTTAATATGTACAAAATTTTACATACAAAATATATATACAAAATTTTTCTATCAGTTTTGTTATTTTTAGTATGCCATGCATTTAAAAGATCAAATACAAGCTTAAAGCTAAATAAGCATATATTCACAAAATGGTGATTTTTTTAAAAAGGATCAGAATAAATGTTGCCATTATTCATAGCCTGGTTTCCACCTTCTTAGGATGGACATAAGCAATGAGGATGAGAGAGATGTACTTAATTATTTTTTTCATAGTTTTACTGATTTCATAGAGGCAGGGAGAGGAAGAGAGAGGTAGAAATAGCAATGATGAGAGAGAATCCTTGGCAACCGGTCCAGGCTGCAACCCGGGCATGTGCCCTGACCGGAAATGGAACCATGACCTCCTGGCTCATAGGTCGACGCTCAACCCGAGCCACACCAGCCGGGCTGATTCTTAAGAGTCAACAGAGCATTTAGCTAAACTAGTCACAAAACAATAAAAGTGTTAAAATGCGTGAAAATATACATCTTTGATACAGATAGATATTTGGATTCTTACAGATAGATAGATATTTGTATCCTTGCAATACAAATGCAAACTTCCTCTCCCTCTTCCAAGTTTGTAATGTCCATCAGCAGTGCCTAACTTTATGATGATCTTTTTAAAAAGATTGTAAAGGGACATTAAAGGTGGGGGAAGAGCCCCAGCTGGTGTGGTTCAGTGGTTGAGCATCGGCCCACGAACCAGGGTCAAGATTAGATTCTCACCGGGGCACATGCCTGGGTTGCAGGCTCGATCCCTAGTAGGGGGCGTGTAGGAGGCAGCCAATCAATGATTCTCTCTCATCATTGATGTTTCTACCTCTCTCTCCCTCTCCATTCCTTTCTCTGAAATCAATAAAAATAACAAAGAAAAAGATGGGGGAAGATAAAGGACCAAAAGAATGCGGTCCAGAGCCATAAGGAAATAGCCAGGAAGCCTAAAGCGGGGAGGGGGAAGGGAGGGAGGAAGCAGAGGTCAAATCAAATATGGTTTCTGTTATGTCAGAAGCAAGGAGAAAGGACTTGACCCACTGCGTTAGAGAAGTGGCTAGCAGAGAAGCAAGCAGAATCGTGCCATTCCTTTTTGGTGTCACTCTCCTTTTACAGATATGCTGACTTTCAAACTGGACAGGGTAGAAAATGTGATTCAAGAAGAACTCAAGCCGAAACCGGTTTGGCTCAGTGGACAGAGCGTCAGCCTGCAGACTGAAAGGTCCCAGGTTCGATTCCGGTCAAGGCATGTACCTCGGTTGCAGGCACACCCCAGTAGATGTGCAGGAGGCAGCTGATCGATGTTTCTCTCTCATCGATGTTTCTAACTATCTCTCTCCCTTCCTCTCTGTAAAAAATGAATAAAATATATTTTTAAAAAAAGAACTCAAGCCTAAGACATATACAGGCATAATAGAAGTCACTTTAAATGAGTTTATGTCCCTAAACCCAGAGGCATTACACTCCAGGGCACAGACAGAACTTGGGAGATAAAGTTCGGAAAACTGGGAATGTGTGAGAAAACGAGTGCAAGAAATAGTTTCGGAATATCCCCCAAAAGGTAAATAGGTAACAAAAGCCACAGACCATTAAGCCTGATAGGGAGTAAAATTCCTCAATGTTTTAACAAATGACTGGCTTATGTAGATGGCAGTGACCATCAGAAACCAGCATAAGATAACTGGAAAAACGCAATATTATTCTCTCTTCTGCTGAAACTGCTAGATAACATAAATAAGCTGTAAAATGAGAGGCAGATATAAAGTTGTCCAACAAATGAATTATTAGACCCACTTTTCCTAAAGTGTGTTACACGCAATACTCCCCTAACTTGTCCCTTGAGGAGTTCTGTGGCTGCAGTCATTCCCCCTGAAGTTACAGGGGCAAGTACAGACTTAGTATCAAACTTTTAAAAACAGCCTGTGTGTGTGTATGGACGGAGGAGGAGGTCATCCTAAAAAATGCCCTGGAATAGGGTCTCAGGCAGCACATCTTGATTCTAAAAAGGCACTTAGGTAACCTTCTGGATACACTTACGGGCATGCTGGAGACATAGTACAAACCGGAAGTTCCAATGATGGGTGCCGCTTTCTAGCTGGTTATAAAATAACGCTAATAAAAGCCTGGAGCTTCCTAGGGTAGATGCAATGTAAACGATGACACAATGATCCTGGCTCTGTCAAGTAACAGCTCCCAGCCCCTGCACACACTGGGTAGACCTCTGGCCCTAAGTTCCTCAGTTACAGAGAATAATACTGCATGTCTCACAGAGTCAGGAAGATCACATAAGTCAATATATGTAAAGTGTATATTAGTAAGTGCTCAAGAAATGTTAGCTATGATGATGACTATTAATTCTCTTAGGGGTAAGTAAATGTTAATGAGACCTAATAAGAGTACTGTAAAATGTAGGGTAATGTCCACCAAATGAAGGGTAGATATCCTATAATATTATGTTAGAATAGGTAACTTACTATAAACAAAAGCTACCATAGAACTAAAAGTAAACTTAGAGAATTTGTAACCCAAAGCATCAGCACAGGATAAAATACAGGAAGCTCACGCAACCCTTCGTCCTACTCATGTAGAAAGAGCTGTTGGCAGGATGGAGAGCAGCATGAATCTGGACCAGCAGGGAAATCCCTTACTGTTTTTTGCAGCAATTTTTAATGTTAGTTTGAAAGAGCCTACTGCACATTGCAAAATTAGTTAACAAATTAAAATAAATACTCAGATGCCCAAGAAACGTACCACTTCAGAGTCCAGATCGCAGAGGCCGACCCCGGCCAATCATTTAATTACATACTACTAGAGGCCCAGTGCACGAAATTCGTGCAAGGGGCTCGGCCCTCACAGCAGCTCTGCCTCCCGCCCACTGGTCGCCCACTGATGTTTCCGGAAGGTCATCCCAGAAGGTCATTCCGGAAGTACATAGGAACATCCTTAAAGATGGCAAGTTCCTTTCTTCTGCCTCCCTCCTCCAGCGTTTCTCAACTTCACGGCACCACCAGCCCCTGCCCACCTTATCTGTTTATATTTGGACCAATTTGTTCATATCTTCTCCAAGAAGAGCTTAGAGGGCTAAGTCATACAAGTTTACCAATGACCTAATTCAACACCAAGTTGTTCGCTTAAAACCTGGATGAATTATGCTAAAAAAGTGGTGAAACATCAACTGAGCAGCCAGCTGTTAAGGTATATGTAATGTGTGTGTGTGTGGGGGGGGACACCCTATAGATACGTAACTTTACGGCGCCTATCACCACCTGCTAGAACACTGGCATTTTTTCAGGACTCGCTAAGAGCGCAAGCTCCCGGGGCAGGGACTGCTTCATTTTCAGGACCTAAGTCAACACCCCGCTGACAGAGTGGCATCCGAGCGTCTGTCCAATGAGTGGATTTACACTTTGATAGATGACATATACCCATACAGATCTTTGCAGGAAACAGCGAAAGTGCTTACACTGGGCTTCTAAACCATGAAAAAGAACCTTAGGGGGGAAAAAAACCCTGAAAAGAACCCTACTAGAGAAAGACTTAGGAACCCCCCAAGTTCTGGAGGCACACTTCGTTTCTATGAAGCTGGAAGCACTAACTACACAAAGACCATTCCACTCCCCGAGGGGTTTTCGCTGTTGAACAAACACCAGGGCGAGCGCTCCAATCCAGCATTTGCCCACCTGCCCACGGTGAGACCCACTCATAACAGAGTCGCTGCAACAGGTAAGACCACGGAAAGGACCAACTTCTCTTCTCCAAAAGCAAACGAAGAGGGAGAGGAAGGCACACGTCGGCGAACAAAGCCAGCCGGGGGCCTC
>NW_006283994.1:283895-284231 GCF_000327345.1 Myotis davidii
CCTGGCCGGGTGGCCAAGGCGCTGCCTGTCTAAAAAAAAGTGCCACCTCTACAGGCGGGCCCCAAGCGCCTGCACTTGGCTCACGGGTGGGCTGCGGGCAGAGAGCCTAGCGAGCCCCAACTCGGGGTGATCAAGCCTCAGACCTCTTTTAGTGACTTCCCCGGGGCCACTCAACTGCTGAGGAAAGAGTCACCCGAGGGCAAAAGAAGGAAATGTTGGTTAGATGGCGCACGGCCTCATTCCGCAGAGGAATACAAAGAACTTCACAAGCATGTACTCTGAGCTTGAGTGTCACTTGGCATCCGCTGCCACAGGCCGAGCCCCGAGGGATGCCCA
>NW_006283994.1:284565-293310 GCF_000327345.1 Myotis davidii
CCCCACCCGCGTCTCGCGGCCATCGTTTTCTCGACCGCAGCGAGGATTGGAGACCGGGCTTTCTCTAAGTGCTTTCAGAAAATGACCTGGACGCCATCCCTGTGCAGAGAGGGGGAAAGTAAATCCTGCTCGTCGGGGTAACTCCCTCGCGGGGAGGGGGCGGGGGCGGGAAACTGGTGTCCAGGAGGATGGACTTCCCGCCCGGAAAAGGGGAGGGGTCCGGGCAGAAAAGCTCCTGTAAAATCGCGTGACTTCAAACCCCAGAAAAAGCGCAGTCTCGTACCAAAAACTTGTGTGTGTGTGTTTTCTTGGAAAAAGCAACAGATCATTCCGTTGAAAATTCTATTGCCAAGTTTCGGGGCGGCCGAAATTCCTTGAGTTCTTATAAACTAACACCCAGTGTCTCGCTGCTCTTTGATTTTTTTTTTTAATTTTGTATATGTTTTATTGATTTTTTACAGAGAGGAAGGGTTAGGGGATAGAGAGTTAGAAACACCGATGAGAGAGAAACATCGATCAGCTGCCTCCTGCACACCTCCCACCCGGGATGTGCCCGCAACCCAGGTACATGCCCTTGACCGGAATCGAACCTGGGACCTTTCAGTCCGCAGGCCTGCGCTCTATCCATTGAGCCAAACCAGTTAGGGCTCTTTGATGATTTTTTTATTTTTATTTATTTTTTTGTGTGGCCGTGTGCGACCAACTTTAGGATTTGCAGGTTTGGGGGTAAAGTTTCTGGCTTACCTGTGGGGTGGCAGCATCTTGTGGGGGTGGGAGGGGAGGAGGTAGGAGGAGGAAGGAAGGACTGTGGGGGCAGTGTGGGGTTTGGAGTGAGACAGACCTGGGATTAGGTGCCGGCCTTGCCACCCACTAGCTCTGTGACCTGGAGGAAGTTACTTCACCTCTCTGATCCTTCCTTTTCCTAGCCGTAAAGTGAGAACAGTCACTTCTACTTTACGTAAGGTTATTATGACGATGGAAAAGGTGATGTGTGTAAAAACTATACATTTCCTGAATCAGAGGCATTTAATAAATGATAAAACATAAATCAGTGCATCTGGGCTCCATTTTGTGCAATAGAATTGCTCCATCGGGAGGGCGGTGGGGTGAGTGCATCTGGGCTCCATTTTGTGCAATAGAATTGCTCCTTCGGGAGGGCGGTGGGGTGCCTGTACCAGGTACTTGCCTTGTAACTAACACATCAGAAACACTTACTGATTCTGAGTGAGTTGTGTAAATAAACGTAGGATGTCTGATTTTACCAGTGTTTGAATTATTGTGTCAAAAGGGTGTTAATGAGGTGATGACAAGTGTCTGCAGTGGTCTTGTCTACATTTTCATTTGTGTGTTGAATGAGGTGCTGATCAAATTTGCCAGTATCCTGAACTTGGGATGGGTAGCCAGTACACTGGATTTGGAAAGACTTCAAACTCGGTGCAGGATATTTTCTTTCTAAAGTTTTTTATTCCTGATTATTAAAACAAAGTTAATAATTTTGAAAATAATTAATAATTAGAAAATTCCAGAAGTAGATTTAAAAACACACACCCATCAGCCTGGTTAACATTTTGGTATCTGTCCTTTGTAGAAAACGACTCAAAACAAAATAGGGATCAAACTATTCATGATGTTTTCTAACGAAACGTCATACAACAAATAAGTAGTATCATAGCATTATCATCAGGAACCTGGCTGTGAGTCGATGCCGGGCAAAGCCTGGGTCCCTCTGTGGTCCTGGGGCAGCTCATCTCACACCTCAGTGTTCTCAGCTCAAAGTGAGATGATACCATACCTGTATTGATAAGTGAGTTAATTCACATAAGTACTAACTACTCAGTATGTTTATTAACATCAAGGACGCGGTATCTAGACTTTTAGTGCCAGGAGGCCCCAGAGGTCATCCGCCATAGCCCCTCATCTTACAGGGGAAGGACAGCCTCAGAGAAGTGACTTGCTTAGTGCTGTGCAGCTAACCTTAAGTAGATCTAGGTATGTCCTTGCCCCTCTGCTCAGATGCCACCTCGAGAAGCATTCCTGTCCCCTGGCCCTGGGCGCCCCTAACCCTATGCACAGACTCTTCTGTGGTACAGCTCTAGGTTTGGGTTTTGGGTGTTGCGCTGTGGCCTCTTTCACGAGCTAATGTATTGTGGGTGGGGGAAGCTAACAGTAGTCGAAGTGTCCAGATTGTGGAAAGGGAAAATTCCATTGCGTGTAATTCGTTCACCTCACACGTGTTTATTGAGCACACACTGTGTGCCAGGCGCGAGCCAATGCAGGGCGGCCTGGGTGGAGAGAGGAGACCAGGAAAGGCTCCTCCGAGGACAGGTAAGCCTAGATCTGAAGGATGCGTGTTCGTTGGCCAGCCAGAAGGAGGCTTGGAGACATGGGTGTGGGAACAGCATGTGCAAAGGCCCTGAGGAGGGAAGGGGCGTGGCACGTGCTGAGAATTAAGGATGACCAGGACAGCAGAGGGTACAGCTGAGACTGGCGAGATGGGCAGAGCCAGATTCTAGAGGGCTTTGTAGATCAAATTACAGATTTTTTATTTTAGCCTAAGAGCCATGGAAAGCCTGTCTAATACTGTGCTTAACTCTGAGTACTTGTTTTTAGAGAGAAGTTGGCATGGGAATAAAGGGTGAGCCGGATGGTAAGGGATCTAAAATCTGTGTCCTATTTGGAATATTTAGTCCAGAGAGGAGGGAGACAGGCAGTCATCTGATGTACGAAGGAGTGTTATGTGCAGAGGAAGTACTCGTTCTGTGTTGCTGCAGAAAGCATACTCAGGCTCAGAGGTAGATGTTCAAGGCGGCAGACCCTGCCTGAAGGTCAGAAACAGCTTCCAAACCCTAGAATCTGGCCGCCTTGAGGGATGAGGCCAGAAGAGGAGGTATATAGACAGCAACTGCAGGCCACCTGTGGGGCGGGGGCGGGGAGTGTGTGCCTGGTGGGAGTGGCTTTGTGCCTGTTCATGCCCCCGGAGTCCGTGTGCCGTGAGTGGGATACAGTCTGCACATTTCACTCTGCCCTGCAGATGGTTCCACAGACCGACATTTGACTTCATCCCTTTTTTCTTTCCTTTTCTTTCTTTCTTTAATCTGAAAATTCATGCACTTGGGACTTTGTAAAAAATTTGTAAAATGAAGTAGGTCAGTACTTAGGATTAATATTAAATGTTTGAAGTGTGTTTATTAAATTAGATATAGAAGACCTTATGGTTGCCAGGAACAGATAACTATTATTGGTAGGTTAGTCTGAAGCAAATTGTCATGGCTAAAACAAGCTGGTGTGTGCCCAGCTGGCATGGCTCAGTGGTTGAGCGTCAACCTATGAACCAGGAGGTCGTGGTTCAATTCCTGGTCAGGGCACATGCCAGGGTTGTGGGCTCGATCCCCAGTAGGGGGCAGGAGGCAGACTATCAATGATTCTCCCTTTCCCTTCCTTTCTCTGAAATCAATACAAATCTATATATAAAAAAATAATACTAAGGGCCCTAGCCCGTTTGGCTCAGTGGATAGAGCCTCGGCCTGTGGACTGAAGGGTCCTGGGTTTGATTCCGGTCCAAGGCACATGCCCAGGTTTCAGGCTCGATCCCCAGTAAGGGCATGCAGGAGGCAGCCTATCGAGGATTCTCTCTCATCATTGATGTTTCTCTCTCTCTTTTTCTTCCTTCCTCTCTGAAGTCAATAAAATATGTTTTAAAACTAAAAATAAAACCAGCTGGTGCGTACATGAAAGTCATCATTTCAAGCTAAGAGGAAAATAACATTGCCAGAGACACCAAAGCTCCAGAGGAGCAGGCACTGGCGACTCACACGATGTTTTTCTTTTCCTGTGTGAATCGGATGCGCAGGCCAAAGAAAATGGAGAGTTGGATGTTTCTCCTCCTGGGGGTAGTTGGACAGTGTGTAAATCACATTCATGTTATGGAAATAGGAACCAACAGGCAAGAAAATAACCTGGTGATGTAGCCTGTAGTCGGTGATCAGTGGGGAATTGAAGGGCGAGGGGAGTTGGAGAATTGTGGGAGGAGTGATGGCTGGAACAGGATTCCCACTTGGAATGGAAACTGCGAGTAGGAATTGTCTCCACACCATCTGAGTCTGGGGGCGCAGCTCGAGGGGAGGATGGTGGCGATCCAGGCGCTCTGGGGCAGCAGTGATGGAGGTTTCTGCTTCCTGGGCACGAGCTGGGACGCAGCATAGTCACCCCGGGCTTTGTTGGTAGAGAGAAAAGATTTATTCTCTCCCACCCCGGTTCTCATGTAGTGGGTCCCTAGCGATGTGGACTGACTTAGCAGCCAGACTTCTCTGAAAACAAACTCGCTGGTTAATATTGAGCCCGAAAAATGCTTCTCCCCCTGCTCCCCCTCATCTTGGCTGAGTGGCAGTTTCGGTGGATGGTGAGGCCTCAGAGATGAGTGAGTTGAGCTTTTGTGGGGTTTTGCTTTTGGAGAAAAAAGCCGAGTCAGAGAGCGCGATGGCAGGCCCTAAACTGTTGCTTGACATATGGGCCTAATGATCTCTGCGGGGAGATGCCATTCCGTGGGCAGTGACGCTTCACTCTGAGGTCTGCCTTCATGGACTAATGCACCTCTCGCTGCTCTTTCCTTTGGGGAATGACACAGCGAGCACAGGCCACCAAACGGAAACGCCAAGCGGCCAATGAGGCTCCCCCAGCCAAACGGGGGAATGCGGCGTCCTCTCTCCCCGCCAAGAAAACCGCTGCTAAGCCAGCGCAGAGGGGCCTGAAGGGGAAGGCGCAGAAGGTGTTTTCTCGGAAGAAGGCTTTGGCTGGTGCGAGTGAGAAAAGCCAAGAGCAGAAGCCGGGCGTTAAGACTTCATCGTTGTTTAAAAACAACCCTGAGATTCCGGAGCTCCCCAGGTACGCCCAGGGCAGCGCACCTCGGGAGGAGAGGGCTGGTGGGCTCTGCCTTTTTGTTTGTTTGTGGGAACTCACGCCCGATTTTGTTCGTCATTTGCAGACCTGAGGTCAAGCAGGTGCAAGAAAAGGTGTTTTCTTCAGATGCTTTTCATGAGCTGGACCTCCACCCACATCTGGTAAGTTCCTCTCTGGTTCAGAGGGTCGCTGGTTTGGTGGGCTTATTCATGCAGAACGTCCGAAAGGACAGCCTAGGGAGACACCGCCGCTCAGGGGCTCTGCTCCCAGTTACCTGTGTGAGCTCAGACCGATACGCACTCCTTCAGGGCAGTGCGGCGAGTGGCAAGCTTAGCCGTTCACTATGTCCTCATCCCCCTCACCTGTTCCCTCCCTCATTCAGTGTAGGACTGAGATCCATTTACAGGGCTTTAACTCAGCCTCCTCATGACTGGGTAGATGTGACTTTGAGGCTCTCTGGGCGCAGATGTCATAGTGGCCATAAGGGGGGACCTGAGCTGCATCTTGCTGCTAAGGCACGTCTATGGTTATAAAGAATCAAAGGAGGAAGAGACTATTTTAACGTGCATTTTCTATAAACAAATGAACCCTTTTGTCTTTCCCATGACTGAGTTTGCCATGCTTTATGAGAAAGGAGAGGAAATCCATGAACTTTAGGGACTCCCTTTGCTCACATGGTCCTGGCTTACCTCCTCCTTCAGGGTGGGTTACACAGCCCGTTGGCTCCCCTACAGGTCTGAGCAGGGTTTCTCAGCCTTGCTGCGGCGCACATTGGGGTGGTAGCTCATTGTAGGGTGTTGAGCGCATCCTGAGCCCCTGCTCACTTGATGCCGGTAGCGCCCCTTCCGCAGTTTTAACAACCAGAGATGTCTCCAGGGGCTGCCTCACTGGGCAGAGCCACCCCCTGAGCACCACTGTGGTAACCCGTTTCATCTGTGGTGGGGTTTTCTGGGTTGTTTTTTTGCATCCTTATTTGCAAATATAAATATATTTGTATTTTATATAAATTTATACTAAAAATTTGATAAAGAATATATATATGTGTGTATATACATATATATACACATATACATATACATATATATATATATAATTTTCTTCTCTTTCAGATTTCCACACTAAATACAGTCTTGAACATATTTCATATGACCAGGTAAGAGTTCCAGGCGAAGCCTGATGTTCTTAGGACTTAAGTGGGTAAAATTGTACGGAATCTGAATTGTCTGTGGAAGACTGAGCCAAGTTGTGTGTTAGTGTTAGAGAACAATGCCAGGTTGTTGGCTGTTGAGGGCTCAACCTGTCCCTCAGCCCCTCGGTTTCTCCACCTGCCAAATGGAGAAACCCTCACCTCTAAACTGTAGGAGGTCTCTGGCCTGGAAGATGGTCTGCATAAGACCTCACTGTTGTTCGTGCCTCCCTGAAAGTCATTTGTTGAAAATACAGAATGTCTCGTGCAGTTTCTTAGTAGTAGGATATAGTCAACCTAAAAGACCGACGTGAGTATGTGGTTGGGTGTAATGGGATACGAAAAACTTAAAAAATGTTTGTGACTAATGAAGACTCCCAGAGGCGAGAGTCCTCTCAGTGTGTGTGCTTCTATAGGTAAAAATAGGAATGTTACGAATAAAGGAAGCACCCTCACCATTTGTTCAGTTTTGTCGGCCCACTTTAAATGGTTCCTCTCCCCTTTCGGTTGCTGGTGTTTAAATGCGCACGTGGACACATGCCCGTGTGTCCCTGCAGCTCGTCCTGGTTTTCTGCAGCGGGAAGCAGCTCCTGGCTCTCGGGGGCTCACAGCTTCCTTTACTCCTCTGTGCGGGGATCTTCCCCTTCTGTGTTGCCGCCTTTCGTGTTGCCTCTTCCAGAGGCAAGAGGGCACGGCGGATGCTTTCACCAGCGCCAGGCTGTCGTCATGCCGTCCCGTTTTTGTTCTTAGCTGATGTGATGGGATGGCCATTCTCTGGCTTGCCTCAGCATTTCAGCTAAGTTCCAGAACCGTAGCTGAGGGTTTTATTCTCTTGCTCATGAGAAGTGTCTCAGCATCTTCACTTGACTGTTTCAGTAACTTCTAAGGAGGCAGCCGGTAGAGCAGCGCATGGGCAGTTGCCTTCGGTGTGTCTGCATGTCTGCCTGTAAACGCACGTGGGTGATGTGTGTGGCTAACCATGTTCTTTCTTTTGGGTGGCCCAAGTGTCCAGAAGCAAAGGATTCCTGCGCTGCTGCAAGGCAGAGACGCTCTCGTGAGATCTCAGACGGGCTCAGGTCAGCCGTCATTTAACTTCCGCCCTCCCCCCAGAAGCCCAGCCACAGTCCTGGCCTGGGTTATAGAGAGAGGTGTCTGCTCGTGGTAGTAGCTGCTTTGTTGTGTTTGAGGAAGGGGAGGCCATGCTTTCGATCAGAGCCCTGGATTAATTCACGCAGTGATAGGAAGGGGGCGATGGACAGAGCCGTGCGAGCCCAGTTCCGCTCTCGTTCCTCAGAGCCTGACGCAGGGCTGGGCCAAGTCCCCCCATCTGTGCCCGAGCTGCCCATCCTTACTCCATTGGCGATGAGTATTTTCTTCTGCTGTTAAACAGAGTTCTGACCCGAGCACACACTGCTTGGATGCAGTCGGTTGCTCAGACATGGAACCTGCTTTGGCATGTTCCAGAACAACCCAGGCATGTTCTTCTGACCCTCTTGTGCCCTTCACAGCTCTTCTCCACTCCCCCCAACTCAGCCGTCATTCGGGGGAGGAAACCCCAAATTGTCGCCATCCTGGGTTTCTCCCAGTCTTCAGCGGCTGGGGCTCGCCTGGTGCCTCCCACTCTAGCACCACAGAGGACTTTACTTGGCCACAGAGTGCATTAGAGAGGTTATACCAGCCGTGGGCAAACTACGGCCCGCGGGCCGCATCCAGCCCGTTTGAAATGAATAAAACTAAAAAAAAAAGACCGTACCCTTTTATGTAATGATGTTTACTTTGAATTTATATTAGTTCACACAACACTCCATCCATGCTTTTGTTCCGGCCCTCTGGTCCAGTTTAAGAACCCATGGTGGCCCTCGAGTCAAAAAGTTTGCCCACCCCTGGGCTAGGCACTGCAGAGGAGGAGCTGTCTGGCTTCTGGAGACAGCCCTCAAGCTTTTGTGTAGTTTAGGGAATGTATCACCGAGTCCCGTTAGAGCAGTGGCTCTCAACCTTCCTCATGCCGCAACCCTTTAATACAGTTGCTCATGTGTGGTGACCCCCAACCATAAAATTATTTTCGTTGCTACTTCATCACTGTAATTTTGCTACTGTTACGGATTGTCATGTAAATATCTGATATGCAGGATGTATTTTCATTGTTACAAATTGAACATCATTAAAGCATAGTGATCAATCACAAAAACAATATGTAATTATATATGTGTTTTCTGATGGCATTAGGCAACCCCTGTGAAAGGGTCGTTTGACTGTGAAAGGGTCATTCAACCCCCAAAGGGGTCGCGACCCACAGGTTGAGAACCGCTGCGTTAGAGGAAGGAAGGAGCTGGAGCTGCAGTTCTGTAGGAGGACCGAGTGTACAGAGTGTGAGGCAGTGGGCTCCGTTTCTGCCTCTTGGCCGTGGGCTTGCTCTTCCCTTTCCCCAGATTCAGGGCTGCCCGCGGGGAGCAGGGCTGCTTTCCTTACTGTCATCCACAGGGGCTTTGGTTTTAATGTCTTTTTTACTTTTTTCAAAGGTAAAACTCTTGCCTATTGCATCCCTGTGGTCCAGTCCCTTCAAGCAATGAAAACAAAAATACAGGTGAGTGTCGAGTGTGCTTCTCCACTGTCGTTCATGGTGCACGGGAACCATCAGACGGAAGCACTGCCGTGATCGTGAT
>NW_006283994.1:293374-318803 GCF_000327345.1 Myotis davidii
TTCCTTGCTCTTTACTCCATTTCTCACACAGCGGCTGCCTCCGCGGGCTGCCCAGCATGCAGCAGAGCAAAGGGATTCACCACCATCATAGTAGGTCTCGCAGGACACGTGTCAGGTGCTCCCGGAGGTCAGACGTGCTGCCAGATGCCTTGCCTGTGTGATCTTGAATCTTTAGCTGCCTTGGCCCCACCGAGTTGTCAGTATTACTGTTACCCCCAGGTTTACATGACAAATGGAGGCTTGGGGAAGTTCAGTAACTTACCCAGACCATGTGGCGAGTAATGGGGAACTGCATTCCCACCTCAGTTCTCTGTGGCTCCAGAGACAAGCTCTTCTGCCTAAGAAAGGTGAATGTTGTATATAAATGTGGTTTGTCATGAATAGTAGATGTGGAAATAAGCACCCAATTAGTGAGTTTGACAATGGACCGCCTGATGTTGAGCATGTTCTAGAAGCTTCCTTCAGTTGTGAAACAGTTAGTGCCTGGGCCACAATTTGGGTCCTTGGTGTTCCCTGGGAAACCAGTTAACCGCCACCTTCCACAGACATAGGTGTCTTCTCAAAACCCGGCCCAGAATCCCACAGATACAGCCCTGCTTCGTCTCTAGAGGAAACAGCGAGATCAGAAATAGGAGTCAGATAAGAGCTAATTGGTTCCTATTTTCTCGGTTTGGACATGCAGGATTAGATGTGTATCGAGCCCATCTGATAGTTGAGTGCCAAAATAAATAACGAGAGTGTTGGATTATAGCCCATAAACTTAAACAAATTCCATGAGTCCAAACTGATAAGAAATGACTGAGTAAATAAATACGTGGCGGAAGGGAAAGCCCTTCCTCATAGTAGAAATGCGAAGGAAAATGTGGAACGAGAGATGGAAATAGAGCAGCAGCCTTTGGCAGGGCCACAGGCGAGTGTTCCAGGCAGGAATCGTCACAGATGCTAACGTGAGTGGGTGGAAGTGATGAAATGGGCTATTTACATAGTTTGAGAGCAGCTCCCCACAAGGCGCTCTTAATCACAGAGGGAAACTAGCCTTCCAGCGGGCAGCCTGGCTGCCTCCTAACCAAGCCGTCCAGCTGGTGTCACCGGCGCTAAGACGTGGGCCTCATGGGCCCTTGTGTGCTGCAGGTCCGGAGGACGCAGCTCCACTTCAGTAGTTTTCTTGCCCAAAACACATAACCTGAGTTTAATCATAAGCAAACATCAGCCAAACCCAAATTGAAGGATATTCTAATATTCTAATGCTCTTGTTCAAAAGCATTAAGGTCACAAAAGACAAAGAAATACCACAGAACGACCCAGAGTAAGATACAGGAGACTGACAACTCAATGCAGGTCTGGTCCGGACCTGGATCCTAGTCTGGGGAAAGGACGGTGGGAGGTCAGTTACTGGGATTTGAATGAGGCCTATAGGTTACTTCATAGTGTTTAATCAGTGTTCATTTCCTGGTTCTGATCATTGTCCTGTGATTTTGAGAATCCATACCATATGAGGCAGCGGGGAGAAGGGTTTCAGGGAGTTCTTTGTACTACTTTTGCAATTTTTATTGGTTGATTGATTGATTTTAGAGAGAGAGAAACATCGATTTGTTGTCCCACTTATGCATTCATTGATTGATTCCTGTATGTGCCCTGACTGGGGATTGAACCTGCAACCTTGGTGTATTGGGATGATGATCTAACCAACTGAGCTACCTGGCCAGGGCTGTGCATTGTTTTGTAAATCTGAAATTATTTCAAAATGAGTCAGTTTAAATTTTATTTAAACTCTATGTAAATGAATAAAACAGAAGTCATACACAGCCATCCAAATTATGGAACCTTCTAGAGCCAGTAAAAGTGCTATTTTTTTTCAAGTAACATTTGTGAACTTGTGTTCTTGCCATGTAATTGAAATAAGGCAGGTTACAAACCGGCACATAGAGTATGACTCCAACTTCGTCAATGATGATAAAGTCTGTGTGTATATAAAAAAGGTGAGAACGATACCTATCAGAAGATAATGCTAGTTTTCTCTGAAGTGGTGAGTGAGATTTTTATTTCCTTCCCGTGGCACTCAGTGAGAGTCCCACAGGGCTCCTCAGTGTTGCACGGGGAACATAGAGGAGAAGCAGGTCATCACGACAGTGCGGTGGAGCCTCCCCCACTGACATGCCCCGGCAATGCCAGGGCAAGGTGTTAGTTCACTCAGAGTTAGGGAGTTGGGGGGTATTGGAGCTGGGTGGGTCCTGCAGTGCTAGCCCCCCTGTCTGGTCTCATAGATGGGGACTGAGGACGGGGAGGTTAGATTACACACCGGGGAGCGCGTGTGGGCAGCTGTGCTCCAGTCTGAGCATGACTCTAGGCAGACCATTTCACCCTCTGCCTCCCTGACTTCACCGGTGCCATGGCGACGGCAGTGCCTCTCTCCCGGGGTGAGGAGCAAGTCAGCTGGGTGCACGTGGACGGTTGAGAATGGTGCCTGTCACCTGGGAACCACCTGCTCGTTGTGGGAGCTGTCATCATCATCAACACGCTCCCAGGGCTGTTGAAAGGGCAATGGTTTGATTCACTTATATTCAGAACCATTAACAAGCCAGGCAGTTGCTTTTAATTTGCTCAACTATTTTTAATATCACTAACAAATCCTATTCAAGACTGAAATATTCTGTAGAGAGAGTTTTCCAAGCCCAAATTTAACTCACTGATTTCAAGTAATACTCATACAGACCCTTGGAGTTCATTGTAAAATGATTTGACCTGTAAAAATCATACGTGGAGGGAGCAGCCAATTCAAGGCCCCCCACGGAGTCTTCAGTTACTTTGGGAATGAATCGGGAAAGGCTGCTCTGCTGTGCACACTCGCTCAGTCACTTGGCTCTGATTCTTCTGACATCACATCCACCCTCTTCACTCACTTCTGCTCGGTGAGGAATTGCTTTTTCTTTCTTTCCGTCTGTGTAGTAACACCTTTTGAAATGTCAGAATCTCCTACCGTCGCACTGTGGCACGTCGCTACCGCTGTACTAACATGTTTACTGTTCCCCGCCCGGCTTCAGCGCAGGCTCGCCAAGTTGATGTTGAGTACAGGCGGCTCTAGTTTGAATTCCAAATCCTTTTCTCCTTGTGGGTAAATGTCTCCTATGCAAAACATGAAAACCATGCTTGTGATTACATTTGCGGCTAAGTCTGCACTTCGCTGCTGCTCTCATTGTTTCGATCCAGTCCCTGTCTGTGAGCACTTTCGGGGTGCAAGGCACCATTGCTTACGGGGCCTTTATCAGATGACTTTGTTTTTTCTTGTATTATTATTATTATTACTATTATTACTATTGGATAAAATGTATATGGCAAATAAATGTAAACAGTACCCAAAAAATTGAGAGTGAAAATCAAGTCATTCCCTCCCCTGCCTTCTCTGAATGCGACGTTATGTCGGGATGCAGTGGTCCTTGTCACCAGTCTCTTAAGAGCAGGTCCTCTTAGGGTGTCCCCGCCTATAAAGCAGATGTGCACATGCACAGGTCCTCTTAGGGTGCTGCATCAGTTCAGGTCTTTAACATGATTCAGCACAAGGCACATGCTATTGAGATATGCATTTTTGATGGAATTAATGAAACGTTGTACAGAGTTTTCAAAAAGTAAAAAAGCAGAAAACAAAAAGTATGTTGTTTGAAATATGAGTAGAGAAGTAAAACTTGCACCTCTAATTAAAAACAGATGTGCACATGCACAGGTCCTCTTAGGGAATCCCCGCCTATAAAGCAGATGTGCACATGCACAGGTCCTCTTGCCTCTTCATTTGAAGCATTAGTCTGTTTGCTACACAAACGGTGGCTCGTTATGCATGCTGTCCTGTGCTTTGCCTTTGTTCACTTAGTGTGTTTGGGGATAGTTTCTTATCTGTTGGATAAGCCTTGTGTTTAAAGTGCTGCCTCGTATTCCACTGTCTGTACAGTAAACTATTGAGTCATTCCTTCATTGGTGGGATACATTTTGTTCAGTATTTTACTACAAACAGGGCTGTTATAAATACTCTACATTCTGGAAAATACAAATTTATGTACAGGTACCAGTGTATCTTTTAGAGAAATTCCCATAAGTGAAATTTGCATTTTTATTTGCTAGATAATGTCAAAATTGACCTTTAAAGGAGTTATAGCAATTTGCACTCTCACCAACATTGTACAAGAGTTCCTATTTGCCCGTGCCCTTATCCACACTATCAGCTGTTTAATTTTGCTCATTTGACAGGGGAAAAATACTGTATTATAGTTTCAATTTGAATTTCTCCTAGGAATAAAGTTGAACATCTTTTCATATGTGTAAAAGCCATATTTTGAATTATTTCCATAAATTAACTTCTTATGTCCGCCTCCATTTTTCTGTTTGAGTTTTCTTTTATGTTTTTATTTTTAGTTGAATCATAGACCTTCTTGATAAGATAGGGAAATTGGCCTTTCTCTTACATGTAGGGTAATTTTCCCCACATTTTTATTTGACTCTTGATTTTGTTTGGGTATTATTTTTTTATTTTGAAATTTAAAAATTTTTTTTATTGGCTTTTTTACAGAGAGGAAGGGAGAGGGATACAGAGTTAGAAACATCGATGAGAGGGATGTTCTGCACGCCCCCTACTGGGGATGTACCTGCAACCAAGTTACATGCCCTTGACCCGAATCGAACCTGGGACCCTTCAGTCTGAAGGCCGGCGCTCTATCCACTGAGCCAAACTGGCCAGGGCGAAATTTTAAAGTGATAAAATTTATTGGTGTTTTATAGTTTCTGGGTTTTATGTCATCTATAAAAAGGCCAACTTAATTCCAACTTAATTTTTTCTAAAATTTTTTATAAAATGACCTTTAAGTAATCCATTCTTTTCCTGATAGAAAATGCTCCTTATTTCCTAAATTTCTCCATGTATTTGAGTCTACTCTAGACCCTATTTGCTGTTGTAAATCTCTATATATCAGTGTCAGTTTTTCAAAACTACTGTGGATTTAAATTGTTCAAATATCATGTTTTTCAGAAATGTTTTCATTATTCTTAAACATTTTTTTATGTGAACTTGAAATCAGCTTGTTTGATTGCATTTATTATTTTATATGTGCATATAAATGTCCATATGCATTTTTATTAAGATTGCATTACATTTATGGATTGATTAGGAAGAATTCGCTTATATATAATATTATCCAAGAACAAGATACATCTTTCCATTTATTCAGGTTTTATTTTATGCTCCTCGGAGGTATTTTAAAATTCTCATTATGTAGATTTTATACATTTCTGTTAAGTTTATCTTTTTTGTTGTTATAACTGATTTTTTTCTCCTTTGGATTTCTTCATTTTCTGTTAAAAGCAGTTTATTTATATATTAATTTTGCATTCAGCTAGTTGACTTGTCTTTTTTGTAATAGAGCTTCAAGTGATTTTTTTTTTAGGATAAAATATTTGCTAATAATGACAGTTTTACCTTCTACTTTCCAGATTTTTAGACATTCTTTTTCTTGTCTCATTGCATGGGCCAGACCCTCTAGAACAGTGTTCCATGATAATGAAGGAGGTGGGCATTCTTGTCCTTTTTCTTAATCTTTACCTGAGGGTATGCTTTTACTGATTTTCATAGAGGAGGGGAGAGAGAAACATCGATTGCTTACCTCCCACATGCACCTTGATGGGAGCAAACTTGCAGCCTTTGTGTGTACAGGATGGTGCTCCGCCCGGCCGGCCGCCAGGGCTTGTCCCTGTTCTTGGCCGAGACGGCTAGTGACGTGTGACCAGTGGCCACTCTTAGGTCCTGGTGTCTGGCGCTTAGGACCTTCATTCAGAGCATTTCTTTCCTTCTCTGTCCCCAGCGCGGTGACGGCCCCTACGCGCTGGTGCTGGTGCCGACGAGAGAGGTAAGTGGGCTCACGTGCGGATGGGTGTTGTCAGTGACGTCCTGTTGGATTTGTAAGTGGAGTCACTGTTTTCCTCTCCGCCGCGCCAGCCTTAACTTGAGTCCGTGTTTGGCCACAGATCACTTCACATTGCTCTTTCCTTTGCTCGGGGACTGAGCTCTGGTCCTCAACCAGAGAAGTTCAGCTTCTCTGAAAAATCATGTTTCCTTGTCTAAACACTGATCATACTATAAATTTCTATCCTTTTAAAAGAAACTTCAGTCTCATTTTTGTACACCCCCAACTTCATTAAAAAATAAAAGCAATCGGCCCTGAAAATGAACTTTAAAAAAAAAAAGAAGAAAGCTACCGTGCCAACACATGTTCCTGAAAGTTAAGCTTCCTGGTCTCTGTCTTCTTCCCTGGTGGAAATCTCTTTGGTCTGGTATATTTTTTTTGCCTGGGAAGCAATTTCCGATGAAGGTATATTTTCTCTGTCAGATGTAACCATTCCCCGCAGAGACTTGCTCATGGCGATGGAGCGTCCACTCACCTCACGTCCTGCAGAGCCCGGTCCGCTCCGTCCAATGGAGGAGCGGGCGTGAGGCTATTTAAATTTTGACACAGCGAACTGGCTGTTTCCAGAGCGCTTCGTGAATCCTGAACACGTGGGAACTATATCTTTGGGCAAAGGGATTATGGGCCGGTTTTATGGAACCTCATTCGTTTTCATTCGATGCCACAGGGCTTGTTGGTTTTCTTTCCTATATACACCTCTGGGTCCTCAGCTGCCAGCCTGGCACGTTCCTGGGCACAGTCATCACCCTCTCAGCCCCGAAGGCCAGGCTGCGGCATCCCTGCTCCATTCCCCCTCGTGTGCTCACCCCTCTCTCTAAAGAGCCGAGTCCAGGTCGGCGCCTTCCCTTTCCCTGTGCTGCGCTGTGTGCTCTGGGGACTAGAGCCAGCAGAGGGAGCACGCGCTGTCTGTGTCCATCCCAGAATAGATGTGCTGTGGCTGCCCGCACTGCAGACTGACAGCTCTCACAGTCAGCCTCACACAAGTATATGTTTCCAGTCGATTCTGTGCTAGGATTAATCTTCTCTTGAATCATAACTTGAGGTCCAAGTTTGGATACGAATCACTCTACTGGTCCATCGTCTAAATTTCTCAAAAAGGAAGAAGATGCCTTGCTCATTATAACTCCTTAATATTTACAGCTGGCGCTACAAAGCTTTGACACTTTCCAGAAACTGCTCAAGGTAAGGCCGCCAGGACTTCAGCTTTACCTTTTTTTCTTGACTTTTTGAGGAAAGAGAACTATGCCGCAGCCTTTTCTTTGTTCTCAGAGAGCTCGCAGTTAGTCTCTTCCCTCCGCGATGTCTCTGCTCCTCCCAGGAACAGCGTGGAGGCTTCCACTGGTCTGATCCGCACTAACGACCTGCTTGTAGCTGAGCAGGGGAACTGGTGTTTCCTGGAGCTTAAAATTGTGTCATTGATCATAGGCACTAGCAAGCCACGTACATTCACAGGCATCGCAGCCTTGAGATGGTCCGGTGCAAAGCCACTGGAAAGGCTGCCCATGGGTTTAAGAACGAGAGAGGCTCCAAGGCCAAGCCAGCAAGCCCACCGATTTGGCCGCGAATTGCCCTGTCCGTCCTTCATCGGGGTGGGGGTTGTGCCTAGGTTTCATGTTAGCCCCAAAGATCACACACCTCACGGAGATGTGTTTCATTCAGGCTCCGTGGAGCAAGGCAGGGACTCACTGGAACCATTTCCAGAGCTCCCGTTTCCGTCTGTGTTGGGAGGAGGTCACACAGCCTTACCTCCGGCTCTTGCTGACCGTGACCTGGTAGGGCAGTGCTCACAGTCCTGTCTACACAGTAACACCTCTTACCTGCGAAGCCCGACCCCCCTCCCGGTACCTTTTATTAAAAATTTTTTATTGATTTCAGAGAGAAAGGGAGAGGGAGGGAGATAGAAACATCAATGGTGAAAGAGAATCACTGATCAACTGAGGGTCAAGCCCGCAACCTGGACAAGCGCTCTAGACCGGAATTGAACCCGGGACCCTTCAGTTCACAGGCCGACGCTCTATCCACTGAGCAAACCGGCTAGGGCCCTTATTATTTTTTTAATAGATTTTTTATTGATTTCAAAGAGAAAAGGGGAAAGGGAAAATCATTGATAGTTTGCCTCCTGCCCCCTATCGGGAATCGAGCCTGCAACCTGGGCTTGTGCTCTGACCAGAAATTGAACACTGACCTGGTTCATGGGTCGATGCTCAACCACTGAGCCACACGGGCTGGGCCCCCTCCCAATGCCTTTGAGGAGAAGGATAGACCTGTCTCTGTTTGTAGAAAATGGGCTATGCATTGATTCTGGTCTGATGTCTTTCTGTAGCCATTTACCTGGATTGTGCCTGGAGTGTTAATGGGAGGAGAGAAGAGAAAGTCTGAAAAAGCCAGGTAGGGGAGGTTTAATTCTTTTTTAATCTGCCTGTTCTGCCTTCCTATTCAGTAAGACTCAGTCCTTCTAAACATGGCCCCATGTGCAGGGAAAGACAGAGTCAGCAGGGAGCAGTCACCTTTAGACAGGGCTGTTTTTAAGGTAGTCATGAACCTGTGGGGTTCCCTTCTGATCTGGTCATGACCTTCTTTTTTTAATAATGTTACATGCAATAAGCATTAGTATTTCAAGAAAATGATTTTAAATATAACAATGTTACATGTGATCACGACCTTAACTCCACCCACCCGGTCCCCGCATTCCCCCTTATTCAGTGCACCTCCCTTGGTGACAGTCTGTGTGGGTACATTGGAGTTTGGGTGTTTTTTGTTTGTTTGTTTTTTATAAAACAAGATCATAAGCTTACATATTGCTTTGCACCTTGCTTTTTACACCCCAAAACATTGATTCCAAATTCTGTGTTAGAACTGGTCATTATGTCAGTAGAAAATTGTTGGGACAAGTAAATTCCAAATGGTCTGCATTCTTTTAAAACAACTTTTATTGTATTTTAGGGTAGTGCTTAGTAGTAACACCCAACTATGTGTGTGGTCTATTCCTGAGGAGTAAATATTAATGTGGAAATCTAAAAATATTGGCTAGGCTTGCTTTCAGCTGTGAATGACAGTGGCAGCACACAGCGGTGCCACCAGCGCGGTGGGAGGTGTGCTTTTCTTTCACAAATAGTTAAGCCTGACGGTAGCCCGGCCGAGACCGACATGTGCTCCAGTGTTGGGACTCAGGCTCCTCCTCTTTTTGTGCCATGACATGAGGCTTCCATTTCCAAGATCACCTCACAGTAGCGATCCCGCCCTCACAGCTAAGTCCTACAGCAGGAGCGAGATCATCAGACCCTCCCTCTACAGGGGCTCATGGCGTTTGCGTCTCTCTGTCCTCCTGTCTTGTTCTGGAGCGTAGGCTGGGATCATGCTTACCTGCAGGGGAAGCTAGAAAACATACTCAGCTAGAAACTGGAGGCTTTTATTACCAGGCTAATGGGTGAAGGATGTTTGGAGAGTCATAAATTAGATTTATTCTACCTTGTCTATGGGGCAGAGCTAGGCCTGTTACATGGAAGTCGCAGCAAAGGTTCAGTATAAGAAAACATTCTGGGATAACTGATTCAACTATGAGGTTGCCTGGCAAAGAAGCCTCAGGAGCAAGCTAGACGACCATGTGTCTGGAATGTGCTAGAAGGGACCCGTGGACAGGTAAAAGGCATCAGATTACATAGTCAAGATTCCTTTCAAAGTTAAGGTTTTATGATTTTAATGTAACTGCAGATCTTAACAATTCTGTTCTATAGGAGAGAAACTTCAGAGACAAATGAAAACTCTGATCTTTGTATCCACTTGTCATCACGTTTGTCATGATTCAAGCTGTGGCACATGCTGCTAGACACGAATCTGTCTCCTTCGCCTATTTCCTGTGTCTCCCACTGATACAGCCCAGTGTGATTTACTGTCTCTTGTGGTGTGTAATTTTCCACAGGCTCCGCAAAGGAATCAATATCCTCATCTCCACTCCTGGACGCCTGGTGGATCATATAAAATCCACAAAGAACATTCATTTCAACCGCATCCGCTGGCTGGTTCTGGATGAAGCCGACAGGTGAGGCTGATCTGGAGCAGGAAAGGCACAGGGAAGGCTGTGTCTGTGTCCATCTGACTGCAGCCTGGGTTACATGCCGTCTGCATTAGATTTAACTTTCTTCTCCTGAAACCGCAGAATCTTGGATCTGGGCTTCGAAAAGACTATCACGGTGATACTCAACGCGATCAACGCTGAGTGCCAGGAACGACAGAACGTCTTGCTGTCGGCCACTCTCACGGAAGGTGAGCCAAGAGAATGGATGCCGCTGCCAGGGGCCTGTGTGCCGGCGCTGGCCCTCAGCTTCAGGCCGGGGAGGAGTCTCAGGGCGCCCCCGGGGCGTGGGGAGAGGGCCAGCAGTTGGGACCGAGCTGCAGGGGCTCCTGCAGGTGGGGAGGACGGGAAAGGCTGGCGGCCACCACCTGTGCCTGCGTGAGCCTTTCACTGCTGCCATGGCCCTCGGAAGGCGGGGCTCTGGTCCTGACAAGGACGGCCTCTCACCACGCGCATTGTTACTGCGGTCAGCCTGCCTTTCTCCTGAAGAGGCGGTGGACCTGAAAGTACTCCTGTCCTTTAAGCTCGTTTCTGCTTTTCATCCTCGTGAGATGGAGCCTTTTAGCTGCCTTTCGTAGATGGGACACTGCGTGGCCAAGTGGCAGTGCTCTGCACCGACCCCGCAGCAGGCCCTGTCTCGGCGACAGGACAGCTTCTGTCTGGTGTCTGCTTCCCTCGGCACACCAGCTGCCACCAGTACGCCTCATCAGCACTTCTGACTGTATCCACGAGAACATTAATTTCCAGAGATAATCCATGGAAAAGGGATTCTGTGCTCAAAAAGTTTGGGAAATGCCACACATGACCTCCTCGTGGAGATGCGTGGCGCACCTTCACCCAGTAAAGGTCCTAAGAAGGCCTGCGAAGCCTTGCGGAAGAATTTGTGGGACCTTTTTATCCGGGTTTGCATAACTTGATCACAGAACCCTTTGGGGGATGGGGGCAGACCCCTGTTAATGTCCCTTTCAGTGGTTTCCCACAGGTGCGAGCTTAGAAAGGCTGGTGTGAGGGGTTATTGGGCTGTGGGAAGAAATCCGGGGTCCACCCACCAGATAGACAATTGGGCAGATCAGCACGGCCCTTGGTGAAACCCGCCAGCAGTTGCCTAGTTGCCTGAATGTGCGGTGTGCCCGGGCCTGCACAGGGACCAGTTCCACAGCGTGTGCTGTCCCCTGTTTTGACTTTTTCACTTTCTCCCAGGTGTGACACGGCTCGCTGACATCAGTTTACACAACCCAGTCAGCATTTCTGTCCTGGATAACAGCTTCGGTCAGCCTTACCTGACAGATGAAGAGTCTTCTGACGACTCTGACTCACTAAGTGATGACGACTATGATGATGACGACGACGATGACGATGATGATGATGATGATGAGCTGGACGGCTTTGCAATTCCGGAGGGTCTTGAGCAGTACGTGGTCTTGGTTCCCAGCAAACTGAGGCTGGTCTGCCTGGCAGCCTTCATCCTGCAGAAGTGCAAGGTAGGACGGGCCCGGTCAGCTCCATCAGGGGGAGGCGCCTCCTGTGTCATTTGTATCAGGCATTGCCGGCAGCGGGTTGAGACACGGTTTTCTGGCCTAACTGCTGGTGGACATGGTGTTCTCGGATTGTGGGAAAGCTCGGAGGTCAGTGATAGCCATTATGTTCAGCCTGAAATCTGCCTTAAGTATCTTTCCCGGGACTGATGTTGGGAACAGCAGAGGTGGCAAGAGCATGCTGGATGTGAGACAGAGCTAGGGGCCTGTGCTTGTGTTTTTAAAAGACACCCGGTATTTGCGTATTTATTGCTAGTTTCGGCAGCACTTTCTCTGGGACATGGGGAAGCAGTAGGTGGAAGGCTTGAGAGTGAAGCTTCTAGATGCACTGGACGTGGCGTGTGTGCTGAGGTCTGAGAGGACGAAGAACAGCACTGATGTGCAGCCTCACCCTGAAGCGTGCTCTGCTCAGGTGTGGGAGCGTGATCAAGGTCATGGCTGTCAGTTCCCTCTCCTGCAGTCTGGGAGCATGGAGCATCCGTGTTAATTTTGCAGTAACTCCAAGCCGTCTGTCATCTCTTTCCAAACAGGGCCAGTGTGACTGTTTTTTAGAAAGATACTCATTGTAGTGTCACCTCATAACCCTGTGGTGGTTTTTTCCCCTCTGTGTCCATGTAGTTTGAAACTGACCAGAAGCTGATCGTCTTTTTCTCGAGTTGCGAGCTGGTGGAGTTCCACTACCACCTCTTCTTCCAGACCCTGCTGGGCGGCGCGGCGTCAGGGCAGTTACCATCTGGCGGCCCGCGATTAACATTCCTGCGGCTGCATGGCAACATGGACCAGGAGGTGAGCACGCCCGGGGCCCATCCAACTTGATCACGCCCTCCAGGGTCAGCACTGGCTCTCGCTGGGCTCGGGCAGGTGTCCCCTGAGGAGGGTGGCGCATGGGAACTGGACGCGGCCGCCCTGCCCGTGATGTGGGCGAGCAGAGCCTATTGTTCCGCCCGCCTGCTCTGGAGCTGGGCTCGTCCACCTGAGAGCTCGCAGGCCCTTGGCCTGCATCTACCTCAACCAGCTGTTAAGGCAACAGAGCACCACTAAGTAGCTGGCACTGGGGAAGGGTTTTGCCTTTTTAGTACCCAGTGTGTAATTAGGGCTTGATGTCTTCAAATTAAGAGCATTAATGGAGCTAAATTGTGGCTCCCATATGGTACTGCTGAGCGTGACTGCTGTCGTTGTCAACAAGATGCAGCGCTCTCAGCACTTCGGGTTGCGAAAGGGTCTGTGTGTCTCGCTCTGCCTCGGCTCTGAGTAACGTTTTTGTTCAGGAAGAAGAGTAGAACGTTTGCCTTGTTTTAGGTTTTAAGCTGCAAAACTCAGTCCATGGGGAGTTGGGGCGGAGCGCGGAGTAGGGTGAAGTCACTGCCTCGTGCAGGGAGGGACACACAGGGCCTGAGATGGGAGCCATCTTGTCCTGGAGGCTGTTACCAGGCAGCTCCGAAAGGAGGAGGAGTGAAGAAAGGCCCCAAATGAGGGTGCGCTGGGACTAGAACCACACTTAAAAGTGGTAACATTCTTAGAGTATAAGAGACCTTAAAGGTCATCAAGCCCATTTCCCCTCTTGTTTTTGCTTTTTTGGTGTAATAATTCAGGAAATGGAGGTTCAAAAAAGTGAATTTGCTCAAGGTCACTCAAGGACACAACTTCTTATTTGCCACAAGATAGCATAGTATTTCCTGACTGTCTCAGCCTTTGTGAATTTTATAAGCTCTTTCTTTTTACCTAGTGGATCCCTGAGTCAATCAAATTTGTTGATTTCATAATGCAATACCATTTATGGTGTTTCTCTCTCTTTTTTTTAAATTAGTTTCCTAGTCCTCTGGGTCTGCTTCACCAGAGGCATGCTGCAGGGGAGTCTGAGGTGATGGAGGAGCTGGCTGTGGACTTGGAAGGATCTGGGAATTTGAGCAGATCACACAGAGTCAGATGTGTTCCGGCTCTTGTTGTAATGCCAGCTGTGTGCCCTGGAGGCAGCCTCCTGGTTCCAGTCCTGGCCCTGCTATTCTCTGGCTGTGTGACCTCAGGACACTCTCTCTGTGCCTCAGTTTCCATGTCTCTAAAATGGAGCCAATAGTCGTATTTACTTCATGTGGTTGAGACAATTCATTGAGTTAATGCAGATTAAAGTGCTTAGCACAGGGCTGGCTCATAGTCAGTGCTCAGTAAATGTTAAGGGCCATTATTAATGTTATTTCTCCTTCAGGAATAGTTCCGCTCTTCAGTTTAGTAATTGTTAATATTTTACTTATATTGTTTTATTAAGTAGCCTTTACAGCCTACCCAGAAGTAGAGGATGGGAGGGAGTATCTGTATTTTATCTGATGAATACTGAGGTTAAGTGTCTCACCCCAGACTGAGCTAAAACAGCCCCAAGCACATATTCCTGGCCACTGTTCCACATGACCTGTGATCTCCCTAAATGAATGTCATGACCCCAACCAAGTTTACGGGCATTGGAGAGAAGTGAAGTTTGAAGTTGCTGCCTGGTGGTGGTGATGAAAGCTCAGGAATTAGGTTTCCTCCTCTCCCCAGACCTGGATCCATCTGGATGGGCTTTCACGTGTGTCCCTGCTTTCAGGAACTGTTCTGATTTGCCTGGACACCACAGCCGTTAAATGGTCCCTTATAAAGACTGCGCAGCAAGCCGGACCAACGCAGGCGTCCTCGGGGGGGTCTGAGCTCAGCTCCGGACCAGCTCCCTGGGCCCAAGTGCAGTCAGCCCTGTGCTGTGTGTGGGTGTCCTTGGCAGTTCCTCAGACCCCGAGCCTCGGTTTCTCTGCCTGGAAAGGGGTGCTAATGGTACCTGCTCGGAGGGCTGTGGGGATTGGATGCGTGCAGACGTGTAAAGCGTAGGCCAGCATCTGGTACGTGGCTGCGCTCAGTGCACGCTGGTTGTGTCCCCTGTCCTAAGCGAGGGGTCCCTGGGCAGGGGGGTTCCCACTTCTGCAACAACACGTGCATGTGAAAGACGGTGATGAGGTTCCCCTCGGAGACAGGGCTGCGCCTAAGTGGAGGGAGAGACATCCTTTTCCCCAAAATTGTAGTAATTTGGTCACTTCCCTCTTTTGTGGCGGACAGGTGGGCATGGCCACGGTCAGCTGCTTGCGCCACTGGCTTTGCAAGTTCACAGGAAAGCCTTTAGGAACTCATCCAGAGGGAACAGTGATGTGCACAGGACTTGCCGGTAAAGATTTTATCACAGATTATAATGGAGAACAGTCGGCCACAGCCTCAGGGCCAGCAATGAGGCACCGGCCAGGTAAATGGTGGCACACCCACCCTGCTGGTTGCTAACAGTGTCGTCACGAGAGAGAGGATGTGGTTTGGAAAGATGTTCATGTCCTCTTGGTTTCTGATAAGAGTGTGTTGCTAGTAGAGGTCGTGTGGCCATCTTTCCAGAGCCCCTTCTTGGTGATGCTTTGCACAGGCCCGGGGTTGCCAGTGGCAGTAGTGTGCTTCGAGCGGTGGGAAATTGCATTTTCTTCCTTTGTCTTAAATGTAATTTTCTACAGTTAAAATATGTGGGGTGTATATTTTTTTGACCTTTTTTAAATCAGTCATTAACAAAATTCCCCTGCAGGAAAGGTGGGTTGTTCATCATTCCTCTCGCCCACCTGCAGGAAAGTGTGTCCCTGTGGACTGTCTCTGCTCCGGGGGGCCGATCTGGAGGAGGGGCCCGCCTGGCGCTGCCCTCCTGACACAGCCCACAGTGCAGTCCTGGGCCTGTTAGATGTGAGCACTCGTTGCTTCCCTTCCTCCAAAGTCTCTGTTCTGGGCCTGAATGCAGTCCCAGCGGGCGGAGACTGGGAGCCTGGGCACCTGCTCGCTGGGTTGACTCAGCGTTGAGGCTTCCCTTGTCTTTGCAGGAGAGAACAGCAGTGTTTCGCGAGTTTGCACAGGCCGGCCCTGGTGTCCTCTTCTGCACGGTACGTAATAACCACTCCGGCGAAAGGAGCATTTCTGCAATGGGTGGCTGCAGTTTTTCTCTCTCGATGATTTGCCTTGCAGCTGCCCCACGGACTGCGGGAATCCCAGGGCTCTTGGTGTGGCCGGTCCCTTGGCACCTCTGGTTTGTCACTTGACTTAGTCACAGGTAGCCGCTGCCACTGTGCAGAAGACTCAGCTATTTGCTCACTAATAGTGGCAGCTGTTGGTCTGAAAACGTGTGAATCTTGCTGATTTCTATCCACTAAAAACTTGTAAATTACAGCTATCGGGAGTAATTAGAGCTGAGAGTCTTTCCACAACAAAATCACTCTACGCACCTTGCTCACCCCTTCCAGGAGCAGCTGCCGTGGGCAGTGTGTCTGCTGGTGTCTGTCACTTGCCCTACAGTGTGAGGCAGTTCCCTCGCCCCGCGCTGCCACCCTGGAGGCTGCCTCTAGCCCAGCGCTGACCCTTTGAATGCATGTCTCGTCCTCTTTCAAGATGGAAAGTCCCGCCTGCAACGGCCCTTCTCTGGGGATGCACTTCACCGGGGCTTTGCTCGCTCCCAAGCTAAAATCCCTCCCTCCTTGTGCCATCGTGGGTGATGCAGCTTAATCCCTGACGATTGGAGAAATCCCTGTCCACGCAGCAGGGAAACGGCGCCGTAATGGAGTCACCCGGTGACGACGTGCTGTTGAGCAGCAGACGAGTAGCTCTTTGACCACCTGCTCGGCCTCTAATGAATTCCTCTTTAAGGAACTCCTGTCTGTGCTCAGTGTGACTTAGCGGTGCTTTTCTCCCTGAACTCCGAGTGTATGGGTGAGTGCTCCTGTCTGTCTTGTGTAAGGTCCTATAGGAGACGGCCTGCCCGCCAGCAGTGTGCCGATGCTCACGTGTGGCCGCCTGGCTGTGCCGAGCGTGGTTGGTCAGATGGAGAACAGTTACTGGGAGGGTTGGCCTCGGAGGTCTGAGTCCGCCCCAGCAGCCCTCGCCTCTAGGAGCCCGTCCACAAGTCGGGTGCTGGTGTTCCCTCTCTTCAAAGGCCGGGCCAACACTGCAGACGAGTCCAGATAATCTATTTGATAAAGAAATTTGTCAAAAGTTCGCATGTCCACTAGTACCTTCTGGGGCCGGACCCCTTCCCGTCTCCTCTGTCCCCGCTTCCCGCTTGTTCCTCACCCTCAGCCAAGCGGCCCTTCTCTCACGTCCTCGAAGGTGTCATTCTCGCTGTCCCTGGGGCCTGGCCCCAGCCGGCAGAGCCCCCCTCCGCTGGGTCCGCACGGATTGTCCAGGGCAGGTCACCTGTGCTGCTCGCCTCCACCTTCACTTCTTTTTGCTTGAAGCCCGCTGTTACGTCGCAGTTCTTAACTCCCTCCCCCGGGGGGTCCCGCTGCCAGGAGGCTCCAAGACAAAGGAGCACGGCCGCAGGGCCCACGAGACCCGTCCACAGCCCGAGTGCATGGAGGCGCTCGGTTTTCTGTGGGGCCTATTTTTTAGGAGAAGTGTCTCTTTTCCACTTTATTTCATTGTGTTAATGGCAAAATCCTTGGGAGACTGTTGGCTGTTTACTCAGTTACGCTAACTCATGTTGCCAGTTTTTTGGCGGCTCCAGCCAAGATCTCTCGCCTCTGACAGCTTCTGCGCTCTCTCCTTCCTCCTCTGTTTGCGCAGCCCAATCTGTCACCCGGACAACGGGGGCCTATACCCCGCTGATGGCTCCCACACACGGCAGTAATGACTTTTGGCAGGCCGGGCGGCACAGAGGCGAGCTCGCTGCGTCCCTTCCTCAGAGCGCCGGCGGCCCCTCTCCCTGTTAGTAAAAGCACTTCGTGAGGATCTTCGGTAAATAAATGAGTCATTTTAATCCAACTGACAGGCTGGCACCTGAGCAAGCTGCCTTCCATCTGTGCTCCTCCGTCTCGTGGAGGCGGCCGGTCGTCAAGCTGGGCCCTCGGCCTCACCGCCGAGTGTCTTTCAGAGCTGACTTTAGCGGTTCTTCTGCCCTAGTTAGGTTCCCGCAGCACACGGGGCTGGACCTGAGCTCTGACGGGGGCGCTGAGGCTGAGGCCTCTGCTGAGTCCTCAGCAGGTCAGCTTCCTGGTGCCCCAGTGCCCGCTGATGCCATTGCAGGATCGGGGAGCAGGGTCCTGCCTCTGTCCCCCACCCCAGGGGGAGGGTGTGAGCGGGGAAGAGAGCAGGGAGGGCTGGTCACCACCATCCCAGGTCCTCCTTCGTCAGGAAGTGACATTAGATTGCTGCTCAGTGTGGATATGCACAGCCTCATTTGATCTTCAGTCACCTCTGGAGATAAACAGGGTGGATCCTACAGCCATTGTTAAGCATGTGAACTGAGGCTCGGGGCTCAGTTGACTCGCCCAGATCGAATGGCTAAGTCCGCCCTCCATTCCTGGAGCAGGGAGAATACTTTCTCCTGCGAAAGCCGTGCTTAAAGGCATAGCTGATCAAGGCTGAGTGGTGGTTGACTGTTGGTGAGGTCTCCCCTCCCCAACACAAGAAGTGGGACACAGGGAGGACTGTCTGAGCTGGTGCCTTGAGCCAGGCCACCGGGTGGGAGGCTGCAGTCTGCAGTCACTCCTAACACCGCTTCAGCGCATGTGCGCTCCGTGACTTGTGTGAACGTCAGACGCTATGTTAGAGATTCTTGGTTGAATTTACTAAACTGACGAACATTACATTTTCTGCAAAGCCCTCCTGTCTGTCTGGCTCCAGCAGCCCCTTGTCTACATGCCCCCCCCCCACTCCCCCCACGGAGCACGTCAGTAACACGTCGTTTCTTAACGACGCCATCAGCTGTGGTCAGTGCAGAAGGCAGGTCCCGGGCCCCTTAGGGGAGCACTAGTTTTCTCAAAAGGCATTGCTTGGGTCGGGCCTGCAGGGGTGTGGGAGCTGCCTGCAGGTACCTCGTGGGCGCTCAGCACCCTTTGTACATTAAACTGTTAATGCGTCAGAAAGGCGGCCTGACGCCTCTGGGAGGAGAGCAGGGAAGGCTGACCAGCCTGTCCCGCCCCCGTGCTGGGCGAGGTGGATGTGGCACGGAGTCTCCCTCAGTCCCAGGCAGCGATCGTTTTAATGTGCTTCTTGCAGAAACTTGCATAGGATTATCATTTTTTCAAAAAAGCCAACGATACATGTGGTTTCTTAGTGGTACTTCAGAGAGGGGGAAGAGAGGAGGCTGCTCTTGCAAATGATGCCAGTTCTCGAATGGGAGGAAGGTGTGCTAGACAGGAAGTCATCCCTCGCAGTCATCAGGGAACAGACAGGCAGCACCCACAGAGGCGGAAACACTGGGTGGAAGGATTTGGGAAACAGTCTCCCAATTTCTTACTAATTAGAAAGGCGAAGGTGCCTTCAGAGGCAGAGGCTGTTGGCGCCCCTCACTCCGGCGAGTGGACAGTCGTCACCATACAGGACGGACAGCAGAGGGACACACCACCCCCACCTCTGCTGCAGCTGGGGCAACGTGAACCGGACTCCTAGGAGACAGTGTAACTCAGCACTGAGTGTCCTATGTAGAAGGATGTGCTTTTACTTAGGAGGTGCGTCCCAGGGACTTTCAGTGGTTCAGAGAAGCGTGTGTGTAGAGAGGGAACGGGGAGGCGGGCGCCCGGCCATCAGCATCGCCCCGGCCGTCCTCAGCGCGTCCAGGTGAAGGCACACAGGTGCTCGTTGTGCTACTCCAGCTTCTCAGTGGGTGACATTTTTCTAAGTGAAAATCTGGGGGATCTATCCATCTATTGTTAAGAGGAAAATAAAACAAAAATGCAAAGAGAAAAGTGAAAATCACCCAACCCCTCTGCCTGGAGAGAAGTCAGTTGGCAGTTTGGGGGACTCTCCGGGTGCTGGTTCTCGGGGACCCGCTGAGCCATCTGTCTGTTCTTCCACCCACCCAGTGCTGCTTCGTCTGGGTGTGGGTTGCTGACCTATTTTCCCTTGGATTTCTGGTGGAGGAAACCAGACCATGTGTCCCATGGATTTGCCCCGTCTCTCCTCACGGTGGCTGCCTTGCCCCTCCCCCCCATGGTTCCTCTAAACTAGCAGTTACGTCCAGACCCCTAACGAGGCCCGGGTTTGGGGGTTTGCTTTGGAGAATAGGTGACACTCCACTTCATGTGGCACGACAGCCAGTCACCTTACTTTTTAGTTTGCAGACGTTTACTCAGTCTCAGCATCTCATTCTGAAGGTCCCGACGGAGGTTCACTTCCATCCTTCCTCTCCTCTTCTCTCCCTTCCTCTCCAGGCAACGATTTTCCTAAGCTTTTGGGGGTTCCCCTTTATTATTTCTTTTAGAAATACGGGTAAATGTACTTGATTCCCCTCATTTCTTACACAGAAGTATGTTGTACACTCGAAATGTACGCTGGTGAGTCTCCATGGGAACCTCCCTCTCATGGCGGGGGAACCGTGCGTAAGGGGTGGGTTTGCCGGATCAGGGTCACTCCCTGTCTCCTAGACCTTGGGGTGTTTGCCAGGCCTGCAGCCACAAGCTGCCCGCACAAACAGCCTTGTGCATGTGAGGCCGTTTGTATTTTTGCCAGCGTGTCCTCAGGATGGATTTTGAGACGAAAGATTGCTCTGGGTCAAAGGGCAAGTACATAGCAATTTTGCTGAATGTTACCAAATTCCCCACCACGGCGCAGGAAGGTGTGGCGCCTTCTCTGGGGTCGGAGCAGAGAATGTAATATGGCCATGGAATCGGAGCTGTTTTGAAGAGCCGCACGGGGGCTGGTGTGTAGGAAGTGCCCAGGATGCGTGGCGGGTGCTCTTGCTCCAGCTGGCAGCGTGAAGCTGATGCCGGTGCAGACTGCTTGCTGGGGGCTGGAGGAGCCAGAACAGCTAGAGAGTGGAGTCCGCTTTGCAGGTGGCAACCAGCCGGAAAGAAAACCGGAGTCTCCATTGCTGTTACAGTTTCGCCTGTCTGGTCCCGTCTGTGGCCCGCATTCCGATTTAGACGACAGAGAGGCAGGTGTTGCCTGGGCCTTGCTGCTTGGAGGCTGCCGGCAAAGGCGCAGGAAATGCTTCGCGGCCACCTCCACGAGGGGTGCCTGGGTGACCTTCCAGAAGCCCGCCTCAGTGCTGGTCGTTCGCTCTGCTGGTGGGCGAGGGATGGGGCTGATAACCCAGGAATGCATTCCTCATAGAGTGTCCCAGACAAAATGTAAAAGCGGTCAGACACGCTGGAAGTTTTCAGAATTCTTCCAAGGCACCACGGAGAACGACGCGTGTAAGGACCTGGGCTCCCTGCGGGGGACGGTCATGTGGGGAAGTGGCTGTGGCCACCTCATCAACGGGCTCCTAGCATTTACTCCTGAGTCAGAAATTGGAACCACAGATGGACTGGTGGCTCCCTGAGGCCGTGTGCAGACGTGTGTGTGTGAGCGTGTGTGAGCGTGTGAGCGAGCATGTGAGCCCTCTTCCTCTGCATGAGGTTACCGACGGATCTGTGACCCCCACATGGTTCAGAAACTCAGTCCTAAGCCATCTTCTTTTCTGTTTTGAAGGATGTTGCAGCTCGAGGCTTAGATCTCCCTCAAGTCACATGGATTGTTCAGGTAATTTTTTAGTTGTTAAGGTGTGAGCTCGAGGCAGGAATATATGATCATGAGTAGATGCGCTGGCTTTAAGTAGAATACTTATTATTACCCTCCTGGGTGTTGCCCTGGTAACCAGGCAGCAACCGGCCGTATCTGCACAATTCTCCTGACGTCTTTCCTTAACTCAGCCCACCTGACGGCTGCAGCAAACAGCCAGCCTGCAATCGCGGGAGGGGGCCGCTCCCAGCTCCAGACTAACGCATGTCACACGCAAAGTTTCAGCAATTTGATAACAACAGGAATTCCCCGGGCCCCTGGGAGGCCTCATGGTGTCCAGGAGGAGATGGCTCAGCTGTCCTGAGAGCCGTGTCCTGTACATTGACCTGCAGGGGGCAATTAAGTCCCTGACAGCATCTCACACAGACCGCGAGCCTTAGACACTTTGCCAGCGGGCATGGGCGTTAGCGCTAGGGCCGGTCGGTGGTTTTAGTTTTGTTGTTTCTTTTCGTTAGTCTGCAGATGGTATTTTCAAGCCCTTCTGAGTGTGGGCCAAGGGAGACATGCCCTGTGTACGTGAATCATGGTTTATTCACGTTCTGGTGCAGCCACACGCCTGACGCTGGTGGGGAATCTGCTCCCCGCAGGTGATCACTGTGACGAGAGGCGCTGTCTTCCTTCCCGCTGGCCTCCGAGCGAGTTAAAGATGAGGAGGCAAGGGTGACGGGATGTGTGCAAGGCTAGACACAGAGTCGGCCATGTAGAGCCTTATATTGTGAATATTGACCAGTGTGATCTGCCCTCTGACCTTTGATTCATGTAGCAGCAGAGGGCGAAGTGTCAGTTTTGATGATGGCGAAGTTCTAGCCATAGACGTCACGACACGCTGCGCAGTTCATCCCGCTGAGTTCTAGGACCCCTTCCCCGAGTCAGGAGCGCTGTCCGTGGGGCAGGGGCAAGTCCCTGTGGGGAGGAAGCCCTGCTCCCCTGGGACCAAGGGCTGCAGGCAGGTGCGGAGACCAGCTCCTGGGGCCCAGCCTCAAGCTGACCTCTGCTCCAGGTCATCAGCCCCTGACTCTTTACCTGTAAGGCTCCTCACCTCCACTGCTTGTCTGCCAGGGAGTTGGCCAAGGTCATGTGGTCATCTGCAGAGGTTTCCCCACCTGCCCGCGCTTTCACCTTGCACAGTCACCTCCGTGAAAAGATGCAAATAGGAAGCTGCAGGGACCTGTGGAGAAGTAAAATTAGAAAGGAGATACTGGGACGAGGAGACATCTCGTTTATCTGAAACTTGGCCACTGTTCACGTCGGCCTGTCAGAGCCTTGTTATTTCCAATGAAGCAGGAGTTTCAGGGTTGAGTGACTTCGCCTTGTGATTGTGTTAGGGTAACCATAGCACCAGGATTTAATTCCTGGGATACCTGGAGGCAGGTGAGGGGTATTGCACTTCCAATTAATGGCAGTCCCTTGATCTGTGAATGCCTTCATTTCTGTTGCCCTTTTTAGTACAACGCTCCGTCTTCAGCCGCGGAATACATCCACCGGATCGGGAGAACCGCCCGCATCGGCTGCCACGGGAGCAGCCTGCTCTTCTTGGCTCCTTCGGAGGCAGAATATGTCAGCTCGCTGGCTTCTCACAAAATCAAGTGAGTCAGAAACCTGAGCGGCTCCGGCTGATCTCACCTAATTAACTTTCTGTCGCTTCTTATAGCGGCTGGGCCTTGTAAGCTGACGAAGAGCCATTAACCCTTGTGATCCCTAAATGAGTCCCAGAATAGCCAGTGGCAACAGCCAAAACCCTTCATGCCGTCAGCACATGACAACTTCCATTGCGTTGTGAGACTAAGTCATAGGACGATCTGTCGCCTCCGTGTTTCATGCAAGGAGGCCTGTGTTTCGCTCTCTGACAGCCGGCTTCTTGTAGACGGTTCTGTTCACAATTTTTAATTCTTGCAATTAATGTACCTTTAAAGTTGGTTTATCTTTGTTTTGTTTTGTTTTGTTTTTAATCCTTACCTGAGGATATTTTCCCATTGCTTTTCAGGGAGAGTGGAAGGGAGGGCGAGAGAGAGAAACATCCATGTGAGCGAGGCACACCAATTGATTGCCTCCTGCTCACGCCCTGACCGGGGGCGGGGAGCGAACCCGAGACCCTTTGGTGTGTGTGCTGATGTTCTAACCATTTAGCAACATTAGCCAAGGTGAAGATGGTTTATCTTTGAAAAAAAAACAACACTTTTTACTCATCACACAATTCCCCTTCCCTCAGAAAAACCAACCTGGAAGGAAGTGTTTGGGTGGCCACTGGAGTGTGTGCACACGCGAAGGGAGCTCTGGCCCCCATCTTGTCAGGCCTGGGCAGGTGGCAGCGCCTCAATGTCCCCTCCTGCAGCCCTGGTCCAACCCTGTTCACGGCGCAGAGGACTCAGTGGCATGGGAGCAGTGCCAGGGGCTTCTGCCAGACCTGACCTCCCTGAGGAAAGGGAGAGAAAGCCGCAGGGAGAGTAGCGCTTCCTCTTGGCCAGGAGTTACAGAGCAAGCGGAAGGAATCCACGGGAGCTGGGAATTAATATTTTATCATATTTTCCACACAGTCTCTGGCACCTGATGTAACAAAGTCTAATACTAGGCTTCTAAAGTTTTTCCTCTGGTCCACGTTCCAGAACTTCTGCTCAGACATAGCACAGCGGTGCATCCCATGTCCTGGAGGCACCGGGAGAGCTGTGGCTGCGAGGGTACCCTGAGAGCCACCAGGAGCCACCGGTGACGCCGGCGCTCAGCTCTGCCGCGCGGCTGAGCGTGGGGCCTCGCCTGCTGGTACTTCCCTTTGCCCAGGCCTGTGCTCTCTCTAACGCATCCAGGAACACTGCAGGGCTATCTCCTGGGAAGTCATTGCCCCCCACATCGGAACCTGCTCTGGGGGACCCCAGGCCACCCACTGGGAGAGATGGGTGCACAAGGTGGCCCCCCAGTACCTGCAGGGCTCTGCTCTCACCCTCGCGGCACTCTTTCGGGGTTGCTGGCGTGAGTGTTCATGGTCTGCGGCTTATTCAGAAAGGTGTCTGATCTCCTTGGGTGGGGCAGGCGGGGTCCACTCCCCGTGAGTCTGGTCAGTGTCGAGTGGGCTCATTTAATGTCTCTCATCCTGACAGTTTCCCAGTGAGTGGTGGTTTTGTTTGTGTCGGGAACACTTGCATACTTTACCTTACTTAGGAGAGAGCTCACGCTGGCCACTCGTCACCAAGAGCTTCCTCTTGGACTTGGAGAGGAAGTTCAGAAGGATGAGGACAGGGAATACCAAGAGAGGGAGAGAGTGTAGCCTTGTGGAGGGAGGATACCAGCTGGTGTGAGAACATTCATTTAGGGGAAAAGCCTGTAGGGTCCAACCTCACTGGCTTCTGCCCCCAAAAGTCACTCATGGAAGTGCCTGTGCCCGAACCCCTGACTGCGTCCGGGGCTGGTGCGAGCCGCTCAGTAAGGCTCAGACCCGGTCACGGGGCACAGCCAGGCGCCAGCATCCCGTGTCCACGTGAGGAAGGGTGTGTTGTATGTTGGATATCTAATATAGACTATTCTTTGACTTAATGCAAAAAAAATGAAATCTCATAAGAACTAATGGCAGAGTGCACTGTGGAAAGAAGCAGATGTGAACATTTTTGGAATCCAAAAGGTATGCCTAAACATTTATTTATTATTTATTTTTAGGATTTTTATGAATTGATTTTTAGAGAGAAGAAGAGAGAGAGAAACACCGATTTGTTGTTCTATTTACTGATGCATTTGTTGGTTGCTTGTATGTGCCCGGCCAGGGATCAAACCTGAAACCTTGGCGTATCTGGATGACGCTCCAACCAGCTGAGCTACCTGGCCAGGGTGGAACTCCTAAATAGTTTTTAAAAATTTAAAGGAGGAGAATGTGTGTATGTTTTATGCTCAAGAACCCGAGAGCCAGGAATTGTGGAGAAGATTCGGGACAGCAGCAAGGCCCTCACACACCTTGCTGCCTGCTTCACACTCCACAGTTCCCTTTAGCAGACGGGGCGAGAGACAGTGCCCTGCCCATGGCCGCCTCGTTCTAGACCAGGGGTGGGCAAACTTTTTGACTCAAGGGCCACAATGGGTTCTTAAACTGGACCGGAGGGACAGAACAAAAGCATGGAGTCCCAGCACTATTTGTTGAAAAGACTATTATTTCCCCATTAAATGATTTTAGCACCCTTGTTGAAATCAATTGACCATATATGTGAAAGGTTTATTTTCTGGCCTCTTTATTAAATGAATGCTTTTTTTTAGTTTATTTTGGGGGTCAATATTCATTCCACTAATTATTTGCATCCTTATCTCCCTTCCTGGATTGTGTTTTATGTTCCACAACTTCCAACACAGTGTCCTGCTCCTCACAT
>NW_006283994.1:318930-346932 GCF_000327345.1 Myotis davidii
TAGACGCTGAGGACTTTGTTTCTAGTTCTTTGACTTCTTTGTACTTGCCAGCTCCTTCACTTGCCCCACTTTAATGAAAGGAGAAGTTTCTAATGAAAGTCGTCATTGGTTTATTAAAATGTAAGTGCTTCATCAAAACGTGTGTTTCTTAGATCAGGCATAAGACAGTTCCCTGAATTTATTTATTTACCTCCCTCCTCTTTAGTAAGGTGGGTGGTTCAGATCTGCTGATAGAACCATCAGTAAGCAGAGCAGATGCACTTTGTTCCTCAGAAGCAGGGTTTCTGAGGACGGGAGGGCCCTCACACTCTAAGTCGCCCAGTGCACGCTCAGCTCCTGTTCCTGGAGGGTCAGTGGTCCAGCTTGTCATGCGGACCCGCACCTCACGTCGCAACGGGCCCTGGCGGGCGTGCCAGCGCTGCCGTGCACTGGGGAAAGCCGGCCTTCTGTGGCATGTTCAGTTCTTTGTGTCCCTGACTGTGAATGGCATTATTCCTTCTTTTCTGCCTGTTCAAGATCTGACCCCAAGTCCTTACGCTTCTTTTACTTTTGTATTCCTCCGTCATTTGTCCTCAAGAAAGAAAGGGATGAATAGAGGCAAGTCAGACAGTCAAAGGAAAAGATAGGATTGGGCTGTGTTTTCACCCCCCTTCAGACATCCAGGCATAAATAAGAGGTGAGGTCAAAGGCGTAACAGTCCTCTCGCATATGAAGAATAGATTTCCCAAGAAATCATGGCCATTCCCCCACTCCTTCCCTCCAGTAAGCACTCTGCCTTCCCGGCTGACTCGTGCTTTTGTGCAAAGATTTCCCGTATCCACGGGCCTGAAGCTGCAGCAGAGGGGGCTGCGGGCTGGGGCGTGCGGGGACGTGGTGACACATTTCAGGTAAATAGCTGTCGGAGACGTGACATTTTCATTCATAGCTTCGGCAGAGTAACCTTTAGGGGAAAGGGGGAGCGGTGCCTGGTCCCACATTAGAGCTTGCTGTTTGTGTTTTAATCTGCCGTTACATTTTTTAACAAACAACAGCGTGTGAGAAAATCACTTATTTTTTTATGATCTGTTTTTCTGCCCCAGAACTCCCCCTTCCTTTTCCCTTCTCCCTGGGAAGCATCAGCCGCTCCCGGTTCCTTGGTCTCTGATACGTGACGGCACGCACTTCCCACGGCTGTGCGGTGGGCTCCACTGCAGGCAGGGGCGACGGCTGTCTGGGCCCTCGTGGCTCTGGTCATGGCCGATGCCCACATTCTGCCCTCGGCCATTTGCACATAGCTCTGCATTCGCCGGAGAGCACGCTCCTCACCCTTAGTGTTTAAAGGACAGGCATGAAGATCCTTTCGGGCGGATTGGAAGAGAGTGGACAGCAGGTGCTGGCCCCTGTTAACCTTCACTGGGTGTTCACCCAATAGTTTAAGGATCTTAAGCTCGACCCCGCCGTTTTTTTTTTGTTTTTTTTAATATATATATTTTTTTATTGATTTTTTTTTTACAGAGAGGAAAGGAGAGAGAGATAGTTAGAAACATCGATGAGAGAGAAACATCGATCAGCTGCCTCCTGCACATCCCCCACTGGGGAAGTGTGCGCAACCCAGGTACATGCCCTTGACCGGAATCGAACCTGGGACCCCTCAGTCCGCAGGCCGACGCTCTATCCACTGAGCCAAACTGGTTTCGGCTCGACCCCGCCTTTTTATTAAATTCTAAACAAAAGGGACTATCTGAAATGTTTTTATGTCATCATCTCTTGCTCAAGTCAACGTAATATATCACTAACCAGGCTTGCTTATTTAGTGTTTGAGACTTACTAAGAAACGACGACGTTTGTCCTGACCAGGTAGCTCTTTGGGTCAGGGGGTCGTCCTGATACACCAAGGTTGTGGGTTGGATCCCGGTCAGGGCACATACAAGAATCAACCAGTAAATGCATAAATAAGTGGAACAACAAACTGATGTTTCTATCTCTCTTTCTTCATCTCTAAAATCAGTATTAAGAAAGAAAGAGGTGACCCCTATAAAGGAAATTCTAAATGCAGCCCACTTAAAACTCACCCAGGAGGAAGGGACATATTGGGACTAGTCCCCCCCCCCCCCCCACCCCGCCCCTTCCTCCCAGGTTCCTGGGGGTGAGGCCAGGCCCTCCCTGTGCGGTGCTCCTTCTGTGTGACATCTGCCATGAGGAGGGCTGGTCCTGGGCGTCGGATCTGGGTGGTTGGGAGAGGAGTGTTTATTGTGCTCTTTCTCTTACAGCACTTCTGAGATGAAGATGGATGATATTCTGTCTGTTCTGACAAGGGATGATTCTTTCCAAGCCAGACGAGGTGGTGGCCAGGTGAGCTTTATTATTTATTGTTTGCTGCCAACAGATGTGACTCACTTCTCCGCTCGGCGTGGCAGAGGTTTTGCTGTGGATGATTGTTTCCTATCAAGTACAGTGCATATTTGAGGGCCAGCAACATCAGATGAGGCCAAATCTGACTGTGTCTTTTCTCTCTGTTGCTTCTGAGTGTTTGCTGGTCTCATCCAGTGCATGGGCCAGTGTCCGTCCTGGAGGTCCGCCCGGCAGGCAGGCTTCCCGCCCCAGGCCACTCCTCGGCCTTACCGCGTCCACGGGCATTTCCCGCCCAGCCCGGCGGGCCCTCTCCCATTGTCACCAAGGACAGCTGACTAGGCCGTCCACCCAAGACAGCATGTCTCTTTTTAGACACACTTAGTTCATCCATTTGCTTACTGTGTGCAGTACACAGAGGAGGAGGACAGTTGAATCATTAAGAGGAAAAATGTTTATTCCCCGTGCAGTTCCGTAAGGGGATCCTGAGCAGCAGCCGCTTCTTCCCGAGGCTGTCTTCCTGCCCGGCAGGCGTCCCCCCCAGTCCGCACTCACTCAGAGCGTCACATGTGTGAGTGAGTGTGTGAGTGTGAGGATGAGTGTGTGAGAGTGAGTGTGTGGGAGTGAGAGTGTGTGAGTGAGAGTGAGTGCGTGAGTGAGTGTGAGAGTGTGTGAGAGTGTGTGAGAGTGAGTGTGAGTATGGGAGTGAGAGTGTGTGAGTGAGAGTGAGTGCGTGAGTGAGTGTGAGAGTGAGTGTGTGAGAGTGAGTGTGAGTGTGAGAGTAAGTGTGTGTGAGTGTGAGTATGGGAGTGAGCGTGTGTGAGAGTGTGTGAGTGAGAGTGTGAGTGAGAGTGAGAGTGAGTGTGTGAGAGTGAAGTGAGTGTGTGTGAGTGAGAGTGTGTGAGAGTGAGAGTGTGTGAGAGTGAGTGTGTGAATGAGAGTGTGTGAGTGAGAGTGTGAGAGTGTGTGTGAGTGAGCGTGTGTGAGTGAGTGTGTAAATGAGAGTGTGTGAGTGAGTGTGAGTGAGAGTGTGGGAGTGAGCGTGTGTGAGTGTGAGCGTGTGAGTGAGAGTGAATGTGTGGTGTTCTGTCAGTAACTGTGATATACTAATTATTTGGATATTTCACATTTGTTTTCTGATGCCTGAGGATAGACTGGAAAATCAGAGCCAAATGGACCAAGCTTAAGAGGTTTTTTATCTGCTAGTGTGTGTATTAATTTGGATCGATATTCTCCCCGAGTCGGGGACTGGATTTGACTGGCCCTGACTTAAGTTCTCTTGGTCAGAGAATACGTAGGGAGAGGAGAGGAATATCCCAGCGTCTGTCACCTCTGTGGGTTCTGGACTCGGGACTACAGGAGGCTGTTCACGGGCTCGGTCCCATTTAACCTCCCGCTCTGTAGATGAGGAAGCCGAGGCTGCAGAGGGGAAGGGACATTGGCCAGGGCACTAGTCGTTCGTCCTCCTGGGATGCGAGAGCAAGCGGTCTGATTTCAAAGCGCACATCCTTATACACCAGCATCCTCCCTTGTAGAAACCAAACCAGGAAAATGGAACTACATTCCTTTTTATATAGGTCATGGAAACCATTCTTATAGAAGTGAAAATTGGTCAATAAACGGTACACAACAAGGCTCCCTGTGAAAGTGAGTAAAGACTCAGCTGATCAACAAGCTGTTTGAGGCGATGTTTCATGGAAAACCTCCCAGCCACAGTGGACTTGGGACCCCCTTCCTAAGAGTGCACGATCAAGACAGCTGACCAGTGACAAGGGCGCGCCTGGTCTTGATGCCTCTGCTCTTCTGGAGCGGTTGCAGGTTCTAGTTAGGGTTTTTATTGCCTCCACAACTTTCCTGGTGGCCCTGAAGAGCTCTGTGGGATGCGCAGGGCCCCGGGGGAGCTGTTTGAGGGGGTGGGGGGGGCAGAGTGGTTCGGAGCGTGGCCTCAGGTCACTCCTGGCCCCTTCTCAGCGGTGTGACTGGGCTTGCCCTTCTAGTCCTTAGTTTCTTCAAAGTAAAGATGACGGTGGTTTCTTCTCATGAGGACGCTGGAGGATGGAGTAAGAAATAGCCCAAACCCCAGCACCGCTACCAAAGGGCATTTGGTTATTATTGCTGTGGTTCTTACTCATCATTGTCATATTGTCACATCGGTTCATAGCAGATGGGGCATCAGAGCCCGCGCAGTGACGCCAAGCCTTCTGCCGTGGCACCGGGAGCGGCAGGTTAGCATCTGCCTGCTCCTCGGAAACGAGAGCAAAGCGGTGAGGCCGCAGCTGAGACAGGAAGGTTCACTCAGCCCCTCTTCACGGAGACGCTCTGCACCCGGCCCTGGTGGAGGTGTCAGCCCGGGTCGTGGGGTGCATTGTGGGGCCTCCTGAAGGATGTTCCCCAAAGGAGGAGCACCGCAGCTGCGGTCCCCTCTGCTCCTCAGGACACGGGGCCCTTTCCCAGCCTCCGCCGGCTGTGGCCTTGCAGTCATGTTTTCCTCCAGCCTGTGCCTGGCTCGAGGCCAGCCCTGAAGCCTGCTGGGCCCAGAGGGGCTAGGCCCAGGGTTGCACACTTGGGTGTGAGTCCTCGCTTCACAGCTAGTGGTTCTGCACTGGGGGCCAGTTAGCCTCTCCCAGCCTCGGTTTTTCCATCTGTAAAATGGGGAGAACCAGAGTGCCCATCTCATAGGGTGGTCGGGAGGTTTAAATGAGTCAAGGCATAGAGCTCCCTGCACACTACACCCCAGGCTCCTGCCCTGATGGAGTGTTTTGATATTTTTAAGGTTTGATGGTCTTTGTTTTTAGAAAGAAAAGTGCTAGGCAAGGGTGGGCATTCATTGACACCAAAACACCCAGTTAACTTAGAAAATGAAACTACTCATGCTGGGTTCTAGGCGTCCTGTTGATGAAAACCTGACTTGTTTGACCCATTTTAGCTTGAATTCAGAGGACAAAGAACAGATAAACTAAATTGGTAATATTACTCGTGATCACATGGGTACACAGCCTGACAGTGTTGTGAACAGCAGGAGGAATATAGTGGAGGCTGGGTCCGGCTTTTAGTTCTAGTTGCCATAGTGCAGTGCGTCTTGTTGGCTGTTCGCAGCTGGGGCAGCACGGCCAGCGCTGGCGGGTAGGAGTGGGCCCAGGGGACAGACCTTGCCTACACGTAGCCGGGCGGCTCGCTACACTGCCCTCCCCACTTGCCTGGTTGAAGTCCGTTGTAAATGTCCCTTTGGCACGTACGTTTCTGGGCTCCTGTAAACAGAAAGCAAACCAGGGAAGCATCTGTAAAATGTATATTTCATATTTACGCATATAAAATATATATAGCCGCGCCCAGGTGTATGAGTTCACCCACCTACAAAGAGAATACATTTGATCTTTCAACTTTTCTGGGAAGCACTCAGAAGTTTCTAGGGAATAAAACTCAGCTTGGCAATAAAGTGATTAAAACAAATTCCTTCCATTTAGTTTTAAAATGCTTTAGAAGTTAGCAATATCAAGACACGTGCTTCCCTCCGAAAAGCCACTCTCCCCACTACTGCTCCCACTTAACACTTTTACAACAACAATCGGGTGCAGTTACCTTCAACTCATCTGTTGTTTCTTGATAAGCGTGGGATTGTTATCTTCAGTCTTCAAAGCGGGCACGTTCCTGTGAGATTTTTTTGTCCTGTGAAATAGGCCTGTAAACTTATCCTAACAAAACCTGTCACTGGCCTTGCCAGACATTGAAATTAAAATCACCAGCCCTTGCATCGTGCCCTTTGATCGTCTGTTCTCTCCAGGTCAGCAGGGTCTCCCAGACAGAGGGCCTGAGTGTGTGCAGCTGTTGGAAACGTGTCTTTCCAAACGGCCTCGGTCCACTCGTTGCCGGCTGGCTTCATTAGCCAGCACGGAATCGGCGCCTTCGAGGTGCCAGAGCGTCCTGTGGGGCTCACGTGCCCTCCGGGCCTGACCCACCCTCATTAGGGGAGCAGCTTACCTGTCTGGGCTGAGCCGCACCGCGTCACTCTGCCCCCCCCCCCCCCCCCCGTCTTTAGTTTAAATTTAGACTGTCCTCCCCAAAAGACAACTGAGAAGTGCCTCCCTCACTCTCAGGAGGGGCAGTTTTAAAATAGAGTATTTCTGGGAACGGATGGGGGTGTAGTAAGGCATGCTTTTTCCAAAGTATATTTTCTGCCACTAACTCCTCATTTTTACTGAAACTGACCTCATCATTTCAGACGTGTGAACCCAGTTTTAATGCCTCTTTCTACATATTCCACTTGTATACACACTCACATTTTTTATATGTGTGTGTATATGTAATTTTTGGGGGGTTGGGAAAAAAGATGCCTCATTTTGAAACGTAAAGGGGGGAATAAGAAAAGCCCTTTGTAATATATTGCCATATTATCACTAAGTCCCCTGACAGTTGTGTCACAGAAGCAAGTCACCTGTCACTTAAGCTTGAGGTCTCTTTAATTTTCTCCTGGAATTCGCACCAGGCTGTCTTTAATTTGAGGCCTTTATTGGAATTCTGAACCCTCTCTGCCTCCCTGGCTCTCAGATCTATTCTGAGAGCTGTTACAGAATGTATACAATAACCAACAGAGGGATTCGGAGGCTGAGTCTGTTTATTTAACACTCTGGAGGGATTTTTGTGCTTATTCGGTCCTGGCTGCCCGGCTTTCAATATCGCTTTGACAGCCATTCTGCCCTTCTCATTAATTTTAAACAGTTAAAACACAGGAAAAAGAGGGAAAAGTTTTCATTATTAAAGTGCTTTACTTTTTAATAACAGAGGATTCTGTCCGCCAGGGGAAAGGGCATCCTCGCTAATTTCACATTCGTCTCTTTAAGAAAACGCGAGGAAGGTGACAGTCGCGCTGCGGAGGTGGCTTAACGAAAGGAGGGCAGCACAGAAAGTTTGCATTTCACATCAGTTAAGCGGCTGAAAAAATCCTTGTTAATGACAATAGCAAATGTCCACTTTCGTAACACGGCTCCGGAGTGACTTTTCTCCTGACATTTGAGCGGAGGATGCCCTTAGGGGGCCATGTGCTGTGAAATCAGCTAGACTGTCATCAGCCAAACAGGTAGCAGGGATGATCTGATTAAACTAAAAACATTTTCAGGGTGTTCAGTGTCTCTTAATACAGAGGTGAATGTCGATCCGAAAGAAGGGGGCTTTTCTTCTCTGCCTTTGTTCCTCCCCGGCAGCTCTCGAAGCGAGAGGCCCAGCGTCCGGGGCAGGCCGGCAGCCGGCCAGGCCCTCGGGCCTCTGCGGGGTCACAGGGACCACAAGCTGGGCCGCCTCGTCTCCCCCGTGACTCGCGGGGAGTGTGCAGCCAGGCTGATCGCCCCATTCAAAGAGTCAACGTGTTAGCCACATGGGGCTGCACAACGTGTTCTTTTGCATCTCGGTTTCTCCTTCAAGCCTGCGTGTGTGTTTTAAGATGTGTAAGAAACAAAACACTCATTTGGGCGGGGGCGGGGGAGCACAAGCTGGGCCGCCTCGTCTCCCCCGTGACTCGCGGGGAGTGTGCAGCCAGGCTGATCGCCCCATTCAAAGAGTCAACGTGTTAGCCACATGGGGCTGCACAACGTGTTCTTTTGCATCTCGGTTTCTCCTTCAAGCCTGCGTGTGTGTTTTAAGATGTGTAAGAAACAAAACACTCATTTGGGCGGGGGCGGGGGAGGCAACAAGGAGTGGAAATCTTTGCGATGGTTTAAGGATGAAAGTATTTTATTAACGCATCCCCTTTGTAGGGTCTTTCAATGCGTAGAGATGCGGTTTCTCATAGGGAACAGTTTGCTGAGACAGCCCATGCCTTAACAGGTTCCTGGGAGCTCGGCATGATGGGCTGAAGGAATGATCTGAACGGCCTGGGGGTGAGGACGTGCTCTCTGGAATCCAGGGTGGGGCGTGTTCAGGCAGCTCACCGGGAGCTCGCCCAGAGGAGGGAGGGGAAGATCTGGGGCCTCTGGAGGAGGTACAAGAGTCGTTTGAGAACAACTTTGCTTCATTGGTGTTTTAAATGCCCGAATTGGACCCGGAAAATTCCAGAGTGTCTCCAGTGGACTTTCAATTTGAACGTGAGTGATAAGAGGCCAGGAAGAAAAGTTAGTAAGTAAATAAATAAACAAACAGACCGGGTCTGCTCCGTCACAAAGCCATCCTTGTCTTTGCCTGACTTTAACATCTTCATAGCCCCCTTTTTCCCTGGTAATATTGAAAGGATTACCCTGTTGGCCCCGAGGTGGTTACTGTGTGATTTTACTGTTATTAAATCTATTATAAACTGCTTCATTATTCCTGCCTCTGACTGTCTCTCCTTTAATCCTCCCATCACCTTCCCAGCAACCCCAGGCTGTTGGCCCCCAGGAAACCCAAGAGCGAGCCACAGTCTTGCAGACGGTGTTTGAGGATTACGTGCACTCCTGCGAGGGGACAGTCGCCTGGGCAAAGAGAGGTCAGTCCGTCTCCAGGTGCTTGTGGGTGGCCCGCCCACACACCCAACAGACAGGTCGGGAGGCCAAACAGGCGTCTCTGCTCACCAGCAAAAGCCTTCAATCTCCCTAATGCTGCGGGGTTGGGAGGCAGGCACGGAAGGCTTTACAGTGATATTAAATGTTAATTTCATTCTTCCGTGTGGTTTGCACAAATGAGGCTTTATCTCGGCTTACATCACGACTAGAGCTTTGACCCAGCAGCGTGGGGCTTAGCAATCCATTTTTCTCCTTTGAAAACTGGATAGGAGAGATATGACCTGTCAGTAGAAATACCTGCAGAGATGGAAATTAGAGGTGAAGTGTGGGCTGGTGGTATTCGACCTCAGCATCACCTGTTTAAAAGTACAAAGAAAGATGAGCAAGAGCAGTGCTGAGGAAGGGCTGTAGACCACGAACCCAATTCTTAGGGCATTTACGGAAGAGTCGGGCATTAATCGACTATTCAGACCCTTTATGGGATAAGTTGTCTCCTGGGATCACCAAGCCTAAGGTGCGGAGCGGAGGGGAAGGGAGGGGAGGGGAGGGCTGGCGGCTTCTGTGGTGGAGCCTCGTGTGACCTGGGCCAGTTGGGCTTCCTCCGTGTTGAGAGGGCCACAGTTCTGGTTAGTTCCCTGCTGGTTTTCTGTTTTGTTAATCTTTACACGAGGATATTTTAGAGAGTGGGGGGGGGGGGGGGGTGAGGTGGGGAGAGAGAGAGGGAGAGAGACATCGATGTGAGAGAGACACATCTATTGGTTGCCCCTTGAATGCACCCCAACTGGGGACCAGGGATCAAACCTGTAACCCAGATACGTGCCCTTGATCAGGAATCGAACCTGAGACCCTTTGGTGCTGGGGCCAACACTAACCACTGAGCAGCTGTTTTGAGGGAAAATGCCTGGCTAGCTTACCAATACAGCAGGTCCTCAGATAACATCGTTTATCCAACATTGTTTTGTTAAAATGTTGATGAGATGCTGCAAGAACTCAACTCTTGTTCATATCAGTAAGGCTGTGACAAAGCCATTTTTGTTATATGTCGTTTTGCTTAAAGCCGCAGAACCTATCCACGACGTTGAATGAGGACTTACTGTGTACGAACACCATGACATCCTTTCTTTTCTTCTTTTTATGAATCGAAATTTCTTTTTAAATTCATTTAACAAATATCTGTTGAGTTGGGCACTGTTCTGGGTGCTTGGGATACGTTGGATCAAACCAGACAAAAATCCTTACCTTTCTGACATTCCAGCGGGAGGGTGACAGTACAGTGAACATAACACGTAACTTACACACAAATCGGCCTATGAGAAGGTGATCCGAACTGTAAGACATGGAGCAGAAGACGAGCTGCGAAGGGGTGGCAGGCAGGGTGCGTTGTAAACGCGTCAGAGTGAGCGCTGTTGTGAAGGTCACAGCAAAAACTCAGAGGCCAGGCCCCGGGGGGGTTCCCGGCAGTGGGGCTTAGGAAGACAGCCAGCGTGTGGGCTGGGGGCAGACGCAGATCACAGCGAGGGCCTGGGTCACCCTGCATCGGATGGGAGCTGTCAGGGGGCTAGGGACAGCGCTGTGTGTGGCCTCACGGGGGCTTCAAAAGAATGGATTTGGGGGCAAAGGTGAAAGCTGGGGGACGGGCCGCAGGGCGACCATGGCCATCAGGAAGGAGCTGGTAAATGAGGTCAGCCAGCCAGCATCACCGAGTGCCTGTCGTGGGCCTTCGCTCTCAGAGAGCAGGCCAGCTGCACAGGTGAAGGTGAAGTCCCCGTATTCGCCCCATCCCCGCTGAACGGATCAGCATGCATCCTTCCAGCCTGGGGTCTGGTGCTGGCCTAAAGACAGTCTTGGCATTTCCCTGAAGCGAGTCCAACAGTTCCTAAGGGGTTTCCAAAGAACCTAGCTTAGCGGCTTTCAGTGTTCGGATATCTGCAGTCAGGTAGGCAGACTCAGCTCGCTGCGCTGTACATGACGAGGCGCTGCGGAATGGCAGGTGTAAAGCACACTGCAATGAACAATCAGCCAGACCACAAGTGTTTGCAGTTTTCTGGAGACCAGAACTACTTGAGGTGTCTGGGTCATAGGAGTGACTGTTACAGTAACTCATCCTTAGGGAATGTGGTTTTGTGTCTTCTCATTACCATTGACCTTGTTAACACCAAGAAGCAAACAGAGGTACTTGTCTTCCTTTAAAAGGCAATTGGAGTGGGGCCGTTCCCCATCCATTTCATCCCAGGAAGGAAATAAATGTATCTTTGTTCTTATCGGCTAATTGATTTCCACACCAGTTTCATGTGGCCTGGGACCGACTGCATGTGGCGAGTCTCCGTCACCCCTTCAGGCATCCAGCTCTTTGCTCTTCCTATCTCTTCTGTCACTGAGGACTGCGTTCAGAGGGTTGGGGGATATACACGTAATTGCACTGCACACATGTTGAATTTACGACATGGGGCCAGCTACACCCCATAAGTGATGCTATCTTTTGCATTTCAGTCTTTTGCATATGCAAAACCCCACTCCTGACTTGCCTCCCTTTATGCCTTTTCAGAACCCACCTCATGAATAATTAACAAAGCAGCTGGGTTTTGCCTTTGTGGCAGAAAACTAGTTGGAAACTGGGCCAAGTACGCATTTGTTTTCCTTTCGAATTTTCTGACCCAGTCACTGTTCATAACCAGCAGTAATTGTTGTCAGTTTCCAGAAGCACTAACCCCTTTTTCCTTCATTTCTTGCATCTTTTTAACTAGAGATTCAAATGGCAAATATAGTGGTATCGAAAGTTTTAGCTCCAGACTCGTAAGTGGAATCCTTTCCCTGGAAATTCCCACTTCTCCTGCGGTTTGCGCCACCCCCACCCCCACCCCCGGGCCTCCCTGAAGAGCAGGGGCTGCTGTGTGCAGGAGTTTATGTCTGGCTTGGAAGGGATCTTCTCAGAGTCAGGCACCGGGGCAGGTCAGCCACTCCCCGCAGTGGGTCAGAGGCAGGCCAGGCCAGGCCTTCGTCGCTCAGAGGAGGGTACGAAGCTGCGCCCCGTCCCCCATCCCGTCCCGTCCCCCCCTCCCCCGCCTCGGCCCCTTTGGGTGGTGGTCGCAGTGATGTCAGGGCAGGAGGTGTGTGTGCCTGTACTCTGGACAGACAGGTGCTCCTCTGGGGCCAGGCTGGACTTGGCTCCCTGCTGCCTTCTTGATCCTAAGTGCCCATAAGACCCCATCTTTCCTGATCAGATGCAGGAATAAATGTCATTCTATGAAAAGGGGCAAAATGTCCATGCATGGTACTTTAACATAGATTTCCCCTAATTCGTCAGCCATCTGGCTCTGAGCCGGGACTCAGGGACTGTGGAGTGCTCCCACTCTGAGCACAGCTTCCTCCCTCGTCCCAAGTAAATGTCCGCTTTCCTTCCCTCTCTGCTCTCCGCCTGTCCTGGCACCACAGTCCGTTCACTCTACAGTCTTGACATGGCCCCTCAGAAGGTCCTCACGAGGCTGCCATGCCCCCGAACTGCCAGCTTCTCTGAATCACCCACACGTGGGCACCACACTAGGGTCTGAGGACGACCCGCTGTCCCGTCCCCAGTGAGACAGGGGCCTCGAGGACAGGGAGGGTCAGAAAAAATGTGCACATGGTGCCTGGCCACTGGTCCCAGGAGACAGCACCTCCCGCCGCTTCTGGGCAAACTCAGCATCCATGTAAAGCTGCGGTCCCTACGTCTCCTGGGCAGAGGCTCTTGGGGTTGGTGTGGGGCGAGGAGGAATGGGGAGCAGGCGGAAGTGGGGGTTGGTCCGCTCAGCGGAGGACAGGGCTGAAGGAGTGGGCCTGAGCCCGCGGTTGGGTATAGGCTTGGAAAGCGCAGTTCATTGGCTGGGCTTCAGTCTGGCTGCTCAGACAAGTCCATGTTGGGGGCTGGGGAAAGCGGGGAGAAGAGGCTGGCCGCCCCGGCCGGGCAGGTGTGTGCTGTGCTCTCTGAGGACGGGATCTGTGGCTCTGTGTCGAGCCGGCTGTCAGAACCCTCCAGGCAGCAGGAGCCATTGGAAGCGTTAGAGGTTTTCTTTGAAAAAGCAGCCAGTCCCCAGATATGAAAAAGGGGAGTAAGCACAGACTTAGAGAGGGGTGCAGAGGAGTTGCCTTGGTTATTATTTCTCATCGATTGGGAAAAGGAGTTCACTTTGCTCAGTAAATAGAGCTTTGATGGATTCCCAGGACCTTCCCGGAGCTGATCTGCTAAAATGACACTTTTTATTACTGTTCATAAACGCCAGTCTCCGGGTGCTGCTGGGATATTACGGTTAAGCTGCGGGCAAACTTGCCAGTCCAGTGGCTCGGCAGGTCGGCAAGGGAGTCTGCTGTTCAGTGCCCGCCTCCCCCAGGCATGCCCGCTGGGCTCTGGTGGCAGGAGACTGGCTGGGAGGTACAGTGAGCAGCGATGGCCGGGGACGCTTTAGGAGCAACCCCACCTGCCCTGCCCTGCCCGTGGGAAAGGGCAGACACTCCATTTTCATTGTTACTGCAGATAGTTAAGGGGAAATCTTTCCTCAAAGGGGTGTGAGTGGAGGTGGCCAGAGCTCCACCCTCCTGGGACTGAGTCACCCAGTCCGGGTCTAGGACAGGACCACTTCCTACACTTTAGAATAGGACGGAAACTTTCATGATAGGATGTCTGATGATCATCTCTAAACATCCTCAAGGGGTGAGCTGTTTTGTGGACTATCTTAGAAATTTAATCCTTTTCTTTCTCCTTTAATATTTATGCTTCACACCCTGGCCAGGTAGCTCAGTTGGTTGGAGCGCCATCTGTACAGCAAAAGGAGGCAGTTCGATTCCCAGCCAGGGCACATGTCCAGGTTGTGGGTTCGATCCTCAGTCGGGGTGCATGCAGAAGGTAGCCAATCGATGTTTCTTTCTCACATCAGTGTTTGTCTCCCCCTTCCTCTTTCTAAAAAAAGGGGGAGGGGAAGAAAACCAATAAAAAATTCTGTTTCATTTCCTTTGCACATTCTTTGAATGCGCGGTGTCAGTCCTGGATACTTGAGAATGAATTTGGTTTTAAAATCCCTCGAGTCCTGGATGAAGTGGTGCCAGTGACTCCTCTGGATTGGGCAGCTGGAGGCGGGGCTTGTGGTGGAGGCAGCACTTGCAGCAACATCTACACTCACTGTGTGTGCCAGGCACTGAGCTGGGCCCCGGGACTCATGCGGAAACGGGCCCTGCCCTCCGGAGCTACTAGGTGCCACACAGCCAAGTCTGAAGTTAAATTGGGTTTATTCAAGTGATGATTTGGAACCTATAGGGTTGTTGTTGGAGGGTTTTTGTTTGTTTCTGAGGAATTGGAAAGCATGCAAGTGTAGATGGACGTTGCGATGTATGTTGTACTGCTGGCTGTGGCCTGGCAAGATGCCCTGCCCAGGACAGCCTTTGGCTGGGGTGCGTGCAACCCTCGGGACCCGCCCTGACTGCCTTCCTCCCCTTCATTTTTCTTGCAGCCCTGCAGTCCTTCATCCGCGCCTACGCGACCTACCCCCGGTCGCTGAAGCACATCTTCCACATCCGATTGCTCCACCTGGGCCACGTGGCTAAGAGCTTTGGGCTGAGAGACGCCCCCCAAAACCTTGGTGGCCCAACTGTGAAGAAGAGGAAAGTGAACGTGAAAAGGTAAGATGCACAGAATTCGTCCTGGGACGAGTGGCCCAAAGTCTGATGGGTATGGAGAGCTGCATCCAGTTCACAGTGGTGAGCTGGGCCGGTCGCTGCTGGCATTCTGTGTAACCTGCCCTCTTTGATTTTCATGGTAAGTTATCACCAGTGTCTGTCCTTCTCTCAATTTAATAAGTACTTGGAGTGAGAGGATAAAATACCTAATTGTAACATTTTTAAGGCACTGGCAGAAATTTAGTGGCGTCTTCAGTCAGGTCCCAATGGGCGGGAGCAGCAGGACAAACCTGTTGCTGACTTCACTGCTCGTGTGGAGTAACCGGGGACTTACCACTGTCGGAGCTCCTCCCTGGAAAGCCTGGGCTTGTTCCAAGACTCCTGGTGGGTTCCCTGAAGTTGGACCTGGAGGCGCACCTGTCCCAGTGAGCTGAGCGGTGAGGGGTGAGCTAGGCATGCGGCACCCCCCCCCCCCCCCGAGGGAGGTGGGAAGAGATTAATCAAAGAATTTATATGCATATATGTATAGTCCATTGACATAGACATTAGACAGAGGAAGGCCTGGAGTGGGGAGGGAGCCTGGTGGAGGTGGGGGCAAAGATGAGAAAATGGGGCTGAAGTGCCGAGCGCTCCTGAGGTGAGCACAGTGACTCCCTCCCTCGAAGCTGGGAGAGGAGAGTCAGTGAGGAGCATGGCCTGTAGGGGTGCTGGGCCCTGAGCCCATCTTCACACATCAGGAGGTCCCTCCACAAGGACAGTGTGACTTCTTTTCTCAGCCATTGTTCCTCTAGCGGCTGGCCCAGCCCTGGCCGGAACCAGTGCTGGAGATCCCAGGAGTGGAGGCAGGTCCGCAGGGAGCTTGGGTGGTTGGCATTGTTGTTCCTGCGGCCTGTTAGCGGAGGACACATTGCACAGATGTGTGGGCACCAAGAACCCTTGAGTGCTCTGGACGGGTAGTTGGCATTGTGTCGCCTTATTTTTGCACATTAATTGCAAATGCCCCAGTCCACATGCTCTCTGTCTAGTGGCGAGCCTGCAGGCAGCACCCACTCCAGCACGCTCCGGACAGCGTCACCGCGAGGCCAGCGGCGTCATCAGCCTCTTCAGGGCCGTTTCTCGGGCGTGAAAGGCCACCGGCGTGGGGCGTGACTGTTGGTCTTGGAGTCGCGGGACGTGGGCCACCGGTCCAGCCCCGTCTGGTGTGCACGTGCGAGCTCTGGGCCCTGTTTTGCCTCATTTCCTCGGTGACAAGGGGAAAGGAAGTCTCTGTTTTTAGCTGCTTGACAGGATTGTCTTGAGAACCAGAATGAGAAGTTGTGTGTGAATTTCCTTTTGGACCATAAAGAGCCATACACGAGGCCCCGTAGGACCCAGAGCTGGAAACCGGAGGGTTAAGATTCTGGAACCTCCAGCTTGATTTGAGCAGGGGCTGGGCATCCACAGGCTCTGCGTAACGGGTAAGACTCTGCCTGATTCCGGGTCCAGCGTTGGAGTTGTTACGAAGCTATTGCTTCCTTCGTGACCAGCTCCCGCTCGTGCAGGACAGTGTCTGAGGTGGGCGCTTCTCCACGCGCTGCAGCGCTGTGCTGCCCGGGAGACAGAGACACAGCCCTGTGTCCCCACACGCGGGGCGCCGGGTGCCGGCTGTGCGGGCCGGGCTCCGTGCACCAGAGGCTGCCCCTGTCTTTACGTTCGGGGTAGCTGGTGTCTGCGCTTACTAACTCCGGTTCTGAGCATGTGACAAAGCCACGAGGCCTGCACTGTGAGAGTGGCCTGGCCACCCTGACACCACCTCTGGACGTTGACACCCTCAGAAGGTGGGAGGAGACCTGCCAGGTGAGACTGGTCAGAAGCACATTTTGTGAGTTGCTCTCCCTGCACCTCAGTGGAGCCCAGCATTCCATTGTCACAGGTGACTCCTCTGTGACTGCAGTGTCATTAGCAAGTGTTATCCAGGCAGCCGCTTTCCAGACTGGCATGTCCTCAGCTCCCACCCAGACCCTGGAGGGCAGGGCAGAGGCCGGAGGCCTGGGCGGGGCTTGGAGCCAGCATTGTCCTTACCTTGAGAAGCCGCTGGGAGGGAGTGCACTGCCTGCTCTGCCGACCCTCCTGGCAGATGGGCACCAGGACGGCGGTGCCCCGCGTGGGGATTTCACAGGCTTTCTTCAGGGAAGAATGGGCTGATTAGCCGATAAAGAGCGTGTAAGATGGTATGGGGCAGCCTTTGATGTCTGGCTGGCGAGGCGGGGAGCGGCGGTGAGTGACAGCAGTGTGTCACGGGATTACGGCGCCGTGACAATACGGCTCTCTGTTCTTGCCATGTCACCACTCGGTTACGGCGCTTTCCCGTGGTTGTGCCCTTCTCTTGAGGGCATTTCTCTCCGCTCTCCTTACATCCTCCCACCCCTGCCCGGCCTTGCCCATGCAGACGGCACTCAGGGATCCAGTGGGTGCCTTCTTTATTGGGGGAACCTTGTCACTCCCGGTGGAAGAATGACTTTGCAGCTGATCTGCACATGGACCATATAATTGCGGTCAGAGTGAGCGGCGGCGGAAACCTGACAGATTGTCCGCACCTCCGTCAGGGCTCAGGCAGGTGCCAGTGCTGCTTTCTGAGGACCGGACAGCAAAGTCCGCTAAACCGACAGAGTGCAGAGACTGGGCTGTGACCAGTGACTGTTCTGAGCTGTGGCGTCTCCCGTGAAACCCATCTGTCCCGATAGAGAGGGGTCCTTCTGTTTTGTGTGGGCGATGAGATAATAGCACCCCGTTCTCCACGCTGCCCGCAGTCCACTCTGTGGTGTCGCCTGCCCAGACATGTGTTCTCTCAGACTTCTGATGCCTGCGAGCCGGACCTGCAGCTGTTGGCGGGTCCTCCTCCCTGTTACCAGCCCAGGTTTCTGTGCAGAAGGGCAGGTGGGTAGCTGGGGATTATCGGGCATTTCCAGGCAGTGACAGAGGGAAGTTTTATCTCGTCTCTATGCCTTTCCTTGACCACTTCTCAGGAAGAGAAAACCAATGGTTAATATCCCCATATGCGATCTTAATCACCAGGTGTCTGTCTGCTTCCCAGTCCTCAGTCCTGAAGGACACAAAACCTCTTCTGACATCTACACACCCCTGTCAAAACAGCCCCGCCCCGCACACCTATACACGCACACGGGGAGCTGGTGCTGTGCTGAAATACTGGCCCCCGGCAGCATCCGGCGCAAACAGCGGTTCCCTCCCGGGAAAGGCAGTTCTGGGTTTGAAGCGTGTGGGTCAGCAGACCCTGAGAAATGAAGCTAGCATTCCTTCCAGAGCTTGTGTCTGCCCCGGAGACGCTGAGAGACAGCACCCTCTCCGTGAGGGAGCGGAGTTGGGCTGTTTCACATGAGCAGAACGTGTTCGGGCACAGTGGGCCAGCCCAGGTCTCATCTGTCCAACGCTCTGGAAAACGGTTCAGGAAGAGAAAGAAACGTTGGGCCCTGTGGCCTGGGTGTTGTGACAAGCTGCCAGGCATCTGCCGTCTGCCCCCATCAGAGCGAGCTGATGCGATAATTATAAAATACAAAAAGCACCATTTCTCACGGGTGCTTTAGTTTGTAGCCACTAAGTGGCCTTAACCTCCCCCCCCACCCCACCCCCGCCCCATGCCCTTGTCTTCTGGCCATGGTGCCTAGAGACTGCCATCATCTTCATCGGTTACTCAAGCATTTCGCTCCCCTATTCTCAGCTCCCTCCTCTTAAAATTAGTAGCAGAACAAAAATCTGAATTGTCGGCAACACTTAAAAGAAATACAGTTTTATTTATTGGTATAACTTTTTTCAAACCAGCCTCACTAAAGTGTTACCTGGTAGTTGCTGATTTGTCAAAGAGGCAGGCAGTTTAAAATGAGGGTCTCTTACCCCTCAGTGCTTCCCAGGCCTGGGCGTGCGTGGTCAGTGCTCCGCAGCCTGTGGTCACCAGCAGAGGCACGGGGCCGCCCTCAGCCTGGTCACAGCACAGCCACACCCCGAGCCCCGCCAGGCACCTTCGACCTGTCACCTCCAGGGCTGTCCTTGCAGGGTGGTCTCTAACGCACGTGACCGACCTCCAAACCTTACTTCCCAGACGTTCTGAAGGGCCACAAGTGCTTGTCACAAAGCTCCGTTTTGGGGCCTCTGGTCTCTGGAACCCCGGCTATGTCACTCTCTGCTTCTCACCCGCACTCGTTGGTAACTGTTCAGTAACGAGGAGGAGTTACTGTATTGCACACACCTCGGGGTTTGAGACATCTGTGCCCTTGCTCCTCCCCTTGTTTCTAAACACCGATGTGGGGGTCTGGGTTGGATTACTGACCATGTGCGTGCCCTTGGATGAGAAACTCAGCCTCTGTGGGCCCCCATCCCCTCAGCTCTCACACGGGGTGCCGGAGCCTGCGGCGTCCTGGGGCTCAGAGCAGAGGGTGAGTGTAGAGCATCAGCAGGTGCCTGGGCCGGGGACGCACGGAGCACGTATTTGTAGGACGACACAGCGTTCTTTCCCCCCAAGCCTTCCTCGCGCCCACCTGTCCCTGGAATAGAAGAGTCAGGTAGCTGTCAGTCTCCGCACGGGAACTTTCCTTCCCGAACAGCCTTGCCCACAGACCATCCGCCGAGCCCAGCGCCGGGAAGCTGCGCGGCCCCTCCGCAATGACGCTCTCCGGCCTGGAAGCAGCTGGCCTGCCAGCGTTAGGGGCATTTACAGCCTCCTGATATCACTGCCTCAGCTGAAGGCAGAGCTGGAACCTGGCCCAGGGACAGTTTCCTTGATTCTGTGGAGCCAGTTATCCTGTAAACGAGATCAGGCCCGGACGAAGCCACCTGGGGACCCTGGGGTCCGTTTGTGTAGACCCGCTACGCGGTTCTAGAGCCGCGTTCTCCACTGGAACCTTGGGCCTCCTTGAACCAGTCTCTTTCCGTAGCTTCCCAACCCACCTTCGTGGCTGGTAGCGCTTGGCCCTCAGTGTCACCTGGACTTCTAGAGCAAGAAGCTGCGCTGTGCTTTGCAGCCATTGTGTCCACAGACAACCCCCGCTCTCACCTCTCCTTCCTGCTGTGCTCTGATGACCCTCAACTTAGCAGGCGGAGGAGGCCTGGGACCAGCCCACAGGACGCGGAGATGAGCAGTCGGGACAGGTCACCCAGCCCCTGCCTGAAGAGCAGAGCACACAGCTGGGGCCAGGAGTAGCTCTCTGGACAGATGCACGTGTCCTGTGAGCAGGGGACAGACTCTTCTCCCAGAGCTGCTGGGAGCTGTACAGAAACACCTGCCCAGGCCCCAACCAGGAGACCTTGGTTCAGTCAAGTTGGAAATCACCAAGTGTGAGACGGACATGATCATGAACTTGACTACCAAGTCCCCCAGTCATGACCCAGGTCCCATCCCGGGAACTTAAAAGCATGTGGTCCTCAGAGCAGATGTCGGGGTGTCCTCCACACAGGAGGCGGGGAGGTGCTGGGGGAGGGCCTCTGCTTTAAGGGAGTTGGGATGGATCGCTAACGTGGGAACAGCCTGGTGAGCCGCTCAAGCTGTAGACAGGAGCATGTCCTGGCCTCTGCGAGGGGGCAGCACGAGGGACCAGGAGTCCACACTGGATCGTGTCCTTGGGGCATTTGTGCTCAGGAGCAGTGTCCAGACAGGACAGAGCCAGGAAGAGTGTTGTGGGAGGTGGTTGGGTCCCCTGGTGGGAACGCCCGGCACAGATGGCCTCAGGGCTGCGTCCTTGTTGATGGCTGTGTTCACAGGCGGGTCCGCACAGGTGGCCGTTCGGGCACAGGCCGCAGTGGGGCCTCGCTCCTTTCCCCTCGGCACCGAGCTTTCACTCCCTCCGTGCCAGGTCCTTACTCGGAGGCCCCCCGACAGGCTCTGGTGTCGTTACAGCTGTGCACGCTCAGCTGGTACGTGTGGCCTTTTGTTCCCGCCACCTTTCTCTGACGCCGTGCAGTTGCCAGCTCTCTGCCTCCTGGAACAAGCACCCCGCATCCCCGCCGGCTAATGAGGCGATTAGAGGGCTCTCAGGGTGACCCTGCGCCTCCCGCACACCTGGGTCACCTGCAGACAGCGGGAGCCCAGGCTGTGCTCAGTCAAGCAGTCGGGGCTGATGACAGAGCCCGAGCCAGCCGCCCCTCCTGGGTGGCCGCTGGGGACGGTGCTCGCTGTTGGAGCCCTCGGAGCACCGGGTCTGGAGGTGGGGCCGGCCCAGCAGACCAGTGTGTGCATCAGGGCAGTGCCCAGCGCTCCATTAGCTGGTCCTTGCCTGGACCCTCCAGTTGGCACCGCTTCAGAAATCAGCAGCGAGCATGACGGTCCCGCTGTCCCCTCGCTGCAGTTCCGCTCCAGTCCTGACCCTCCACCTCGCAGCCGCTGCCCTGTCCCCTCTCATCTGCCCCACACGCCTGGCTCCTTCCTGAGCTCAGGAGTGATGCCAGAGGCTGTCCCTGTGGTGGTGACCAAGCCCACACCCGGGGCCTGTGCCCTGACCAGGAATCGAACTGTGGCCTCCTGGTTGGTGGGTTGATGCTGAACCACTGGGCCGCGCCGGCCCAGCTCTGTGACTCTTTCTAAACACAAGGCTGCAGAGGCACTTCCGCATATGACCCTAAAGCATAAAGGAGACATGGATAGGCCTGGAAATGCAGGAATAAAATTAAAAATCCCGCCCTGCCACGCAGTGCCGTTACCAACGCCGGCAGCAAGTGGCTCTTTCTCCACTGCCAGGGCTTTCCTGTGGTCAGATTAGCTGATCTGTTGCCTGGTAACGCCGGGCGGGCGGGTGGGTGCTCAGGAAGCCCATTGGAGGGTTTGGGTATTTGGGGGCGAGGAGGGCAAGGAAGCTGGCAGGGTCCTGGGAGAAGGACAGCTTGCCAGGAGAAGGGTGCCCGCATGCGCCCTCCCTGTGCTTGGGCTTAGGACATTTCATCTTCCATCTGCACTTGGCCTTCCCGGCACTCGGCCTCAGAACAAGGGAGAGACAGCTGCTGAGGGAGGGTGGGAGAGAGGGTCCCACCGGGGTGGCCCTGCAGGTGGAACCCGAGGCTCCCTCCCCCGAGACCAGGTCTGGGAAATGCGAGACCCAGAGCCTCCGAGTTTGGGTTTGGGTCCCACCTTCCAAGTACTGTTGACCTCGAACAACTCGGACTGAACTGCGGGCCACGTCGATGTGGCTCCCTGTGTAAGTCACACCGTGGTGTCCAAAGCAGAACTGTGGTTCCCACCCACGGCTGGGGACTGGCGCATGCGCAGGGGTCGGCGCCCAACCCCACCCTCTTCAAGGTCAGCTGTGCAGTGACCGGGAGGAAGTCATAAATGGCCAGGGAATTCTGAGGTCATGATCTCAGGGCCAGCAGGGCCATCTCTGACCTGCTGCCCACATCGCCCCGCAGTGCGGGCCTGAAGGTCCCTGGTGGCTATTCCTGTGCCCTGGCCGCCTCCCCTCACTCCCACCCAGTGGCATGTGGGTGTGGGTGTGACTGTGGCCCTGCCCCCGTGTCGCGCACGCGGGTGTGACCTTGGCACTATCCGCTGGGCGCCAGCAGCCTGAGCCTGCTCCGTCCGCATTAGTGTATCAGCCACTGGATAGATTCTGGTTCTTTCCTTTGCTTCAGCTCTGACAGGAGCCGTCGCCGAGGTGAGTGGAGGAGCTTATGCTGGGGAGTCTATTTTGACTGAAATTTTGCATATTTGGAAACTCTGGTTGTTACACTTAAAATTATACACGTTGTGAGTGCCTGGTTCAAACAAGGGGGAAGAACAAGCACGCCTTCCTGTCACACCTTCACTGTCTGTCATGTCACCCACCTAAAAATACCCTGCGCCGGGATGGCAGCCTTCAGTTCGGGGAGCTCAGTGCTCAGCTGGCGGCGGCCTGTCTCCTGCGCTGCCAAACCCACACCAGCCCCCGGAGGTGGGGCGTCCACCCGGGATGGCCAGTCCCCGCAGGGCAGGGCCGGGTCCCGGGCTCACAGTCATGGCCCTGTGGGGACCAGGAATGAATCGGCACAGGGGTCAGTCTGGCTCCTGTGTGGCCTTGGGGAGTCACTTAGCATCTCTGAACCTCAGCTTCCTCATTTTAACTGGACTGACCGCAGCCCACGTGCCAGCCACCAGCTAACATTTCTGTGGCTTGTTTTACTTGATCCTTGCAAAACCCTCGGAGCTGTATTGTGAGCGTCATCCCCCTTTTCCTGTGGGGCAGCCAAAGCCTGGGCATGTGTTCCGTGTCTCCTTCACCCTCCCCCCCACCCCACCCTGCTCCTTCACCTGCCCCCATCATCCACTGAGACGTGTCTGTGCGACCACAAAAGACCCCCTCACACACCCTCCCCCATCACATCATGGTCCTTTGTCACCGTGATCGAGCGGGACCCTCCTGCCACACCCGATGGTGCGTCCTGGACTACCGGGCTGTTCGCATCGTGGCTTCTGCACTTCCAGCAAGACGGTCTTGGGCAAGTTACTCACCCTCCTCAGGTCTGAGTTTCTTTGTGAAATAGGTGGATCGCCTTCCCTGCCTCGTCGAGCAGATTGTCTGAGACAACGCAGAACCCAGAGAGCGCTTCCCTGGCTGCCTCTCGCCCCAGCCCTGCAGCACGCGTCCCCTTCCTCAGTCCCGCGCTCCTCCCAGCGCAGGTTGCCTTTGCGGGTCTCCCGAGTGGACACTGTTTGGCTGTCGCAGGCCCCGAACCCCACATCGAGTGCTGTGACTGGGTGTGCCTGGCTAACCTGGGGTTCGGCTACCAAAGCTGCTTCCATCTAGTCAGTCCTGGTTTTAATTTGGGGGTTTTAAAGGAGTTCTGTTATATTTATTTTGACAAGTTTAGTCTGACCTATCCTCCAATTATTACAGTGGGGAAAAAAACTTTGCAAATATAAGTAGTCAAAGGCAACATCTGCCTCTTGTAAGCACCCGAAGAAATGGTGTTCCCCAAACACACTGCCACTTCGGTGGTATGGTTCAGTGGTAACGGTGCTGCTGCTGTTCGGTTTAAGTCCCAAATTAGGAAACATTATTTTACATAATATTTTAATATGCATATTAATTTGCATAATTATTTTTCCTGTGTACCATTGAACTTCTACAAATTTCCCCTCTGGTCTGAGGGGGAGGCCTTTGAAAGCAGTCCTGGCATGCTCTGCTTATTGGGGCTTGCTTTATGGGGCATCACGGGTGTTCTACACACTGAGGCAGGACCCTCCATCGGCAAAGATTACCACCCGCTTCCTCGCAGTGGCCTAGGGCTGAGCCCTACACATCCCCAAGGTCTGGTCTGCCTCAGCCTTTGGCCTTTCCCAGGTGGGTCGGGGTGGGCGGGCAGCTGCAGTCCCTGGAGGTGGGGGAGTTTCAGGCGGCTCTCTCCGTCCTCTGGCGAGCTGCTGGATCGGACGCCTTGTTGCCATCAGAGTGAGTGTGTAGCGTTCTTTTTCTCCCGGAAAACAACGCAGAACAAAGGCTCACTTTTAAAGATGCCGTGCTACTTTGCCACCTTCGTGAGAATCTGTCACTGCCGTGTCTAATCTTGCGGTGCACAGAATATCAAAACAAGCAGGGGAGGGACTGGCTGCAGGCAGCATGGCAGCTCCGCTCGGAACCAGCTGCTCAGCCTCTGCAGCGGGAGCGGGCAGTAACCACGCTTCTCTCCCCTCTGCTGTCCTGTTCAGGCCTGACCTTCGCAGGAGGGCCCAGCAGCAGCACCTGGCCGAGGCCTTGCGCTCCGAGTACGCCAGTGGGCTGGAGGCGGGTGGCGCCAAGGCCAAGAAGCGAAGCAGACAGGCCGAACCGGGCGACGAGCTGGGCGAGCCTAGCAGCGCCAGCAGCTCCAGCAGCTCCAGCGACGTCTGAGGCTCTCGCCCAGCCCGGGCCGTGGGAAAAAAGAAAAAGTGCCCCCATGAAACAGAAAGAAACCCAGAAAGCTCACCGAGGGACAGGACTTCCCAGAAAGTGTTTCCAAACTCCGCTGCCACGGCCCGGCCCACGTCCTGTCTTACCTATCTCCTCTCCCGGTGCACCTTCCCCTGACAGCCCACAGCCCTCCCCCGGGTGTGGGGCCCAGGCGGCACAGTGTAGCTTAGCCAGTTAGCCTGTATCTATCCGTAGACCTGCTCTGCTTGCCCTATCGCTGCCCACGCATCCTCACGCAGAGCCAGTGCCCCCCGCCCCCCCATTTGAGACCCGGTGCTGCGTCAGCCGGCAGGCTGTGACCTGCCTTCATGCTGACCTGAAGAAGTCCACGTTTACCCCGTATTGCATGCATTTTGTAAACGTTTTTAAGATCTGGATTTAAATTTGTAAGAGAATAAAAAATATTTATCCAACCACTTTGTCGATGTCCAAAGGCTTTGTGGGGACCAGGAGGGTTTTGGTGGGTCCGCAGACTCCAGGCTCCTGTTCACCCGCCGCCCGGCTCTGCACCAGGGTCACATGCAGAGCTCGCCCTTCACGTCCATGAAGACTCTCTCGGGGCTGATTTGCTTTTGAAAGGTCCTGTGCTTCCCCCCTTCGAGTTCCATCTTGTCTGCAGAATCGGGGTCTCTGTTGTGGCCCAGCCTCAGCTGCCCCTCCCCCATGTGTTTTCTGGGAGGTTTGAAAGAGGACCCCTTGGTGTATTGATTTCTCAATAAATGTAAGATTTGGACACGGGTGACTCCAGGGGGTCCGAGGAGGATGAGGGGTAAAGCCAACCACTACTGTCGGGCCTGCTGTCCGCTCTCCTTCCACTGTCCGCCCCCCAGTTCCTGTGGTGCTGCGGGGGCCCCACTGCAGCAGGTCCTCCAGACCCACGTGACTGAATGGCCAGGAGGCTCCGAGAATGGCAAGGTGGGCACCACGGAGGGCCGGCAGCGGTTCCACAGGAGGGAGAGCAGGGCCCCCGGAGCTGCTGACCCCTGTGGTAATCCTCAGGCCCGCAGCACACGCCAGGGCCAGGACGGTGGGCAGAGCTGCCCTTTTATTCTGATGCATGAAGGTTCACATGATTTGGATGAGAAAAGGAGGGATCACACTATAGACAGAACCCAGCTGTGTGAGAAACAGGATTAGCGCCAGTGATGGGGACCATCAAAGAAACCCGACTCTCTTTTCCCACGAAAGGGGGATCCAGAGAGCTCTGCACTCCTGGGGGAGGAAGTGCCAGAAACGTGCAAAGTGTGTAAGTGACTAAATTCTGAGATCAAAACTTACACTCAATTTGCTAACAGTTAGGTGAGGGTTTCTTGTCAGAGTGAATCCGTCTGTTACCCCCAGTTAATAAAGAAACACGGATTTAGCAGATTGAGGCTTATTATTCCCTAAATGTAAGTAACCTTAAAAGAAATCTCTGTCTTATTACAGCTCCTGCCAGATTATACAATTCAGGCATCAATTAGGCAAAGCTTTGGCCTAATTCCACTGCACATACTCACATGTTGTGAGCCTTCTCCGTCGTACCTTTTCTTCCCTCTAATTTCCCAAACTTACCTGCTCCTCCTATTTCAGGCCAGGGGGGTTTCAGCGTTTCCTGGTGTTGCAGCCTAAAGCCTTCCTCCCTCGTGGGCCCGTGGAGTGTGGTTTTAATGCCCCCTCAGGTCCTCAACCCTGCGACCCCTCAAGGCCTCACACCAGAGGGGCTGACCTGGCACTGAAGGGCGAGAGCCCTGGCGAGAGGGCCGGAGTCCGGCCACACAATCTGCAATCGAAGCGGCATCTTCCACTTGGGGGCTTGGAGCCGAGCAGACCCGCGAAGGGCGCTGGGGGATTCCTTTCTCCCCACAGTGAAGGGAGGCGAGATTCGGGGAGAGGGGAGAGGGGAGAACACGGGAACCCCTAAAGGCACGCCTATTCCAAGCTGCTGGTGGCCTTGCTATTTAGCACTTCAGCCCCTCAAGGGAAAGCTGTGGGAGCCATGAAGTCCACCTCCCTTCCCCAGACAGAACGGAGGCTTTTCCACGGGAGAAGGCGCCCCGCGAGGAAGGGCGCGTCACTCATCTTGCCACGTCGTTGCATGGACATGACCTGTCATCTGTCCCACCATAGGACACTCAGAGTGGGGGCCTCAGGGCGCCCTTCAGATCAGCTCCTCAGTTATTTCCCGGAGCCTTGCACCAAGGCTCCGGGGAATCGCAGCTTTCCAGCCCTGTTGCCCCTCCCGGTTGTCAGTCTAGGTTTATGAGGGGTTGGGGCGCGGGCAGGAGCCTGGGAGGGGGGCAGAGGGAAGGCTTCTGGGTGCCTCTCACTGTCCTGCCGGCTGGGAGGAGGTGGGGCGATCACACTTTTTTATTTTAAATGCGGGTTCGCCCAGCCCCGGGGTTGGGAACAGAACCCAGTCCCACCTTGAACGGAGCGGGAGCAGAGCCCGCCTCGCCGCGAAGGCCGTGGAGTTATTACCGGTGGGAAGCGCAGGACAATTTAAAACAGTGTAATTGGAAACTTGTCGGGAAGGCTTGTTCTTCATTAGTGTGAGGCGTGAGCCGCCTCCGCGGAACAAGGACAATTACATGGCGCGGCGGTGTCTGCGCGGCCGGCGGGAGACTGAGGGCCAGAACCCAGTCCCACCTTGAACGGAGCGGGAGCAGAGCCCGCCTCGCCGCGAAGGCCGTGGAGTTATTACCGGTGGGAAGCGCAGGACAATTTAAAACAGTGTAATTGGAAACTTGTCGGGAAGGCTTGTTCTTCATTAGTGTGAGGCGTGAGCCGCCTCCGCGGAACAAGGACAATTACATGGCGCGGCGGTGTCTGCGCGGCCGGCGGGAGGCTGGGGGCGCCGCCCGGGCCGCCGCCCCCACTTCCACAAAACGAGAAGCACACCAGTGCGCGCTGTCCTTTGATAGATTTTTAATATGATTTTAGAGAGTTTTGTTTGGTCTCATTCTTATTCAATGAGATTAATTTGAAGCACTTATCCCCTGGGTTTAAGTCCGTCCGCGCAGGGCTTCGGTGGGGTTTGTTGCGCGGGGGGGTTTGTTTGCACGAGGCTCTGAGAGACTCCTTTCGCACTTCATTAACCCTGAGTCGGGCACCGTCCCGCGCCCCCGCAGCCGGGCTGGGGATTTACCACCCCCATTCACATGCAAAAGAACCCCAAAGCCAGGGCTCCTTGACTTAATTAGCTGCTGTGCATTTTGCAAAATTAGAATAATACCCTCACCGTCCCCTGAAAGGGAACAAGGGTGTGAGGGTGTGTGTGGGGGGATAGGGAGTCAACGCCGCAGGGCGGTGCAGGTGCAGGCTAAGCTGCCCCCAGCTCTCCACCACCAGGCAGTCCTCCCGGCGCGACCATGCCACCAAGTGAAGGGGCTCAGGTTGTTGAGCCCCCAAACCTCCCAGCCCTGGGTGTGTCTCCGGTCCTGGGCGCGTGAGCTGCAGGTGGGAGCGGGAACGGCCCCAGGAGGTGGCCTCGGCCCTTTGACCCTGAACTGGAGGCCTCGAGTCTGGCTGAGATGAAGCCCCTTCCCCCAGGTCCCCTCTGCGGCTCATCCCCCACTTACTAGGGGGGAGGGGGAGGGAGGAGAGGCGGAAGTGGGGTACCCGCTGGGGCGTCCGGTTCCCAGTGAAAGTTCCTGGGGTCCTACCCTCGCGGGGCCGGAGCC
>NW_006283994.1:348024-354829 GCF_000327345.1 Myotis davidii
CTGGGCCCGTGGCCCTGCGGGAGGCCCCGGACACCCGCTAAGGTGTTAGTTAATCAGGGTGCCATGCACCGCTTGCCTGTGTTACACGCATTCGCTCCTTCAAACTGCCGCGGGCCTTCCACGGCCACTCCTCCCTATTTGCAGATAAGAAAACTGAGGCACGGCCCTCTCTCCAGATGGTCTCCCACGTGGCAGAGCCCACCGCGGCCTCTACCTCGCACACTCTGCTCTGGGGAGGCACACCGCCGCAGAGCTGTCGCTGGAACTTCCCGGGTATATCCGCCCCCTGGGAGGCAAGGTGGCCCTGGAGAGAGGGCAGCCGGGTTGGTTTGCTACCACCTGTGGGGGAGGCTGCACCGCCTCGGTACCCCGTTAGCGGGCTTCTGCAGAAGGCGCACCAGCCTCCCGCACCCTCTCCCGTCACCAGGTCAGAGGCCTGGGGCGAGCCTGTAGCCGGTAACCTGGAGCCTGGAGCCTGGAGCCTGGAGCCTGCCGGGCGCTGAAGTCCCGAGGCCACTGGAAGAGCATGTGCGCGTTGGGGACGGCAAGGGGGTTGAGGCACCGACCCGTGCGTGTCCCTGGACCCGAGCTGGGCCAGCCCCTGAGGTCCCACTGAGGCTGGCTCCGCTACACGGACCCGCTCCCCTCCCTGAATTATTCATCATCATCATCATTGTGTAATTACTGTAACAGGCCTTAATTATTGATGCCCGGAGCAGTAATCGTTATTTATTATTAATGGGCGACGCGTTCTGAGGCTTGTTTATGGAGAGCACTGTTCTGGGTCTGCTGAGTGTTCTGTGTGACGGTGAGTTATGTGGTGTATGTGTCTGTGTGCCTGTGGGTGTGAGCATTCTGTGTGACGGTGAGTTATGCGGTGTGTGTGTCTGTGTGCCTGTGGGGCTGAGTGTGGGAGTGACGGTGAGTTATGTGGTGTGTGTCTGTGTGCCTGTGGGGCTGACTTTTGTGTGTGACGGTGAGTTATGTGGTGTGTGTGTGTCTGTGTGCCTTGGGTGTGTGTGTTCTGTGTGACAGTGAGTTATGTGTGTGTTTGTGTGATTATGGGTTGAGTGTGTGTATGTGCGTGTGTGTTTATATATGTGTATCTTTGTCTCTGAATGTGTTAAGGAGAGAGATTAGAAAACACCAGTTTCCCAGTCCCCGGAGGAGCTGCGGCGAGCCCTTCCCTGCTCATTTCAGTACAAGAGAGACTGAGGAGGCCAGAGGCTGGGCCGAACCCAGAGCCCTCCCCGACCCCACCCCCCAGCAGCTGCTGTGTTGGGCTACTTCTCCTGCCCCCCTACCTCCCCACCATCTCCACCCCACCCCACTCCCAGGGGTCTGCCTACTTGTCCTCCCCGAAAAATATTCTGGACACAGGCCACCACCCCACTCTGGCCTGATGCTCCCACTGGGAAGACTCAGTGGCCCTAAGACTGGAGCTCAGCTGGTCCAGGTGGGGAGGTGGGACCTGGCTGGGATGGGGCAGGCCCTGGACCTCCTGAGGCCCATGGTCTGTCTGTCCACCCGCCCTGGAGCGGATGCCTGGGCGCTGGCGGCCGAGTTCATGCCTTTCTCTGTGACTCGTGTGGACTCTGGGCAAGGCCTTCTCTGCCGGAGTCCCAGGTTCCCACGTTTACAGAATGCGGAAAGTCCAGGCCCTCCTTAGCGGTCAGGCCTCCGACATGCTCCCTGGAGGGGCGGATAGGAAAGGCGAGGGAGCCCCTTGTGTCCTCCTCCCCCTCCCCGGCACCCCACCCCCACAGCCAGCCTCACCTGCGGTTCTGGTACCAAGTCTTGACCTGCGTGTCGGTGAGGTTGAGCGAGGCGGCGAGCTCCATGCGGTCCTGCACGCTCAGGTATTTCTGCCGCTCGAAGCTGCGCTCCAGCTGCGCCAGCTGATGGTCGGTGAAGGCCGTGCGCGCCTTGCGCGGCTTTTTCAGGCGCACCGGGGGGCTGTCCCGCGAGCTGGAGATCTCCCGGTCGCCCTCCTCCTTCACTGCGGAGACAGGGGAGCGTCAGGGCCCAGCCTTGCCCTCCCGCCCTGCTCCTCCCGGTCGGGTACCCGGCTCCGGGGCAGCAGTGGCCCCGGCTGCGGCAAAGCCACTGGGAACCGGGACCACGGCCCGGATGGAGGACTGACCCGAAGCCGAGAGAACGCAGCCCACTTTCCCTTCGCTCCCCAAGGGATAAACCCGGCGACTGGCTGGACGCCGGGGGAGGGGACCCAGGGGCACGCGCCCACCCGTGGGCTGCGCGAGTCCGTGCTCAGGGGTGCGGGTCTGGGCTCCGCAACTGCGCCCGGGTCCTCTGGCTGCAAATGGGCCAGAAAGGGAGGGAGCTGAGGGCTGGAGTCTGGGGAGAAAAACCCGCTTGGAGGGACAAAAAGCTGTGCACCCCGGAGCGAATCGTGGTCCTGAAGGTAAATTGTACCCACATCTCGCCTGGCCCCTCTGTGGATGGAATCTGTAATGCTGGTCCCGCCGGTTCTGAAACTGCAACAGCGCCCAGTGCCTGAGGCTGAGCTGCAGGGCGCGTCGCAGCACGATCTCCGAGCCAAGGCGCTTGGAAAAGCAAGCGGCGGGTTTGTGCCGTGGTCTGTTCCCTTGTCAACGCTACGCCCACTGTGGCTCCCACCCAGCTCCGCATTGCCCGGTGTTTCCGCCCCTCGGAGGGGGCACCCCAGCGGAGTCACCACGCCTGAGGCCCCAGGACCGGACCGACAAGATGGTTTATTTTTCCCAAACAACACTTTCGACTTCCGATGGGGGTTGACTGCACTGAAGCACACCCTGCCTCAAACAAACTCCTTGGTCTCCCTCCTTCTCCCCCTAAAGCGAGGGTTTAACCCAGCGGTTGGTAAACTGCGGCTCGAGAGCCACATGCGGCTCTTTGGCCCATTGAGTGCGGCTCTACCTAAGCCTTAGGAGGACCCTAATTAAGTTAATAACAATGTACCTACCAATATAGTTTAAGTTTAAAAAATTTGGCTCTCAGAAGAAATTCCAATCGTTGTACTGCTGATATGTGGCTCTGTTGACGAATGAGTTTGCCGACCACTGGTCTAACCAAAGAGACCACGTCCCCCAAATTGGGACCCGGCTGGGGCTCCCCCAACTCTCATTCTCTCTGCGCTTTCCTTTATGGTGAATCTCATTGTGCCTGGCGTTAGCAGTGACAGGGTTCAGCTGAATGCGAGCTGATGCCTCTCCGTAGGAAACAATAATCCGGTTAATTGAGCCACTGGGGAGGGAGACGTTTCAACCGGAAAGGCCTTGCTTTGCAGCCGGCAGGGCGCGGGCCCTGTGCACCGAGGCGGCTGGCAGGGAGAGGGCCTCTGGGGAGAAAACGCCTCCTCCCGGCCCAACCGGCCGTCCCTGCCCTCCCCGCTCGGCCGCCTCCTCCGGGTGTTGGGCTGGAGTTGGGAGCTGATTTCGGTCCATGCTCGCAGGTAAAGTTTAATAAAGTGCAAGGAAACAATGATCCGAACCTCCACCTTGATCCCGTGGAAACCTTGCCTTTTGACCTAATTGCCCGCCTGACTATTTGTGAAAAACTCCACTTCTGGGGGCGGAGGGCTGAGCTGGGGGCGGAGGGCTGCGCTGCGTCGTCGGGAAGATCTGCTTTTCTCTAATCCCTCCCGGCACAGGCAGGCGGGAGCCTTTGGAGGCAGCCTCGGTGCCGCCCCAGAACCAGCTCGCCCCTGGGGCCTCTGATCCCAGCCTGGAGGCCACACCTCAACGCCCCCGAGTTTGAGACACCCTCCCCGCCCCCCCGGGGGGGTTGGAGCAGAGTGCCCGCTCGCCTCTCGGCTTCTTGGCAGACAGACGGACAGACGGACAGACGTTGGCTCCAGCAGCTAGGGTCACGGCAGACCTTCCATGAAAGCCTGGCTGTAGCTCCTTTCAAACAACACTTTCGACTTTCGTTATCTTAGGAGCTTTTGAAGCAGCAACTCGGGCGCACTGACCGCCCCTCCAGGCCTCCGTGGAGAAAATGACGCCGCACCGGGAGGTGGGTCGGAGGGGCTCCTGTGTCTGTCTTCCCGCCAGCCTTCCTCACTCGGCCTGAAAAAGTAGCCTCCGCCACTCGCGGGCTCCGCTCCGCGGCGGGTGTCCCCACGCCCTTTGACCCCGGGCTTTGTAGGCGCAAAGGCTCACCGCCTCGGGGTGGGTGGGAAACCTTCCACCCTCCTCCTCTCCGGCCTATTTGAGTGATGCATGGACAGCCCGCCCTCTCCGCTCCCCGCTCCCCGCTGGGATTTCTCCGACAGAAGGGGGACATTGATATTCCCATGATCTTAAACAAAACCTCTCCTTGAAATCCCAAATTAAAGGAGACAAGAGCCAGGTTCTCCCAGCCCGGCACCACCGTTGGCAGCAGGCGACGTTGGTGATTCTTGCCCCTCACTCTAACCACAAAGCTGGGTGCTGTTGAGAATTACGAGCCACAAAACATGGTTATAAGTAGATGTTTCTGTCGCTTCTCTGCCTTCCCCTGCACCTGTCTTTCTCCGGGCGGGTTTCCTTTGCCTCGGGAAACAGCCCCTGGGGTGAAGCAGGGGTTTCTGGGCCCCGTGCCTCCGGACTCCCTGTGGGTACGCTCTGCCTGCCCGTTTCCTCGTTTCCTCAGCACGGCTGGGCTGCAGGCGGCTGGGCGGTGCGTGGGGAAGCCGAGGACAGCGCGTTGGGGCGTGGGGCCCCACACGGGTGTGGGTTTGAGGTCAGGGCATGTCCACAAACGAATTCTTGGCTGGAAGGAGAGTGTTGCGAGCCGTTCCTCATTTTTGTGAAGGCTGCGTACAAATAGGGGCTGGGAGGTGCAGGGCCCGTGATGACAGAGCAGATGCCCGCGTAGGGAAGTTCTATCTGATGAAAAGCGAAAAGCGTTCAGGATGAATTCTCAGCTGACAGGGCTCAGAAGGGCCTCGGCCAGCCCCGGGTTTCTGCTGTGTGGGACACGGGCTCTGCCCTGACACTCCTTCCCCGCCTGCCTCCCTGCTTCTTGCGGGGAAAGAACTCGGCACCACTGGCCTCTCAAAGAGCTGAGTCCAGGCAGTGGCCCCAGCGGCGAGAATAAAATTGGGGCACTCCTTTTATGCTTCCCTTTCTTCTTCCTTCTTTTTTCCCTCCATCCCCCACCCCCCTCTTAATCTTGATCTCGGTTCCCTGGTTAAGAAGGGATGAAAGGGAACAAGGAAAGGTTCACTGAGGTGAGAGGCAGGTGAGGGCCGGTGACCCTCAGGGAAGGGGACGGGGAGCTGGTCACTCGGGAAGCCCTGTGTCCCACACAACCGGAAATTACTCAATTCTCTTAAAAATCAAATTCAGCGAGAACCGCTGGGTGGGTGCAGCAGGGTTCCCCCCTGGACCGGACCTCCGAGCCTGCTCCCAGCCAGCCTTGCAGCCCCGCCTGCCTGCTGCTGCTGCTGCTTTGAAGTGAGCATTCCTTTTGCATAATTTGTGGGGCCCAGAGTACGCTGGGCCCAAGGGGAGGCAAAGCCCGGTTTCTCTCCCCCTCGGAAATCCAGATGAAAGGGTGGAGAATTCTGACTGTTCTCGGCTTCCGCTAGGTTTTCACTCCTATAAGGAGGGCGTTCCAGCTGAGCCCTAGGGGTCTGGTTGTTTTGCGGTCTTTTCTCAGCCTCTGGCCAGATGGGCAGCTGCTCCTGCCCCCCAGCCCCCTGGAAGGGCAGACCCAGCGGGAGTTGGGAAAGTTTGCTCTGTGCATTTTGGGGGGTCTCTCCTGGGGCGCACAGTATCCCTCTCCCCGCTGTCTCCACCCGACTCTTTGTTGCTCAAAGGCATAGCCACGGGCAGGTGGGAAGGTTCGGGCCCTGGGGGAGCTCCGGGCCGGCTTCTGGTGTCCCCTCCTGTGTGCACGCAAGTTTCACTGCTGGCTTTTAGAAGCACAGCACCCCCCACGCGTCCACCTCCCACTTTCTTACCTTTATACTCGGAGTCTGACGAGGCGTTGCTGCCACTTTTGTCCAGCTTGTCTCTAAAGTCCTCGCCGGCCTTGGGTGCGAGGTGGCCCCCGGGCTCAGGGGCGGCGGGCGGCCCGCTACTAGAATAGGGCGCACAGGCGGCCAGTGGTTTGCAGTCGGCAAGGATGTCCCTGATCAAAAAGGAGGAGGTCACTGTACGCGACTGGGCTGGGGCCGAGAGCTGTCCGGCCTGCAGGTGGGAGTCCAAACCTGGGCCCGGTGCCCTGCCAGGCCGCGGGGCGCCCGTCTCCAGACAGTCCCTTGCTGGTGAGGCTGGTGAGGAGCAGTCACTGCTGCTCTCCGAGCGAGGACTCAGTTCCAGGGGTGAGCGGCAGTCCCCAAGCAGGGGGTCCCCCTTGGGAAGGGCGGGGCTGCCCGCCCGGTGGGAGAGGATGGAGTCGATCCCAAAGCCATTGGAGCCTTCCATAGCCAAGCTTCGGCCTGTCCTCTCCGGAAGCTCCCCACCCACCCCCGGCCCCAGCCGACCGCTGTCCTTGCCCCTAGCTGTGGGCTGGCATGGGGAAGGCGGGCAGGGAGCCTGCGGGCACCTTGGATGGAGCTCAGCCTTGGGGGAGCCCAGGAGCGCTGGGCCAGCCTCCTCTGCGCATTAGATCCAAAAGGGCTCAGCGCGTCTTCTGCAGCATCGCGCCTAGTCGCGGAACCGAGGGGGGGTGGTGGGAGTGTCAGGGAGGGACGGGAGGGAGGGTGCGCCAAGTTGGGGAGAGCAAAGGGGGAGACGGACGGCCTGAGCGCTCCTCTGGCACAGAAGAGAGGCGAGGATGTCGGAACCTAAATAAAGGACGGCGTTTAAAAATCCAA
>NW_006283994.1:354903-355622 GCF_000327345.1 Myotis davidii
CCTCCCCCTTCCTTTAAAAAACGAACCTGTGTCACTTTTACTTTGGGGCCGGGGGTTTTGTTTGTTTCTGTTCCCCCCTCGTTATGTTGTGAGTGTGAGTGTGTGAGTGTGTGTGTGAGTGTGGGTGTGTGTGTGTGAGTGTGTGTGTGTGTGTGTGTGTGTGTGTTTTAAAGGGGACTAGAAAAAAAAGGACTAGCCCACGTGGCCCCGGAGTGACGTCGCTGATTGGCTCTGGCCGATTTTGGGGGTGATGTCACAGCGCCGCGAGTCGCGGCCCGATTCCCTTTCAGTTTGATTAAAAGAGACACTGAATTAATTACCGCACAGGCCCAACTGTTTACCGGCCATTTCCACGCGGTTTGCTTTCATTAGGCCGGTGATGAGGCCCCTAATGGGGGTGATTAGCCGAGGGGGGCGGGCTGGCGGGGAGGGGTCCGAGCCCGCTGCGCCGCGGAGGCTCGGGATGCGAGTTTTTTAAGTTTCCCTCGGCCCTTCCCGGCAGTTATTCCAGTGATTCGCCCCCGGGGCTGTCCTCGGTCCTTTTCCTCGGCCCCTCCCCGGTCTTCCTTCCTCCGGCCACGGAGAGGGGCCAACCCCGGCGGGGGAGCCCTGTCCTGGGGGCGTTCCCCTGGGCTCCAGGGCTTTCGCGTGGGGCGCTTTGCAGCCCTTTCTCTGCCGCTCGGAGCCCTGCGGCCTGGCGGGTGGGGGGAGCTGGCGTC
>NW_006283994.1:356598-360431 GCF_000327345.1 Myotis davidii
CGTGAACCCGACCTGGCAGCCCTCCCGCTCCTCCCGCTTCTCGGAGCTTCTCGGAGCCCCGGGGCATGTAAGAGGCTGTTGGGACACGTCGGTGCTGAGTGGTCGCCTCTTTATAAGATGCAACCTTCCCGGCGGTTTCCTGTGGAATTACCCGAGGGCCCGCCCTCTCAGGAACATCATCTATTCCTGGTTAGCATCCCAGCTCCACGCCCACCTCCTCCTTCCTCCTCTCCATCGCGGGACCCTCCCTGCCCCTCCGCCTGCCCGGGCCTGGCGTGAGGTCCCCTGGCCCTGGTTCCGCTGAGATGCATCCAGGGGGTCCGGGATGGGTGGCCCATCCTGCCTTTGAGAGAGGAGCCTGTGTCCCCGGGACTATGAGGGCTCCGAGGCCCTCAGGGCTGGGTGTGAACCTGGGTAAGTTCCTCGGCCTCTCAGAGGGTTTACGGGTTTACACGGTAGGAGGCGGCCTCGCCCCTCCCCGGCCTCAGGCCCTGCCCCTGGCTGGCCCCGCACCTCCCCGGCAGGAAGCCCAAGGAAGGGAAGGGAACCAGGGTGACAGGGCATCTCCAGGACAGGCTGCCCGGTCACTGGGGCTGAGCCAAGGGCCCAGAGCTGGCAGCCAGCGCCCAGGCCCCTCTTCAGGACGCTCAGCCCTCCTCCCCCTCTCCTTCCTCTTTGAGCCTCTAGCTTCAAGTTCCAGTCCGCGCTGCCATCCTTCGAGATTGCTTTTAAACCTTCAGCTTCTCATGGACCTGAAGCCCTAGAGGGCCCCACCTCCCCCCGAGACACGCCACAGACGGAGCTGCGGCCCTTCCCCAGGGCAGGGAGGGCGCTGCCCCGGGGACCTGTCCACTCTCCACAGCCGCGCCTCTGGCCCAGACCCCTGCCTTTCCTTAGGAAACAGATGTTAATGCCAGGGGTCCGTAGTGAGGGCCACGGGCATGCAGGAGGCGGCCTGGCTGCAGCATCACATCTCTGCACCTGGGCTCTGGGCGTGGGTTTGGCTGTGGGTCAGGAACGGCCCGGGAGCCGGGTTCTTACCGGCTCCTTCCTCCCAGCCCCGCCTCCTTCCTCCCAGCCCCGCCTCCCTCCCCAGAGGCGAGGCTCAGCCTGGAGCAGGCCCAGGGTGCTTTGCTCACCTTCCGGAGCTCGCAGAGCCGCGCGAGCCACTGGCTCTGGGAAGGACCCTGGTGTCCTCTGCCCAGGAATGACCTGTGGCTGGAGTGCCACCCTTCCTGCTCTGAGCAGCTGCGGCCAGAGGCCGGTACCTCCTGGGTGGGTGTTGACTCCAGCGTCAGCTGGACCTGGAGCGGACCTGGCTCAGAAGCCGGGCCCGAGACTCAGGTGAGGTGAGCTGCCCAGGTCTTTATTGAAACAGTTCCTGTTTTGCCCTTCAGGGATTTTAAAACTTTGATTGACAAAATATATTGTTTGTCTTGGTTCCTGAGTTTTGGAGCAACCCCGTCAACTGTGTGCCTTAGGCAAGGCCCTTACCTGCCTCGCCACCGTCCCAGCCCTGCTGTGGGGCCCCCTTCAAACACCTGAGCCTCAGTCATCACCTGCTCCCTGTGAGGACGCAGGTGGGCCTGGGAGTGGCAGTGCCCTGTCCTAGAACAGCCACGGGCACAGCAGAGCCTGCTGCCTGGCAGGTTGGGGCGCCCAGGCTGGTCTCCCTAGCCGCCTCCCGCCCCGCTCCCCCACCCCAGACAGAGGTCAGCTCCCCCTTTGCCCAGGCCCTTCCAACCAGAACCAGTTTTCCACGCGGAGCGGGGAGCGGGTAGGTGGTACAGGCCAGGCCTGGGTGCGGTATCGCTTTCTCAAACAGATGGGTGGGACCAGGCTTTGGAGGATTTGTGGGCTTCAAGGTCATGCTGTTCTCAATCATTTTTGCTGGTTTGGCCCCAAACCCACGGAGCTCCTGAAACCAGAGAGGCTATTCTTTTCCTCCGCCCTCCGCCCTCCCTCTCACACACGCAGGCTGCCCCTCCCACCCCACCCCCCGCATGCACATGCACACACACACACGGTGCGCAGGCTGGCTGCTGGCAATGTCAGAATGGAGCTCCCAGGGAACGCGGCGCCCATCCATCTAAGTCCCCTCATAGATTGCTTCCCATCTGTGGACTCAAGTGTACAGGTCACCTGGGTAAAGAGCCAACCTAGTTTTTGTTTTATTTATTTATTTATTTTAAAAATACACTTTTACTGATTTCAGAGAGGAAGTGAGAGGGAGGGAGAGATAGAAACATCAGTGATGAGAGAGAGTCATTGATCTCATTGATGGGCTGCCTCCTGCTCCCCAGCACTGGGGATCAAGCCTGCCACCGGGCATGTGCCCTGACCAGGGATTGAACCATGACCTCCTGGTTCATAGGCGGACGCTCAGCCCCTGAGCCACGCTGGCTGGGCTGTTTACATTCTTTTAATGAGTTCAAGCATCAGAGGTTTTCAGAGTAAAAAGAAAGGAAGCAAAGGCGCGGTTTGGCTCCAGGAGGAAAACGCAGGAGAAGGCGTGTGACGGGAAGCGCAGGCCGGGCTGGCTGGACGCAGGCCCACCGGGGCGGCCCCGAGCTGCTGGTCTGCCTGCTGCCATGGAGACGTGCTTCCTCTGAACCCCCGAATCTGTGGTCTCCAGACCAGCACCGGCTGGGGAGCGGGGATGGGTGGACCGCAGCGCCAGGCCTTCTCTGTCGGGTCCGGGGACTCCCGGGACGGGCCTGGGCTCCTCGGCCCGTGAGCTGTGCTTTCTCGTCAGGCCCGGCCAGGCGCAGGAACTGCCTGTCTGGTTCTTTGCTGCCGTCGCTGCCAAAACCCTGCACAGCAGCCAGATTCCAGACCCCACCCCCTCGCTTTCTCCTTACCAAGAAAATTATTAATTATCTGGTTTTATGAGAGAGAGAGAGAGAGAGAGAGAGAGAGAGAGAGAGAGGCAGTGAGAGAATGAATGAGGTTTGGGCTTTGGTAGAAAGCCCTGGCCACGCCAGCAGAGGGATCTGGAAATAGACGGGAGCCAGTGGGGGGTTCGGCATGAAAAGAAAGCTGACCTCCAGCCAAGAGGTCTGCTCCGCCCCCGTGGGCTCCTCCTCTCGCGGGACTGCAGTCTGCCCAGGTCCCGTGCCCCAAGGCTCCCCGCAAGGCCTTTGCTGCCCCTCCTGCCCGCGCACCAGCGTGGGCACCGCCTCCCTCCCGCTGCAGAGGGGACTTCCAAGAATTCCAGGCCGACCACGTGATGGTCCAGACCAGCCCCCTCCACCGGGCCCCCCAGCTCACGGGGGCAGTCCACACGGGCCTCTTTGTTTGGTTACATCTCTGATGGGCTGTTGCCAGGAAACCCAACCAGGAGGTAAAATGTCCGCAAATGCCAATCAGCAGGGAAATGAGCAAAAACAGGTGCATGCCACACAGCCGGCGACGGCCGTCCCCTCATGGCACTGGCCGCAGTGGGACTGGGGACTCAACGAGGCTGGGCTCTCCCCGTGTCCGCCCATCTTTGAGAAATAGTCCGAGGGGCAGGCTCCGGGACATACAGGATGGCAGTCACTGGCCTGGGCCGGCGACCAAACTCTTCCATCTGAGAAGGGGAGGGCGACGCAGGGACGCGGACAGAAGACTCCCCTGGCCACGCCAGCAGAGGGACCCCGTTGTGTGTGGGGGATCCCTCAGCCTGGCCAGCACCAGTGAGGACCGGCTGCGGCAGAGGCGACAGGACACCTAAGAAGGTGGAGTGAGATGGAATCCGACCTGGGACTTTGTGCAGGTGCAAATAATTAATGAGAGACGAGCCACGCGGGGGGAGGGGCGAGGCGGGAGGGAGGGGCCAGCCGCCTGGCGGC
>NW_006283994.1:360515-372990 GCF_000327345.1 Myotis davidii
AGGAGAGCCGCTGGGGCCCAGGCGGGGCACACCCAGAGCCGGGATCCGGGAGAGGACGGAGGGCGCTGCCCAGGGCCCCCCTTACAGCCCCAGCAAGTCCCACAGCGCTGCCTGCCTGCCTGCCTGCGGGGCGAGACGTGAGATCAGGTACAGGAGAGATTTCCCCGCAGCCTTTTCGGGCCAAGTCCACAGGTTCCTCTTGGCCCAGCAAGCCTGGGGGGTGGGACGGGCGGGTGGTGGCTCGCCCTGGGCATCTCCCTCGTTGCCATAGCAAGCGGCCCGCCCTTCGGTGGGCAGAGCCTAGTTTCAGGGACGTCTGTGTCCTAATGTGCCCCTCGCCCTTCGCATGAGGGTTCAGAGCACAGGGGTGTGCTGGGTACACACATCTTTCCCCTCTTGAGCACCCGACACCACGGCTGTTCCCTGGAACCTCCTGCTCTCCTCGCCCTCCAGCGTCACAGGGCCGGCGGCCCCTTCATGGCGCTTTATTGGTAAGAGAGTGGTAACTCAGTGTACGTAGGACCCCGGGATAATCTGCTAGCTGCCCTCTTTCATGCAGTCGTTGTCCGATGTGGCTTGAGCGGGTGTCCTGTCCTGTGTGGGGGCTTTGTCTCAGGTGAGGCACAGAGAGGTCGGGACACTTGCTGAAGGTCACACAGTAATGACCGGGTGGAGCTGGGCTTCATGCGCTTTACCGAGGGGCTGGCTGCTGGGCTCAGGGGCAGGCCTGCTCCCGGGGGTGGGAAGGCTTTGGGCACTTTAGCCGAGAGGAGGCGGGGGGCGGGGGGTGTGTGTTTTTCTCAGGCTCCTGTGGTGGCGGGAGGATTTCAGGCCCTTGGGACAGGGTGGAGTCCCTGGCTGAGCCCGAGTCCTGAGGGGTTAGTGTGTGTGGCTTTTTTGTGGAATCAGCTTCTAACACAGCTGCTCCTGCGAGAGGGGGCGGCTGCAGGGGAACTCACTCAGATCTCTAATCACCTGCTGGGCTTGTCTCTGCCAGGCCCGGCCTGCAGGGGGCGCGAGTCACCGGGAACATTCACGCTGAGGGTCCTCCCACCGATACCAGGGGGCACTGCCCACGGTGGGCCCCTCCCCAGGGCGGGCCCTTGGCTCCGGGCCCCATGCCACTTCCCTCCTGAGAAGTCAGGCCCACACAGGGTCACTGTTTCCGGACAATAACGCAGGAGGCAGGAGCCGGTCCAGGGCAGGCCTTCGGAGGAGGGGCCTGGCTTGTGAGCGAAGGTCTGCCTGACAAGAAGGCAGGCAGGGCTCCACCTGTGGCCCAGGGGTCCTGATGGAGGGAAAGGCGCACGGGACACCTAAGGCAGGAGGAGTGAACGGCCGCCACCTGTGCGCCGGGGATGGAGCCAGAGGGCTGGACCGGCTGTCTCACCTGGGGTCCTCCCCAGCCTGGGCAGGAGTGGGGTCTCACTTCCGGTGGAGGGAAGCCACTGTCTCACCTGGGGTCCTCGCCAGCCTGGGCAGGAGTGGGGTCTCACTTCCGGTGGACGGAAGCCACCGAGTGCTGAGGGCTGCTCCCTGGCGGTGGGGTGAGGGGGAGCAGGAGCTGGTTCCCCAGCGAAGAGGGGCCCAGAGAGAAGGGGGTGGACAGGAGGGTCTTGGAAGTGACATGAGGCTTGTGAGGGGTCAGGTTGCAGAGGTGAGGACACATTTGGCTTCGACAGCGGGTCCACGGTGGTGCCGTTCGTGAGATGGGAAACGGAGGGAGAGCAAGGTTGGCGGGAACGTCAAGGGGTCTGTCCGGCTGTGCTGGTTAGAGACGAGTAATCGACGGGAGAAGCGACCACGTCGGATACCTGAGCCCGGCGTTCGGGGAGGACCCTCAGGCCAGACGTGGGCCTTGGGAAGCCGGAGGCGCCGTGGGAGGCCTGGGGGGCTCACAGCCTCGGAGAGTCTTCACGCGGTCACAGCAGCGTGGGAGCGTCTGAGGCTGCTCCTCCACCGTGATAACTGTGCCGGTTTCAGATAGAGACACAGGAGGACGACAGCAGCGTTTTAATTTAAAACAGGGCAGGATATCGTCTGTGGGGAGAAGCCGGGGAACAGGCCCAGAGATGGCGGCAAGAGCTGCCGGGGGAGGGGGGGTTTGGCTGAGAATTCCTTCGCTGGTGCCTCCAGCCGCCGCTTCCCGGTCAGTCTTGGGGGAGAAGCCCTGAGGAGCGAGCGGGGTCTTCCTGCCGCCAGCGTGGTGGGGCGTCAGGCACCCCAGAAAGAGCAACGAGGGCTTGGTCCCTGATGGGGCACAGCCTCCAGACTCCGGCCTGGAGGGAGCGTCTGCCCTGTAATTGGGTTTGTGCCGTCGGGTGAGGGCTTGAGAGAGGGCGGGCGGCTGCCAGAGAACGGGTCCCCCAGGAGGAGGGGCGCTGGGCGAAGGTGAGCTAGTGCTGCCTAACTAAAGAGGGGGGCTCGTAGCAAAAATAACTAACCTAAGACCTGACCCTGAGGTCCTTGCAGCAGCAGAACCCACGTAAACACAGGAGTGGGGCAGGACGGGGGGCCTTCCGGAATGTTCCGCGTGCGGAGGCGGCTTCAGGGGTGGGTGTAGTTGCCCATCCGCAGGGTTCCCTGGCGCACAGCGTACTCTTCCCGCTGGGCTTTGAACGCTCTCTGGCGATCCGCCTCGCTGGGGAAGGTGTCGAGGTGCGGGCCCACCTGCGGATGGAGGGGAGGGCAGGTCAGTGGGCACAGAGGCTGGGGGGCTTGCCCCGTGCTCCCCTCCTCGCTTCCCAGAGGCAGGGCTTTCCCTCTGTGCAGTCACTGCAGCGTCACTGGGCATCACGGGTGCCGCGTGGTGATGGCTGGAGTCACTGCCCGGGGGCCGGTAGCCAGCGCATCCTTCCCAGCGGCGTCCCCACCATGAACCCAAACGAGCCGCCCTCTCCCAGGGCTCCTGGCGCTCACTCCCCTGGGGCTGGAGGCGGTGAGTCCCGGCCCGTGCAGCACCAGCACCAGCGTCCAGGGCCTGTCCCCCGTCCCCCAGAGGCTCATGGGAGGGAAACAGATCCAGGAGCCGGGGCCCCGCAGTTCAGTGTGGTGTGATCGATCACATTTCAGCCGAGCCCCCTTCCCAGGGCCTTGGGGTGAGGGGGGAGCCTTCCCGTGTCCTGCACGCGTTCCATCGCCTCTGGGTGGGAGGACACCCCTGGAACGGGGCCTCCTGCGGGGGCGCCTGAGGGAGTCCCGGGAGAAGGGTGCAGGCTCCCTTGTTTGCCTTTTCCTCTCCCTCCTGCATTTATTCAGGACCCCTCCCCTCCCCGAGCTTGAACCTGGAAGGAACCACGCTGGGGTGGGGGTGCGGGGAGGACAGAAAGGCCCCGAGCTGGGGCCTCTGGGGCAGACACTCAGGGGCACTTTGGGCTGGAGGGTGAGCAGGGGCTGGGGGACAGCGTGGTGCTGGCCGGGGGGCCCAGCAGAGCCGGGTTTACCAGGCGGCCGAGGTGAAGGGCCGGCAGGCGGGTTCCTTCTGGGTTTGCTCTGCCGTGACTTCCCGGTAAAGCAGGACCCAAGCCCCAGGCCCTGGTCAAGAATCCAGGCCGTGGTTGGTACCCCCCCCCCCCCCCCCCCACACGGGGCTGCAGGCAGCTTTCCGAGGGACAGTCTGAGAACCGAAGACCAGGGAGCAGATGGGGAGCTCTCAGGAAAGGCCTTTGCTCGGTGCCCAAAATCCGGCCCCTTCAGGGAGCAAGAGGTTGGGCATCTCACCCTGGGAAAGTCATGACCCTATCGGAGCCCGTGCCCAGGCGGCTTCCTGCAGGCAGGGACCAGGCCAAGTGGTTCCTGGGTGCCACACCCCTGCCTGCCTCCAGGACACTGTCGCCGCACCCCCCAGGTCTGGGCACTGCTTAGGGCCAACGAGACCCATACCCAGGTCCTGGCCTCAGGTCCGGGGCCGGGCTCACCGTCAGGGGAGAGCGGGAACATCAAGGTGCACACGGGCCCAATGGAATCCAACTTGGCTATTCCCCATTTTACAGACAGGGAAACTGAGGCCCAGAGAGGGTTTGGCCTAGGGTTGGCTCCACAGGGAATCAGAGGCAGACAAGCTCTGTTATAGCACCAACCCCCAATCTCTAGGCACTACGTTCCGGATTCTTTCTAGAATATTCTGCCCATGCTGAGGTTTGTTGGTTAGTTATTCCAGGACATAAGACCACAGTCTTCATCTCTGGCGGTCGGGTGTAGCCAGACCTGGGGGGTGTCGGCCCTTTCGAGACTACAGAAAGCCATGGACTTGCTCCTTGGGGAAGAAAAATACCCGCAAGTCCTAACTCAGAGGTCCACGACCCTCTGTCCCTTCGCGGGCCCTTTGTCCCTTCACGGGCCCTCTGTGGCGGTGTTTCCGGAGCCGTCGGGGCCCCAGCCGCAGGTCTCAGATTTCTTGGCTCTGTGTCAGGGTCATGCCCGGCTCTGGTAACCCGTCACCTGATGCCCACCCAACCCAGGACTCAGCACCTGGCGTTCAAGGCATTTGATGGGACCATGATCTTGTCTCCAGCTTAATCTCCAGTTTCAGAGAAATTCCCACGTGGCCTCAGAAAGGTTATTGAGCAGAGAGAATAGCCAGAAACTGAGGCGTCTGCGCACCGCGGTGTCGCCTCTGGCAAGGGACGGCTTGATTCTGACACCGTGACATGATTTCCCAGAAGGCAGCTGGAGGTGCTTCATGCGGCTGGCACGTCCGGTCTCTGGGGGCCTCGCGGGCACCCTGCCTGCTTCGCATGCCCAGCCGGCGGGGACTCCGGGTCCAGGGCCTTCCGTGGCGCTCAGAGCGGCAATAGCCTGTCCCTGGTGGCCAGGCACCGGTGACTGTTAACAGGAAGCTCCTCGGCCCACAGGTCTGCGGTCTCCACACAGCGCGGCCCTGGTAGAGGGCTGAATGGTGACCCTGGTGGGGGTGTCTGTGTCTTAATCCCCAGGACGTGTGGCTGTGACCTTATTTGGAAAAGGGGCCCTTGAAGACGTAATGAAGGATGGAGAGATGAGAACATTCTGATTGTTCTGAGGGGCACCCTGATGAGCACCCTTGTAAGAGACAAAGATGCAGACGCAGGGGGGAGGCCGTGTGGAGATGGAGGCAGAGGCTGGAGGGTTGTGGCCACAGCCCGGGAGCCACCGGGAGCTGGGTGGGGCGATGGGTACGGCTCATGCTGGGTGGTGGGTGGGTGGGTGCTGACTTGGTGCTGACGGGCTCTCCTAAAAGCTGACCGAAGCCAGAGCTCACCCCCGTGTGGGGTGAGTCTTTTCTGTCCCTGGGGATCCCTGATGCCCACGGAGAGGGGCTCAGCCCTCAGAGGCGAAGCAGCCGGGCGCCCCGTCAGCAGCAACGTCAGAACCACGGGCCTGGGACTTGCGGGGCCGGGCATTTATTCCGCACAAACCTCGGAGCATACGGGTGCGTCTCCATCGTGCAGATGGGGAAATGGGCCCCCAGACGGCAGGGTCACGTCCCAGGTCACACAGGGTGAACCCAGAGCGGGGACTCTGGGCCCAGGTCTCCACGGCGACACTCCACCCCCATGTTAAACGCTGATGACACGAGTCGCGTGAAAGTCGCTGCCGGGAACATGGGCTCCGGTCCCACGTGCTCACTCTCCTCCCGGACCGGCAGCTCCGCCAGCGATGAGGATCCTAATGACTAGTCAGGCCTCGCGCTGTGTGTGGTCACGACCCAGTGGACCCCCGAGTGAAAGCACGAGAGCCGTGGGGCGCGGAATTCCTTCAGAGATGCTTCTAAATTAAGCCGTCCGCGGCTGCCCGCGCCCGGAGCGGGAACTGTGACGGCTCTGGCAGGAGACGGCTTTGCTGACTGGGGCTGAGTCGCTGGGGTCATGGCAGGGAGATAGGGGCTGGCGCCCGGGCAGCCAGCGGTCCGAGGGCCCGGCCGGTGGGCGGGGGCGGCGATACCCAGGTGGGCCAAGACGCTGGGCCTGTGCGAATGGGCAGTGTTGCCCAGATAAGGACCAGGCGGCGCCACCATGGGGGACATTGGCGAGTAAGACAGGCCGGGCGTTTCTCTATGCTCTGCTATAATTAACTTCAACGACAGTAAGACTGTGGTCTGGGGAACTCTGACTCCATCTGGGGGCCACAGGATCTTTCTAGAGAGGACGGGAAGAGGAGGGGAAAGTGTCCGAGGGGTGGGGACCACCCCAAGCCCTGGTGCAGGAAGAGCGAGAGGAAATGTGAACCGTGTCCAGCACGGCCAGGGGGCGGTGAAGGATGAAAGAAGACAGACCAGAGAATACAGGTGGGACCAGGTGTATCACTGTGCCTGGATGAGGAAACAGTGACACAACCTGTAAGCCGAAGCTTTATTTTATACGCAGTGGTTCTCAACCTTCTGGCCCTTTAAATACAGTTCCTCATGTTGTGACCCAACCATTAAATTATTTTCGTTGCTACTTCATAACTGTAATGTTGCTACTGTTATGAATCGTCATGTAAATATCTGATATGCAGGATGGTCTTAGGCGACCCCTGTGAAAGGGTCGTTCGACTGCCAAAGGGGTCGCGACCCACAGGTTGAGAACCACTGTTTTATAGTCAGATCACACAAAGCAAAGCAAGGGCAAGATGTTTACAATGTTCTTGCGAATTTCAAATCTGCTTCTTTCCTGTTGTTGCCATTCTCTGAACTCCATCAAGCCTTGTTTTGGCCGCACTTGCTTCACCCCCTGCAGCCCACAGCCCTTAGCTAGCTAGGCCTGCAGGGTCGGACACAAGGTCAAGCTTACAACCATAGCCTTTGGCTATAATTGTGCTGGGAGGGCTTTGCCCTCCAAGCTGGGACATGTATGTGGCTTTGCCACCAGGCAGTCTGAGGCTTGAACCTGCCCAAACACTGTAGCCGCTCTCCATAGAAATGCAAGCAAACCAGGGTGCCCGTTATATCTGATGAGAGATTTGTAGTCACCGCTGCCCTGAGGAATCGTAATTCCCTCCCTCCCCCTATTGGAATACAAGATTTCCAGGCGGCCAGGGTTAGGAGAGACCTTGGAGGTCACTGGATCCCACTCTCCCATTCTGCAGGTGGGAAACCTGAGGCCCGAAGGTGGAAAGCGATTCTCCCAGGGTCCCTGGGGGTCCCGGGCAGAGCTGAGCCCTGCAGCCAGTGTACCTGTCGCCTCTCCTCCGGCCGCCCCCTGCCCACTGTGGTCCCCGCTTCGCCCTGGACCTAGATTCTTGGGTTCCATTTCCCAGTCATTCAGAAGCATCGCACTTTTCTGGTCCACTTTCAATGAGCAGCGTTTCATTTGGTTGATGCTCTTAGTTATTAGCTACCCTCGTCATTTCGCCAGTTTTGCTCTTAAGATTCTTCTGTGAGGTTTCTCTGTTCTTCCTTTTCTGGCATCTAGAGGCATCTGCTCAGCGAATCCCCTTCTAATCCTCTTTTTTCTAACCTTGACATTTATATCACACTAGTGCCCCGGTGCACGGATTCATGCACATTGAAAGGAAATTAATTAGAAGATGGCTGTTGGGGCAGGACTGGGCGAGATGGGCCGGACACACTCTGGAGCCAACCTCCCGTGGTCCCTTGCCGGGAGCCAGTCCATCCTTGCTGTTTCAAGGGACCTGGCGTATATGGCATACTGTTCTTAATATGTTTGCTCACCTGCTTGGCGCTATGTGTTTTAACCAAAGTCACCTCTCTGAGAAAAGTTGTTTCCCCAGGTAGGGATTTTTCCCTGAAGTTAGGGAGGGAATCAAACCCCTTAACTAAGTGCCAGGCGGGTAATTAATCACTTTAACTACGAACAATCACACTTAAGCTACATAATCTTTACTCCCTGGAATGGAGATAAGAAACGCCCTAACCTTTGGAATAGAGATTGATAGGATTGGAATAAACTGGTATAAATACAGATGCAACAAGACAACAGGAGAGAGAACCTAGACACAGAACCTAGCGAAAGAACCTGGCTGAAGAACCTAGAGACAGAACCTGGCTACAGAACCTGGATAGAACATGGCAAGAGAACCTGACTAGAACCTGGTGACTGAACCTGGCTGGAGAACTGGCTCCAGAACCTAGCTGGAGATCCTGAACAGAACTTGGCTGGAGATTGTGGCTAGAGATCCTGGCAAGGCTGCTGATCAACTGAACGCTGTCTCCGTGTCATTCCTTCTTCGCTGACTCCGTCCACACCTTTGGGGACCTCTGGACCTGCTGGGGTTGGACCCCAGCAGTCCCTCCCTGGCCGGACGCACCTGGGGTGGTGTCAAGTCTCTAAGGGTATCTGCGGAGTGAGTGGGGTCCCTCCAGTAAGTGGGGTCCCTCAGCCTGGCCTGCGGGGATCAGGCTGAAACCAGCTCTCTGACATCCCCTGAGGGGTCCCGGAGTTCGAGAGGGCGCTCTGCAAAGCTGCTGTCATACAGGGTGTGGAACGCAAACGCAAGTGTGCAGTAAACCAGATTCAGGGTTGACGGTGCCCCAGCAACAACATAACCCACGGCCAAAAGTGGAATTGCGCGACCCCGTGAGGAATCGGGCGTCCTCCTCTCTGGTTTTGGGGTACGTCACCTGAGAACCGCCGCTGCCAACTCACTGCAGCTCAGCAGCTCCTGTGTTGAGCATCTTCCCCCTGGTGGTCAGTGTGCATCATCGCTACCAGTCGGATAAACACTTAGCATATTAGCCTTTTATATATATATAGAGAGAGAGAGAGACTAGAAGCCCGGTCCTGAAAATCGTGCACCCAGGGGGCGGGGAAGTCCCCCAGCCTGGCCTGTGCCCTTTCACAGTGCGGGAGCCCCGTGATTGATTGCCCCAAAGAGGTAGACCCCACCCACCCATCGGGGCTCCTTGATGAATTGCCCCAAAGAGGAAGGCTGGAGCTGCAGACCCCTAGGCCTCATGGCGCAGAGCTGCTGGGGCCTGCCTCCTCCATGCTACGCACACGTCAAGTCCCCGCCCACTTGTGTGCGCCCACTGCGCACACAGCCTCCTGGTGATGAGTTGTGACGGTGTGAGGGCATCACGGTGTGACGGTGTGACGACCACCTAGGCTTTTATTAGTATAGATGGTGTTAGCACCTATGTTGCCCCTGCCTTTCCTTTTGTCTCTCCTCACAAGTATTGAGTATATTTATTTTTGCTCAGTTCTCTTCTCATTTCATGTCGACCGGATTTCTGTTTGGATTTCTTCTCTGGCCCATTAGTTATTTATGAATACGCTTTAAAATTGCCAGGCAAGCTCGTTAGTTATGTTTTGTGATTGATTTTTAATTTAAAGTCTTTGGTCCCAAAGCGATCTGTGTGATTCAGATGCCTTGCCAGTATTTGTTGAGTTTTTGGTGTTTATGCCTGTTTGGAAGGCCCCATCCAGTTTCACCAGGAAATTCCTGTGTGCGATGAGCCGGCAGCAGGACAGAGAGAGTGCCCGCATTCTGGGCCAGGGGGTCGGATGGGTCCTTTCATTTATGCATGAATTACTTCACTCCACACGTACCCACCGAGCATCGCCCTGTGGTGACTCGAGCTGGGCATCGGGGTGCAGGGAGGACTCAGGGAGCCTTGTCTGGCAGAGCCGGGGAAATGGTGATAAAACACAATCACAGTCCTGGCCGGTGTGGCTCAGTGGAAAGAGAGTCAGGCAAGGGCACCGACCTTAGTTGTAGGTTCAATCCCTGCCCCCTGTCGGGGCGTGTGTGGGAGGCAACCAATCAATGTGTTTCTCTCACATCGATGTTTCTCTGCGTGTCTCTCCCCCTCCCTTCCACTCTCTCTAAAAATCAATGGAAAAAATATCGTCAGGTGAGGATTACCAAGAAAATAAATAAAAGAAAGTGTCCAAGACCCGGAGGCGAGACGCTGGTCATCTTCCTCTGCCTGGTGGCCGTGGCCTTGGGCGGGGAGGGGCAGCTTGGCCCACGTGCTAAACAGGGAATGGCCTTGTGCCTTCCTCCTCCTCTGCCCTCCCCCCTCTCCCCTCAGCAGGAGGCCTGGGCCGAGCGGGGACACTGAGGCCGCCCCAGCCCCGGGCTCTGTACGGTGGGGAGTGGCTTCCTTGGCGCCTTCTCCCCAGCGCGGGCCTGCTTTGTAAAGCCAACCCCACGCACGGTGGACGGTGTGTGCGTCCACCAGCCAGGAAGGACGACCCTCCGCAGCCCAGTCACAGGCTGGGCGGCTTCCCATGTGCCTGACACGTTCTACAAGGAGCAGCGGGGCTGGCCGACCCCAGCCCCCTTCACAGCCCCAGGACGGTCCCCCCAGAGGATGCCAAGTATCGGCCAGGTCTGGGGACCGAGAAATCAAAAGGCAGGATTTGAGAAAAAATAGCCAGATTTAAAAAAAATAACCTGCCAAACAGAAAAAAAAAAATGACAGCTATAGAGATTTCAGTTTAGGTTTGTTTTTTTCTAAGTGACAAGTGCTCAGGTGACTGGGAGCGAGGTTTTCTTGAAAAGATTGAGGGGCTGTCTCCTCTAATGAGAGCACTTGGAGATTATGGATCAGTCCCAGGTCAGTAATTCCTGTCAAGCCGGGGCCGCCGGGGGTCAGAGGCCCGCAGAACACGGGTCCGCGCAGGACGTCACCGGCGAGGGCTGTGCCCCGCGCTCTGATGGGGCAGGTCCGGGAGGTGAACTAATTAGCGAGGGCGCCAGGCTCTCCCGGGACAGCTGGTCTCTCCGAAATCGTTCTGCTCCCAGCTCTCTTTTCTCTGCGGTCCAAAAATAGACAGAACAAGGACACCGCCGACACATGCTGCGTCTCAGAGAACAGCCAAGCTCGGCGGGGAAACAAGACGCCTGCTCCGCGCGGCCCTGACGGGAGGTTCCAGGACGGGGTGTGTGTGTGTGTGTGTGTGTGTGTGTGTGTGTGTGTGCAGAGCAGCGGCCCCTGAGGGTAGGGGCGTGCTCACCTGAAGGGAGGGGAGGCTGAAGCTCAGGGTGGTGGAGACACTGGCGCAGGTTCACCCAGCGGCTAAGCGACCAGGGTCCACAGGCCATGGGCTGGTGAGACTTGCTGGGGCATTAGCAGAGGCAGCCCTGATGCCTTTGAAAATGAGAATTGAGTTGCTATTTCCAGAAGCCAAACCAATACCCAGTTCAGATCCAAATCGAACAACAAATCTGTTCGCCAGATGCTGGTGGACGAAGGGCCGGGTGACCATGCGGGTATTCGTCTGAACTCCCCGAAGACCCACTTTTGCTTCTTAAGCCTCTGGGTTTAACAGGTTTCAGGCGAGTGGATCCTGGGGGAAACCGAGGACACTGCCCCTCCCTCATCATCCAAGGCCATTTTGGCCACCATCACGTTCTTCCAGGCTCCAAAGACTGAACCTCAGTGCTGAGCACTGACCTGACTCACGTGGGCTATTCTTTTTCAAGTGGCCTGAATCTTCTTTTCTAAAACAGCTATATCTCTCTCTATAAAAGGCTAATATGCAAAGTGTCCCCTCGCAGTTCAACCAGGAGACTGGGAGTTCGATCGCTTGCTATGACGTGTGCTGACCACCAGAGGGTGGTGCGGAACGAAGGAAGGCCCTGGGTGGCACCTGGCAGCCAGGGAAGGAAGGCCCTGATCGGCCCTGATCACAGGCCAGGCCTAGGGACCCTACCCATGCACGAATTTCATGCACCGGGCCTCGAGTTGAGATGTAATTTATAAAATGTACCCATTTAAAGATGGCCATTTGGGTTGTTGCCACTCTTTGGCTCTATGAATGATGCTGCTAGAGATATTCATGTGTGGGCGTACGTATTTGTTTCTCTCGGGTACACACCTAGGAGCGGAATTGCTGGGTCATGTGGGAACTCTAGGTTTAGCCTTTTGGGAAACTGTGACGGTTTTCTCACCAGCAACCCGTGAGGGTTCCAGTTTTTCCACATCCTTGCCAACACTTGTTACTGTCTGTCTTTTTATTATCATTGTTGTTGTTGTTGCTATAGCCACCTGGTGGGCATGAAGTGGTCTTTCACGGTGGTTCTGGCTTACATTTCCCTAAAAGCTAATGCTGTTGAGAAGTTTTTGTGTGCTTCTCGGTGATCTGTGCTTCGTCTTTGGAGGAATGTCTATCCAAACCCTTTGCCCATTTCAAAATTGGGTTATTTACATTTCAATACTGAGGTGTAAGAGTATCATTTGCATTCCCAGCCCCTTATGAGCTGTATGATTTACAGTTATTTTCTCCTCTTCTGTGAGTGGTCTTTTCACTTTCTTTTCTTCTTTCTTTTTTTTAAAAATATATTTTATTAATTTTTGTACAGAGAGGAAGGGAGAGGGATAGAGAGTTAGAAAATCGATCAGCTGCCTCCTGCACACTCCCCACTGTGGATGTGCCCGCAACCAAGGTACATGCCCTTGACAGGAATCGAACCTGGGACCCCTGAGTCCGCAGGCCGACGCTCTATCCACTGAGCCAAACCGGTCAGGGCTTTTCTTCTTTCTTTATTTACTTATACCCTCACCTGAGGATGTGCTTCCATTGAGTTCTAGAGAGAGAGGAAGGGA
>NW_006283994.1:373052-373543 GCF_000327345.1 Myotis davidii
AAGCATCGATTAGCTGCCTCCTGTGTGTGCCCCAGACGGGGATCAAACCTGCCACCCAGCATGTGGCCTGACCGGGAATCGAACCTGCAACCCCGTGGTGAGCAGGACGATGCTCCAACTGGCTGAGCCACCCGGCCAGGGCGTCTCTTCACTATCTTGATGGTATCATTTGAAGCACCAAAGTTTTTCATTTTGATGACATTTAATTTATCTCTTTTCCTTTAGTGGGTTATATTTTATTTTACTTTTATATAAAAATAACCCTGCTGTAGCACAGAAGGGTGAGGAATTTTGGGGTACTTGGCGATTTATGTAAATGGCCCCTCTAAGGCCGGGTGGGGGGCGCGAATGGCCTTGTTGCACCTGTCAGCTCGGATAGACTGGTGGCTGGTGCCCCGTCTCTGTTCCAAGGACTCTCAGGCTGAGTCTAGGCTCGTGAAAAAGTGTGTGACGACTGCTGAGCAGGGTCTGCCATGGGCGCGGGGGGAGGG
>NW_006283994.1:373586-386730 GCF_000327345.1 Myotis davidii
CTAAAAGATCAAAATAGAGTCTCTGAGTGGCAAGGATGAAGGCGGAGAGCCCCAGCGAGAGAGTCAACGTGCTCATCTGCCCTTCGTGTCCCTCCCTCTTCAGGCCGCCTCGGGCCGCCTCAGCTGGCATGACCAGTGGGTGGGCAGGACGTGGAGAGGGAGCCGATGAGCCGGAGCGGAGAGCAGGAGGCCAGCCCAGGAGCCACGGGACTCCCTGGAGCCTTGTTATTCCGAGCGCAGCCGGTTTGGCATGGGTGCAGGGGCCAAATGAGGACTCGCGGGTGCTCGCGGCCGCCTCCCGGGGCAGTAACACGGGCACCTTTAAATACGGGGCTCTGCTTTCACAACCAGTAAGTCCTTACGTAGGATCAGGGCTGAGGGAGGAGGCTTGCTGGCCGCGGCTCCCCGCAGGGCCTGGGGCGGAGAGGGGGCCCTCCTGGGGGCATCCGAGCATGGCCCTGGACGGTCCTGGGCGTCGAGTCTGGCTCAGATGTCCTCTGGTCGTGCACGTCTGTGCTGTTGTCCTGCAGGCTCCACCCAAACATGCACCCCCTTCTCCCTGCCCCCATGTTTGCAGGGGCCAGACAAGACGGGAGAAGATGGCCTTTCCCCCTTCCCCGTCTCCACCTCGGAGGCCCCGTCCAACACGCACACGCACACGCGCGCGTGCACAGGCACGCACCCCAGATGCAAATGATACCCGCCGAGCCATCACTGTGAACCTCGACAGGAAATAATGAGAAACACTAAATCTTTTATAAGGTCAACACGCGCCTTCGCCGAGCAGCTGTCAAACAAGAAAAGAATTTAGCGCCGGAGCCACGAAACTTCCATCGGCTCATTAAGCCCAACAGGGCCGGGCCTGGCGTGGCGGGAGACGGGCCTTCCGTTTGGTGTCAGTAATTTGCGGCGGAGGCGAGAAGCAGCAGCCGGCGCCAAAGGGGCCCGGGGGGCGGCGGGGGAATCGTTAGCGCGCCGGGAGCGGCCTCGGCTCCTAATTGGAAGCATTGGGCATTATCAACGGAGGATTTGCCTCAGTTCCCTGACAGCTCGTGGGCCCAGAATGATCGCCCACTTGTCAGTGTAAAAGACCATTAAAAACAAACCGTTTTGATTTAATTGGAGGCGGTGCACCGCGCGGCCAGGTGAGGGGCCGACAAGGTTTTCATAAAAGCCTCCTCCCACTCCCTCCGTGACGGGGCTGGGGGTGGGCGAGTGTCTGTGTTTCCCAGATTCTTCGCCCTTCAAACCTGTCTGCCGAGGCCTGGATGGGGGCTGGAAGGAGACTTCACACGGCAGTGAGGGCTGTTTTCAGCGGGTTGTCAACAAATGCGGTGACAGGCCAAGCAGCCAGGAGGAGGCCCCTTATCTTCCCGGAGCCGGACTGTCCTCCTGGGAGGTGGCCGGGAGGCCTGGCTGCAAATGGGCGGCGGGAGAGTCCGAGCCATGCTACCCTCCCTGCCCACCCCACTCAGAGGTAGCAGGATATGGGGAGGGGGGTGCATAGCAGTAGAGAGTGGGATTTTTTGGTGTATTTTTATTGATTTCAGAGAGGAAGGGAGAGGGAGAGAGAGAGAAACATCAATGATGAGAGAATCATGGATCGGCTGCCTCCTGTAGGCCTCTACTGAAGATCCAGCCCGCAACCCTGGCATGTGCCCTTGACTGGAATCGAACCTGGGACCCTTCAGTCCGCAGGCTGATGCTCTATCCACTGAGCCAAACTGGCTAGGGCTAGGGTGGGACTTTCTATTTTGCGCACAGCGAGAGCTAAGGAGGGCTTGCACAAGCCTGTTGGAGGGAGGCTCTGTGAGCGGACAGCCCACCAAGACGGGCCAGGTGTCTCCCCAGGATGCCCCCGGGGGGCCAGGTGCTATAAATATTAACCTGAGCCCCTGCCGCGGCGGCTGCAGGCGCCGAGCACGGATCTGTGTGCGGACTCCCCGGTGCCAGGGCTGTATGTTTTGCATGTTGGTATCATGAACACTGTGGGTATTTGATGAATATTCATGGGCGCCTGCCAGCTCTCGGAGAGGCCTATACATGTGTATGTTAATCTCACCCCGTCCCACAAGCGGCGATCCCGTCTGCTGCCTGCCGCGTCTCCGACGAGACGACTCCTGCGGGGGCGCACGGGGCTCGGGGGACACGCCAGCCGATCCCCGCAGGAACCTCTGCTGGTTCTGATGAAGGACCAGGCTGGGAGGAGGCACCAGGTCCCTGGGAGCATGCAGTTTCCGAGCTCCAAGTTTTGCTGCCGAATTTAGAGAGCGGGGACGCCTTAATTACTTTCTCTGGAAGTTTCCCTGACGGTGCCCTCGCAGGTAGCGCCAGGTGGTTATCCGGGCGCGTGGCTCCTCCGTCGACAGCCTTTGATTTTGTGTTTGGTTGCAGATGAAGCCCTCGCTGTGCCGTCCGCGCAGTGCCCGGCAGGGCCCCGCTGCTTGCGCATCAGGCTGTCGAGCAGCCCCTGTTCCTGCCAGGGAAGCCGGGGACAGGCTCAGATGGTTGGCATCCATGGCCCGTTGGGACGGGATGCACACGGCGAGGCATGGTGTTGACTTTCCCCTTTTCTCTTATTGGAACAGTGAGCAGCAGGAAGTGTTTGGGGGGTGTTTTAAGAAGAGGCTGTTAAGTTACAAATAAGAATAAGAATCTGAGAGTTGAGTGTCCTCAACTGGACAGCGAGGCTCTGGACGCCAGCTTCTGGGCCTGCGCTGGGGAACGCGGACAGACAGGAGACTCAGAGGTCTCGGGGCAACTGCTGTTAGGGAAGCCTGTGGGCACTCCACAAGTCTGGGCTGGGTGAGCAGACAGATGGATGGACTGATAGATGGATGGACTGATAGACAGATGAATAGGTGGATGGATGGATGGATGGATGGATGGACTGATGGATGGCTAGATGGATGAACAAATAGATGGGTGGACAGATGGCTCTCGCGTAGAAGTGGGAACAGGTGATTGTGTTCTCCTAAAAGTCATACCTCCCAATAGGATGGTGTTTGGAGGTGGGGTCTCTGGGAGGTCATTAGGCTCATGAGGGTGGGGCCCCCAGGATGGGATTAGTGCCCTTCTCAGAAGAAACACCAGCTCTCTCCCTCTCTCTCAAAACAAGACGGTGCCATCTGAAAGCCAGGAAAAAAGCCTCACCAGAACCCAACCACACCAGCACCCCGATCTTGGACTCCAGCCTCCAGAACTGAGAGAAATACACGTTTGCTATTTAAGTCCCAGCCTGTGGGTGTTGCTGGAGCAGCTGGAGCAGATTAAGGCTGAAGTTCATATTCCTCGCTTCTTCTCGAAGCCCCGACAAGCTTCATATGGAACGCATGAAAGTGTGGCCGCTTGCCACAGGAAATACTTTTTTTCTTTTTTTAAATAAATTTTTATTGATTTCAGAGAGGAAGGGAAACGGAGAGAGAGATAAAAACATCAATGAAGAGAGAGAATCATAGGCTGCCTTCTGCACACCTCCTACTGGGGACTGAGCCCATAACCTGGGCATGTGCCCTTGACCGGAACCGAGCCTGGGACCCTTCAGTCTGCAGGCTGACGCTCTATCCACTGAGCCACACCAGCCAGGGCTGCCACAGGAAATACTCTAATTATAGAGTCGCCGCCGACAGGGTGCAGGGAGCTGAGGACTCAGGCTTGGTGGATGCCCCACCCACTGGACCAGCTCAGCCCTCCCATCGGAGACCGGCAGGCACAGTCAAGCTTGAGAACCGCCTGCAGGGCCGATGCCAAAGCTCGTCCAACCCTGAGACGATTGCTCTGACCGTCCCCCAGCCGGGCTGTGGCCAGTGCTTCACACGCACCCGCATGGGCCTCTCTCCTGCTGTCCCCACACAACAGATGCGGCCGGGGAGGCAGGCTGGGACCTGGAGCCAGCATGGCTTCGAGCCCACAGGCTCAGCCCGCCTCCTACGCCCCGCCCCTGCCTCCAGCCCTTTGTAACCGCAGCCTGGACCCCGGTCGATGGCTTCTTTCCTCTTTAGCCTTCGGGCCAAACCACGATTTCAAAGACGCTCAGGGGTGTTGTCAAGGTCTAAAGGCGTTCGGGGCTGTGGAAAGTTCTGTTTATGGCAAAGGCTTAAATCAGCCAGGCCAGGGCTGGCACGGCCCCCCGGACACCCGTGAAACCCTGAGCTCATGACCGCCGTCCACCAGCCTTCCAGGCCCGGCATTTAGCGCCCACCCCCCACCCCCACCCCTGACTGCGGGCGCAGGCCTTACTATTGCTCGGCCCTGCCAGGGCCCACGGGGCCAGCCCCGCCCGCTGTGGCTCTGGTTAGCTAGGACCTGGGCACGGACTTGAAGTTCGGAGCTGTAGCTTCCTCCTCTCGGACAGGGACTCCCCTCCGCGCACCGGGTGGCTGAGAGGACGGGCATCGCAGGGTCGTTCATCAACACCCCGCCTGGCGCGGCAGAGGTGCGGCTGTGACTGTGGCTGCCGCTGGGAACGGGCTCAGAATAGCTTCTGGATGCCCTTCCCTCCGCACCGCCCGCCGGCCAGCGTTGGCCAGAGTCCCCACTCTTCGTGTTGTTTGCACCACTCGGAGGCAGCGAGTCCCGAGACCTCTGAGCAGAGGAAGAGCAGAGGCCGGAAAGCACTTCGAGTCCACAACCCGGGCCTGTGCCCTGATTGGGAATCGAACCCTGACCTCCTGGTTTATAGGTTGATGCTTGACCACCGAGCCTCGCTGGCCGGGCACACCCATGGCGTTTAGATACGAGGGTCCCCGCCTCCTGGTGCATCTCGCCCGCACATTTGACAAAGCTCAGTTACAATGAACCTTGAGTGAGTCACTGAGTGTGTTTATCTGCTGGGACTCGGCTGGCCACGCGCTCCGCAGCTTCCAGTCGGTCGCACCAGCAGCGTCGGCGCCTGGTGACAGGGGCTGACACGTGGAGATGGGGGATTCGTGGGTGACACGGAGCGAGTCCTCCCCAAGGTGGCCCACAGAGTCTCTTCAGAGCACTGAGGGTTTATTCCCTTGGGGACGAGCTGGGGGCATCAACTGGGGACCCCACGGCCCCATCGGCGCCCAGAATTCAACATGAGGTTCTCGCCGTCCCTGGAGATTAGGAACATGTAACTGATGCCCAAGCAATGGGCTTACTGTTTTCTGGGTGACGTTCAGCACAACAGTTGAAATTTTTTCATGCCCGGTTGGGGAGAAGAGTTTTCTGGATTAAACTGAAAATTTCCAGGTGCTAGGAGGATTCAGGGGACGGCGGCTGGGGATCCCCAGGATGCAGGGCCGGTCCTGTTAGAAGTGCCAGCTCCCTTGTTCTCTGCGATGCCGGCCTCTCCTGCCGGCCCCAGGGCCCCAGGAATGTCTCCGCTCTGGCTGCCTGTGACCTGCCAGTGTCTGAGCAGAAATGTCACCTTGTGAGCAGGTGCCTAAAAATTCTCTACCTGCGAGGGGCCGGATGCTGTAAAACCAATTAAGCCCCTGCCTTCATCCCTTCTGCGTACGGATGTGCGCGCTGATGGGGGCTCTGTGCTGGGGGCGCAATGCCAGCTGCCTCTGGGCTCTGACTCACGCTTCCCGTCGCCCTGTCCCGCGTGTGGCACATCCTCCCGCGCCCCGCGCCCCGGGCCTAAAAATTCTCTACCTGCGAGGGGCCGGATGCTGTAAAACCAATTAAGCCCCTGCCTTCATCCCTTCTGCGTACGGATGTGCGCGCTGATGGGGGCTCTGTGCTGGGGGCGCAATGCCAGCTGCCTCTGGGCTCTGACTCACGCTTCCCGTCGCCCTGTCCCGCGTGTGGCACATCCTCCCGCGCCCCGCGCCCCGGGGACACAGGGGGCAGAGGCGGCAGAGCCACCCTGGGGTTGGCAGAGTTAACTTTGCAGTCAGCGCGGGTTTGTAAGAGCTTAAGGGAGAAAACCCTTCCCTTAGACCCGGCAACCTTCACTCATCAGCGCGTCTCGGGGTGTCAGTGCGTGGCTGACCGCTGCTCCCCGCATCCCGATTCTGTGGGGAGCCAGGGCCCGGGGGACCCGCAGGGTCAGTCTTCCGCAGAGAGGCATCGAGCCAGCCTCCGGACGCAGGAGCTGTAGCCCAAGCCGTTAGCGTCCCCACGGGGCCTTATCCCTGAGCAGCGGGGCTGAGCCCACAGAGATGAGGAAAGAGGGTTTGTCCACACGCTAGTGACGGAACGACCGTGTCATGTCGGGGTGGGCCCTGTGGTGGGGGCGGCGATGGAGGTGGAGGCCCGTTAATCCTCACCGGAGGATGCTTGTTCCATTGGTTTTTAGACAGAGTGGGAAGGCCAGGGAGAGACCGCGAGAGGACGTCGAGGTGAGAGAGGCACATTGATGGGTCGCCTCTTGCACGTGCACACAAGATACCTGCGCCTGACGGATTCGAACTCGGGACCCTTTAGTCCACAGGCCAGTGCTCTGTCCACTGAACCACACTGGCCGGGGCCCAAATGGATTGCGGATCTTCAGTTAGAACCTGGACTTGGCTGTAAAGATCTGGACCCTGCAAGTCCGCCCCCTTCACTGCCGGCCTCGGGCCTTCATACCTGATGGCCAGGAACACGAGAAACCGGGTGTGGCCAGAGCACGGCGAGAGCACGGGGACCATCAGAGGGAACTGGGTTGAAAGGGGGCTCGCGCTCTGGGGCAAGCACTGGGCGGGAGGGAGAGAGGGAGAGTCCTCATCCTTTAAAAACATTTAAGAAGATTGCCTGCCTTGTTTTGTAAAAGCTACGCGCACTCACTGTGAAAACTCAATGCAGAAGCAGCATCAGAGAACGTAGGACTCAGCCTCCCGCCACCCCATCTTTCCGCCCCTGGCCCCGGGGTCCCTCCTCCGCTCTGCCCTTGGGCGCTCACACCTGTAACCAGCGCAGCCGCCTCTACCCAAACGCACACACGTCAGTGCTGTTGGTAACGCGTCAGTAAGCACAGACTGAGGTCATTTTCGTGGCTGTGCACGATCCCTCAACGTCACAGACCATCTCTGCGTCTGTTTAACATCATGCATGTGAGCCATCGCTTGACTGGCGGCACCCAAATTCCACCCTTGTGGTCGGCACCGCCGCAAATAGTTGGAGCGCTCGCTCCTTTGTCTTCGGGCCGTTGTCACTGGCCGTCTTTGGTAACGGAGGATAAAGCTTCTATTTTTCCTGGCTTAATATTAGGCAGTGGTAGGACATGTGCTTCCCACTGGGTCACTTTGGAGAGCAGAAGGCGGAGCTATTAATGATCCCGCCTCCCCACAGCCCCACAAGAGGGCTGCCAGGCTAGCCAGGGCCGTGGCCTGGGAGGGACCCGGGAACAGGTGCCCCCCGGCCCCCCAGCTAGGACCGTGGTGATGGGGTGATCGCTATGGCGATTGTCCCCACCCCAAGCTTGAGCTGACAACTAAGGTTGGTAACTCCCCTCCATTGAAGGGGGCAAATGCTGGACACCAGTTCTCCAAACTCTCCCGTCTGGCCGTGTGCCTGTCAGTTCCCTGTCTGCCTGGCCAGTGGCCCCAAAGCAGCCTGGTTGGCACGGAGAACGGGGCCTGGGGCAGAGGTGCTCCGGAAGATTGAGACCGGCTGGGGGTGACGGGGCTGCCATGGGACCCAGGTCTGGCTGACCCTGGAGGCACACGCACACGCACACAGACACGGCCGCCCCTCCCTCCCCGGCCGCTCCCCCAGCCTGGAAGACCCAGCACATCTGGAAGGCCTGTGAGTGTGCGGCCGCCAGCACGGAGGGTGACGGCCCACCCAGCCCTCCTTCACTCGGGGTGGAGGCTGCCGAGTTCACCCTTCGTCCCCCACGTGGGAATCGGAGCTGTTCCCCGACGTGTACTCTGGCTCCGGGCCGCCGCCTCCAAGAGCCCCGTGCCCACCCTCTTGCTCCTTGACCGGTGGACTTGGGGGCCTGGAGCCCTCGGTGGGCAGAGATCGGGAGCTGGCCCTGCCCCTTGCTGTCGGATGAGGAAACTGAGGCCAGAGAGGCTCGGCGGCCAGCCCAGACCTCTGAGCATTTATGTCTTCGAAGAAAGGCCACTTGCCAGCTGTTGGCTGGCCCTCCCTTGGGGCACTGGCCATTCGTGGAACTGCTGGTGGCAGAGCCCATGGGGAGCCTGTGTGCCGGATCCCGCGGCCCGAGGGCTCACCACCCCGAGGCACGTACCTCCTTTCCTTGTCCCTCCGGCGAGGGGCCCTGTGCACACCCGGCGGGCGGCCCGGGGCGGGTAAGAGCCAGCCTGCGAGGCTGAGACCCAGCCCGGGGAGGCCGCGCCTGCCGCAGCGTCTCCCTGTGAAAGGCGTTTAATTATTTCTGACAGAGTTCAGCAGCGACATCTGTTCGCAAGCGGGGAGGGTCCGTGCGGGTCATCCATCACCGTGACGGGCCCCGCTTTTCTGGAAGGGCTTTCTCCTTTCCTAGTGGGGCCGGGGCGGGGCGGGTATCAGCAGCCACAGGACAGGGCGCCGGCCAGAACAGGGCCTCCTGGGGCCTGGCGCTCGCTCAAGGCCGCTGTGGACGGGGCAGCCCGACTCCGCCCGGCCTCCTGGGTCCAGGCCTGGGCGGTGCCCCGGGGCACTGGTGCTGATGCTGGCATGTGTGCTGTGGGAAAAGGTGGGTGTCATCAGGTCGGTGAAAGGCTTCTGCATTTTTCCATCACTCCGGGCCGTACTGTCACTCTTCCTTCCTCCCTCCGCTCCTTCCTTCCACAGACAGTCACTGACCGCCGCTCGGTGCCAGGCCGTGCTGGGCTCGGGGACGCAATGGGGCGAGACAGGCACGGTCCCGCTGGGCTCACACTTGCCGGGGGAGCTGGACGTGGTGCAGGTAGGGCGCTGGCTGCAGCGTGGACCAGTGCCGGGAAGGGGGTCTGCAGGGGTGGGGCGGGGGGAGGGAATGGAATGGGTTCCCAGGGGGCAGCACAGCCCAGTGGTGAGAGAAGAGGCTTAGGCCACCCCGGACTGAACCCGGGTCCCCTCCTCACAGGGCCAGGCCCTCGGCCTCTCTGAGCCGCAGTCTGCTCGGCAGTAGAGCGGGGACCTCAGGTCTGCAGGTCACGCACGTCCAGCACTCGGGGCCGGCGCGAGCTCAGAGGCCCTCTCGCGGGTGTTACTTCCCTCCGGGGGGCGGGGTGGGGCTGAGTGTCCTGTCGGTGGCGGCCGCATCTGGGTCAGGGTCTGTGCTGGGTGAACCATGTGGCTCCCAGAGTCACATGGACAGTCGGACAAGATGAGGCACACCCTCCCGCCCAGGCTGGCATCCCTACTCTCTCCCTCGCGGTTTCTGCGGTTTCTGCGGTTTCTGCGGTGTGATGGGGCGTGATGGGCGTGATGGGGGTGGCCTGGGCCCTGCAGTCCCGGGCCCCAGGGTTCCGGGCCCAGCCTGGTGCTCTGCTCAGGGGTCAGGACACTCGTATGACACACACGGGTGACAGCACAACGTGGGGCAGAGTGAAGGCGAGCGGTGCTGTCGGCTCCTGTGCGCACAGCAGCGCTTTCCAATGGCAGAGACGCCTGGGAGAGACCGCAGGGCTCAGGCGAGCCTCCGCCTTTGAACATAGAAGCTGTTGGTTTGTTTCTGCACCGGCGTTTGAGCTGCAGGGAGGCGGCGAGTGAGGCAGGAACCCTGCCCCAGGACAGTGGCTGTGACCTCGGTGAGGTGGGAGGGGGGAGGAGGAGGCTTTCCCTGTACCGCGGGGGTGGGGAGGGGCCTCTGAGCCCTCCTGGTCCATCGCCTGCATCAGAGACGAAGGGCTGAGGGTGGGAGTCGCTGCTGTGGGGCCGAGAGCCACGCAGGGCATCTGGTGCCCAGGAGGACCCGCCGCGCAGCAGCGATTAAAAAAAACAGCGGGCGGACAGAGAGGCCGGGGCAAGGGGGCGGCAGGCTTCTCGCGGAGCTCGCAGCCTGTTCGGTTGCATTAGGCTCAGGGAGGCGCCGGCCCCTTCATTGCCTAACTCGCAGTTTAGCCCGACACGCACCGGGCCTGGCTGTCCGGGAATGCCGCTTCGCGCCGCTGTCTTCCCCCCATCCCGATGCTGGGTCCCCAGGTTGCCCTGTTTCCCTCCTCGGCCCAGGGGCCCCCCCTTATGGGAACGCCGGTCTGGCCACCGAGGCAGGGCCATGCGGCCTAAGGGACCCCACTCAGTTCTGAGGCTGGAGCTGGTGGCTGCTGGAGGCATTTGCTCTGCTTCCCAGGGATGCCCCCTGGGGAGCTGTCTGCGCCCCCAAGTCCCCAGGGCAGGGTGTGGTGTTTGAACGGCCGCCTCCGTGGAGGGGGTTTGACCCACAGTGCCCGCCCCGTGGACAGACCCCAGGCTTCAGCCATCAGACGGCCGGGTTCAGCCCGAGGCTGCCCTCACCCGCATGCGCTGTGCCCATCAGCCCACGGGCAGAGCAGCGGCCCTTCAGGGAGTGTGAAGGTCGTGCCCTGAGCCAGGCCGGCATGAGGACGCGCTCAGGGCTGGCAGCGCTGCTGACGGTATTATTGGGTGGCTGGGAGCCCACAGAGCTTGCTGTCTAGAGGACGGGGATCCCGCCGGGAGGTGATGGGTGCCACCCGGTGCAGGGAGGGAGCGAGCCTGACCTTCTGGAAGTGAGGCATATGCCAGAGGGCGTCCAGCTTCACGGGCGGCTTGTACTTCCTCAGCTGGCTGCTCCGGGTCTCATAAAGCTTCCCGAGGCTCACCTGCAGCCAGAGGAATGCAGAGGCAGATGCTCCCCCGGCCGCTTCCCCGGGCCGCTCCCCTGGCGACTCAGAGAAGCCCAGCTGCCAGGCGGGTGGCAAGGACGGAGGCGTTGCAGCCCAGAGGGTTCCTTTCCCCCTGCACCCAGCCCTTCTCCACGGGTCCCAACCAGTGCTTGGGGTGGAGCCACTCGCATTAGCTACTTTACGGGGAGCTCTGCTGAAAAAAGGAGGGCACTGCCCACGGATCGTCTCTAGAGCAGAAGGTGGGTCCGGGGAGGCTCGGGGTCCCGTGGACTTGCAATGCTCTGAGTTGCGGTAACCAGCTGCTGATTAAAGACGCACCTCTCACACCGGCTGCTTTTAAAAGGCTACTACCCGCTCTGCTCTGGAGCCTGGGATTCTGACTGCCGGGAGCGGCCGGGGGCTGGGGCGGCCTCGGTTCCCTCCACCGTGCGCCTGGGGGGACCTGGGGCCCCTGAGCCTCGCTGGGTGCCTCTCCTGGCCTGGCCCGAGGACCCCGGATTCGGGAAGACTCCTCCATGGCCCCCCGTGGCCCCAGGACGTCACGGGCACTGGCCCCTGTCCCTGAGCGTTCCCGTGACCGCCATCCAGAACAGCTCGGCTCTCCTGACGCTTTGGCCACTCACTCAGTCCCTCGGAGCCTCAGCTTTCCCATCTGAAAATGCATCAGACTGAGGTGACCTGGTGAGGTGCCCACCCCATGGGTGCGCAGGGCGACGGCAGCGGGAAGACGGGGGTGTGTGCCGGCCCGTTCCCCGCAGGCCGCGTGGCAGGGGGACGCCATGGTCCTGAGCTTTGGCACAGCCAGGGACACCAAAGTCCTGCTTCTGATGAGACCGATGCAGCCCCGTGAGCAGGGAGGGGTCTGGCTTTAAGTGTCGGGTCTCCAGCCTCGTGCCGCAGGAATTGGCCGAGGCTGGACCAGGTCCGTCCCCGCTCCCCGTCCCGGCGTGGGCACCGCCGCTCTGAGCTCCATGTCCACCCTGGGAAGCAGGTCACACCCGCTCCCGGGCTTCTAAGAGGCGCCGATGAGCTGACGTAGCTGAGGCCCCGGAAGTGTTTTCAGGGCCCAAGTCATTCATTGGGAACTGGACGCTCTCCTCGAGTGCAATACAGTGGGGTCTTGACTTACGAGTTTAATTCGTTTCGAGACCGAGCTCGTTAATCAAATTACTCTGTCAACTCAATGCAAAGAGTCGGCCGAGAGACAGCTGGTATCTCAAAAAACTCGTTAGTCGGGACACTCGTAAGTCAAGGCCCCACTGTACTTGTGTGCCCTGTGCCCCGCCCCGGGCCTTTTCTTTGTAGATAACACGGGGCGGTTTTCTGTGAGGCCAAGTCGGCCTGTGCAGAAATGAATTTAAATCTAATTTCCGGCCCGGCCGGCGTGGCTCAGTGGTTGAGCGTCCACCTATGAACCAGGAGGTCACGGTTCGGTTCCCGGTCAGGGCACATGCCTGGGTCCTGGCTGGATCCCTGGTGGGAGGCAGCTGATCCATGATTCTCTCTCATCATTGATGTTTCTATCTCTCTCTCCCTCTCCCTTCCTCTCTGAAATCAATAAAAGTATATGTTTAAAAAAATCTCATTTCTGGATGTGTGAGGCCGTGCGGAGGTTTGGTAGAAAGTCCGCAGGCAGGTGTGTGTGTGTGTGTGTGTGTGTGTGTGTGTGTGAGAGAGAGAGAGAGAGAGAGAGAGAGAGAGAGAGAGAGCCGGGTTCTAATCCTGCGTCAGGCACACAGGCCAGGGGCCGGGCCCGCAGAATCTCCACTCTTGGGGCTTAGGTGGAGCTTCAGCCTGAGAAGACCCCCTGGGGCTCTAACTTCCCACAATGCCCTGGGGGCCAGGCCACACGCAGCGTGGTTCCTAGCCACCCCCAGGCACAGGCATGCAGGGGCTCGGTCTCGGAGCTGAGCTTTGTGGGGCCAGCCCTTCCCGCCTCTCCGCCCGACCCTAAGCCCCTGGGGAGCGAGGCTGCCCCTACCTTCTGCTGCTTCTCCAGCTTGATGGCTTTCTGGGTGGCCTTCTGCTCCTGCACCCACAGCCGCTGGTACCGGTGCTGCAGCAGGTCGAAGAGGGGCGTGGAAGGCCTGCGGGCGAGGCCGGCGTGTGAGGCACCCTCCCCGGCCACCGCCCTCTGGGAGCCACCCACTGGCCATCTGGGCTCCAGGGAAACCCCTCTCCCCAGGAGCGGGTGCCCCGCACGGTCGCCCACCAACACTGATGACAGTTGTGGCTGAGGTGAGGGTTCACTCCAGGAGCGTTTGGCCCTATCGGCTCTCCTTTCGTGCACATCTGAAATTTTTCATAAAAAGGGAAAAAGAGAAGAAGAAAAAACAAAGCAGTGGAGAAAGCTCTTCGTCCTCCCATTCACTCCTTCCTGACTTTCCCTCGGACCCGAACAGCTTAGTCACCAATACAGGTCAGGTTCGGGGGGGGGGGGGGGGGGGGGG
>NW_006283994.1:386902-390003 GCF_000327345.1 Myotis davidii
AGAGCCTGGTGGCCAGGAGGGTCTGGGAAAAGGGCTTTTGCAGTTGGGGGCGATCGCAAGATGGGGGACAGCATCGTGTGCGTGCTGTTCAGGGTGGGCCCAGGCCCAGGCCCAGTGACAGTGTCCCTGTGAGAGATGCAGGGAAGCGAGACGCAGGGTCTAGGGTCGGGAGAGGGTGCTGTGAGGAGGCGGCAGAGGTGGGAGCCCCCGTCAGGAGCCCAGGCCCCCAGGAGCGGGAAGGGGGAGGTGGGGAAAGACCCTCTGTGGCCTCCAGGGGGCGCGGCCCTGCCCACCCCTGGCCTCCAGCGCTTCTGTTGTGTTAAGACACCAAGTTTGTGGTGGTTTGTTACGCCAGGCCCAGGACACGGACCCCCAGGGGTTCCTCGGGCAGACTTTGGGAAACACTGGTAGAAACGGCTTGCAGCTCGTACGCTCAGCGCAGGACTTCAGCCTGGACACAGCCCCACAGCGGGAGGAGCCCAGGCAGCGTGCGGTGCGCTCTCTGCTCTCTGGGGGCCTTGTCCCGGTCAGTGGATCTGGGGGTGCCTGATCCAGCCGTCACCCCGAGCCCCCTGAGTCCCGCGAAGGGCAGACGGTACTTCTGGATGGGTTCACAGGCATTGTTGCGGGGAGGATCCACAGGCTCAGAGGTGGGTGCGCCCCGGTAAAGGTCGGGAGCCCCGTATTACCCGTGACCTTCCTTCACAGACACAACAAACCACCCCAAGGTTGTGCTGCTAGGACCCGAGACCCCAGCCCTCAGCCTGGCTCTGCCCCGAGGTCAGCGTACAAATCCGGACGCTCCCCACTCGGACCCCTTAGGGGTCCCTGTTTGCAGGGAGGGGCAGTGGCTTAGAAACAGGAGGCGCTTAGAGGCCTCTTCCCCGGGCAGCGGGCGCATGGCCACGCCCAGGGCTTTGCTGTCCTGCCCCTTTGCCCCTGCGCGGACTTTATTGCTTAATCACTACCCGCCCCACGCTTCTCAGCCGCCTAATTTACAGCCAAATCAGTGGCAGTGGCCGGTGATCTGGCAACATCTGCCCCAGAGGCCTTCGCCGAGACGCTGTCTTCCCAGCCCCCATGGCCGGCATCACGGCGAGCCTGCCCCCCTCCCCTCCCCATCCTGCAGCCTGCTGATGCTGTGTCCGCCCCGGCCAAGGTCCTTCTTACCTGGGCAGAGGTAGGAGGCGCTCCTGACAAACCTGGGGGGGCACAGGGACATCGGACAGGTCTGTCCTGGCTCTGTAACTTGGATACTAAGGTGGGGGCCTTGCTGACCTGGGGAGAACTCGGGGTGTAGATCAGATCACATCACCCCCGCCTTTTAAAAATATATATATATATGTAATATATATTTTTTATTGATTTCAGAGAGGAAGGGAGAGAGATAGAAACATCAATGATGAGAATCATTGATTGGCTGCCTCCTGCATGCCCCACACTGGGGATCAAGTCCGCAACATGGGCATGTGTCCTGACGGGGAAGCTATGCCAGCCAGGCCACATCACCCCTTCTTAAAGCACCCCAATGGCCTCCCAATTCTTAGACTAAGCCTAAGCTGAAAGAGAGAGAGGGAGAGAGAAAGAGAGAGAGAGAGAGAGAGAGAGAGAGAGAGAGAGAGAGAAAGGGAGAGAGGGGGGGGAGAGGGAGAGAGAGAGAAAAAGGAAGAAAGAAAAAAAAAAAGAAAGAGAGAGAGAGAGAGAGAAAGAGAGAGAGAGAGAGAGAGAGAGAGAGAGAGAAAGGGAGAGAGGGGGCGGAGAGGGAGAGTGAGAGAAAAAGGAAGAAAGAAATCAAGTCTGAAAGTCGTGTGATTGGCTGGGGCCACATAGCCAGGGATGGGGAGATGGATCTGGGCCCCCAGACTCAGTGTCAGGACGAGAGCCCACCCCATGGCCCGCCCCCCAGGCCCAGCCCCGCGAGCATCAGACAGCAGCCGCGTGGAGGGCGGCCGGCCTCTGGGCCTGGGGGCCCTGCCTGCCCCGCGCTGGGGAGTTCAGCATCTTCCCGGAGTGCCTGCTCCTCCGGATGCATCTATAGGAGCCAGGTCTCTTGTTTCCTTCCACAACTGTCTCCGGATGCTACCTTACAACATGTTCAGTTTTTAAAAGGGAAGGGTAGTTCTTTATAATGCAGAATGGCATCCTCCCCCGACCCCCAAAACGAATGATTTTTGCCACAGGCTGAAGGCCCCGTGGTCTCACTTATAGCTTTGTTGGGAGGAGCTGGAGGGGTTCACACAGAAGCTCTGAATTATTTATCCTCACTAAATGAGGTGGGAACGGTGCGGGGAAGCCAGAGTCCAGAGAGGTCAAATGGCCGGCCCAGGGTCACACAGCACACTCCAGGCACAAGGCCTGAACTCCCACCCCTCGGACCAGTGTCTGCAGCCGAGAAAACGTACAACTGACTTCTGCAAAGACCGAAGGGGACAGGCCAGCAGGCCGGCTGCAGCTAGAGGCCAAACCCAGGGGGCCGGGCCACTCCCAGGTGGGGCCCCAGACCTTCCCAGGGGCTTGCTCCCTGCACTCTGGGGCCACAGGGCCTGCAGCAGCTGTAACGATGATCGTCAGAGCTCAGGCTTCCTGCTGTGTCCTCTGTCCTTAGGACAACAACTCTAGAGACAGATGTGAATATGCCCATTTCACAGATGAGAAATCAGAGGCCCAGAGAAGTTCAGTGTCTTACCCAAGACCACACAGCCAGTGAGTGACATGCTGCATTTTCATTGGGAGCCTGTGGGCTTGTTGCCCTGCAGCCCTGGCCTGCACAGTACTGAAGGATGAGCGCCGTGTAGGGGCGGACAGCCTTTGGCGCTCAGAGGAGAGAACGGCTCATTGAGCAGCGGCCTGGGACGACGAAAGCCCCCTTCTCCACCTTTCGATGGGTCTTCGGGTTTGAGCAGAAGATGGCGAAGAGGGGTCTCTGGACAGAGGGATCAGCATGAGCAGAGCCAGGAAGCCCAGCCGGGCTAGCACCACACCTCGCGACTGGCCTGCTGGGCGTCGGCGAACGACTGAGGTTCACACATGCCCCCCAGTCTAGTGAGCGCTTACTGCACCGAGCCCATGGTGAACACTTCAGCTACAGTCTCGAGAGCGAG
>NW_006283994.1:390101-395439 GCF_000327345.1 Myotis davidii
CTGAGGTTTGCTTGTGGCCTGGGAGCAGCCAAGGGGGCGGATCCAGGCTCCAAACTGGGCTCCCCTGTGGGCCAGGACCCAAAGCGGGTCTGAGTGGTCCCCGTGGCTTGTCCCGGTGGCCCGGCCAGTGGAGTCAAGTTGTCATTTTCTACATTTGACTTCCCGGACTCCCCCGACGATGTGCCCTTGACCCAGAGCAGCCGATGGTCCGACGCCCTGGGGGTCCCGTCCTGGGGGTCCCAGGCTCTCCGCCTGGGGGACGGCGAGGCTGCCGCCCAGGGCCCAGACAAATGATTTGCTGATAACCTGGCAGGAACGTCTCGGGAAAGTTCCTCACCAGCCTGACATTCCCACTAACCGCAAAACGGTGTCAAAGCCGGGGACGACGCGAGGTGAAGCCTGCCGGCTCAGGGTAGGCCTGCAGGAAACCTCAAATTAGTTCCATCAAGTCCATCTCGCTGCCTGGCGATTGATACCCCAGACCGGGGGCTGATCTCCGACGCAGGCGCCGGGGAGCGAGGGGGCCGGAGATGATCATTTGCAAACATTAGGCTGACACTCGGTGCGCGCGGGGGTGAGGGCTGACAGCTCGGATTTGCCCGCGCTGCCGCAGCGCGCTCTGTGGATTAGAGGGGCCCCTTTCATGGCAGCCCGTCTTCATCTGAGCCGCTCATTAAAACTTCGTGGAGCCGGAGAAGTTGGCGGAGCAGGGAAGCTGCGGGCACCTTCTGAGGGACTCAGGTACACATGCGTTGAAAGGTGTTGGAGGAGGCAGCCTTGGGTCTGACAAACCGGATTTCAGTGCGGCTCCCCGCTCACGGCGGCTGAAATAATTGGTCATCAGTGACTACTAATTCGGTTTAGTAGCCGGAGGCGATTTTTTTCTTCCTGGAAAATCAATGACAGCGCGGAGGTCTGTTCAACGCCACTCCGCTCCAGACGGGCCCTTCCTTGACGCTTGATGCTCCTTCCAGCGGAGACAGCTATTTTGTTAAAATGAAATTAAAATCCATCTCTAATGTGCTGGCAGCCCCGGGGGGCGGGAGAGGCGCGGGCGCCCACACGGCCTCCGGGCCGGCAGAGTGGACAGTGGCCACCGGACGGGCCGTGTCTCCTCGGCTGGTGTGACATGCACAGCACGCTGTGGGCCGTGGAGGGTCTGCTTTGGGAGGAGGCTCGGGGGCTGGGCTTCCCCCTGGGGTTCTAATCACGACGGACATCCGACAGGGGCCCCATCTAAGACCCAGCCCCTGTGGATGGGTTCCTTCACCGAGGGGGCCTGGGGAAGTGCCCTCATGTGCTCGGACAGCACCCAGAGGTGCCCCTCAGGCTGGGGCCGCCTCCCCTCCGCCCACGACCGAGGCCTCCTGAATGGGCTCGCCCGCTGGCATGCCAGGTGACCTCCGTGAGCGTGTGCTGAGCACTGCACTTGTGCCCTACGTTACACAGCCGTGTTTTCTTCCGAGCAATTCTGACTACTGTTGCCCTCACGGTACCAAAGCCACTGTTAAATCATTTTTTTGCTTTCTTTACATTGACACTGTAATTGAGATCATTGCAGATTTCACATCCTATATAATAAAAGGCTAATATGCAAATTGACCAAACAGCAGAATGACCGGTTGCTATGACGTGTAGTGACCACCAGGGGGCAGACGCTCAATGCAGGAGCTGCCCCCTGGTGGTCAGTGTGCTCCCACAGAGGGAGCGCTGCTCAGCCAGAAGCCCTGAGTCAGGCTCAAGGCTGGCACGTACAGCGGCGGTGGCGGGAGCCTCTCCCACCTCCGCAACAGCACTAATGATGTCTGACTGATGGCTTAGGAGAGAGCCTAAGCCATCAGTCAGATATCCCCAGAGGGCTCTCAGACTGTGAGAGGGCGCAGGCCCAACTGAGGGACCCCCCCCCCACACACACACCCAGTGCATGAATTTTGTGCACCAGGCCTCTAGTGCAATTATAAGAAAGAAAACAGAGGTCCCAGGACCCCTTCCCGTGGTGACATCTGTTCCCCCCATGGTAGCATCTTATAAAATTCAAGGGTGAAATCACATCCAGGATAGTGACACTGAGAGTCTGCCCTCTTATTCAGATGTCCCCAACTGACTTGTACGTGTGTGTGTTTATTTCTTTTTTAAAAATATATTTTTATTGATTTCAGAGAGGAAGGGAGGGGGAGAAACATCAATGATGAGCGAGAATCTCTGATTGGCTGCCTCCTGCACATCCCCTATGGGGACCAAGCCGGCAACCCAGGCATCTGCCCTGCCCGGGAATCAAACCGTGACCTCCTGGTTCATAGGTTGATGCTCAACCACTGAGCCCCGCCGGCTGAGCTAATTTTTTTTTCAATGGAGGAAGGGACTCACGGAAACCAGAGTGCCCAGGGCTGGGGAGTCGGGCTGCGCCCCTGCCCGGAACCGGGAGACACCGGGGCTCGGCCTGGATTAGAAATTGCATTTTGATGCCCTCCCCTCCCCCCGCACGCTGAGGCCAGAGACACAGTCTTGAGGGTGAATGAGAATCACGCAGAGAGCTTAGGAGCCATAGAGGTGCCAGGGCGCCACCCGTGGACATTCTGACTCACGGGCCCAGGCATCTGCATTGACCAGGGTGCCCCCTCCCGAGGAGAGTCTGACCCACGTGGTCCCTGGACCCTGGAGGCTTCCAGCCCTGAGCTGCACCTCCTCCCAAGGGACAGCTGCAGCCCCCTTACCCCCACCTTTCCCTTAATTGTCCCCCCTTGGCCCGAGGGCCTGTCTTTTCCAACTTGCAGGAGGAAGGGGCGGTGACGGTGACGGTGACGGCGGCCTCCCTCCCAGGCAGGACTCCGCGCTAATTAGAGACGGGACCTCTGGGCTGGTGGGTAGGTTTTAATTGTTTGTGGAGCCAACATACAAGCTAATGACAGAGGAGGGAGGCTTCGGAGCGCACACTCCTGACTTCTAAATTCCTCTAAGAGGTCATTTGCAATTTGTTAACATTTTTCACGAGGGTGAATTCAATTAGCAGTTCCCTGCACGTGTCCAGCGGAGGGCAGGATGGCGGCAGAGCTGGGAGGCTTAGAGAGGGCTCCGCCTGACCTGGGGTGCTCGCGCCCGAAACCGGGGGCTCTCCCCACGCACCCCCCTCCCCCAGCATGGCTGGCTGTGATCTGAGCCCCTCTGGACAGGGAAGGCTTGCCGGACCCAATGGACATGGGGGCCACTTGGGATCCCGGCACCTGGGGAAGGTGAGTCGCTGGTGGGGCGTCCCTGCCCGGGAGGGAGGTGCTGGGCCGGGATGAGATGGGACGTCCCTGCCCGGGAGGGAGGCGCTGGGCCCAGATGAGAACCCCAGCATCTAGATCAGCTGAGGAGGCCACTGCAGCCCAGCCACCCTGGGGTGGGGCCGAGGGATCCCGCACAGGAGGGAGGTCAAGGGGCACCGGACAGCACGGGTACTCAGCAGCGGAGATGCGGGCACCGGGCGGGAGATGGGACGGCTGACCAGGGAGACATTTGCCATCGCTGCGCGTGGAAAAGCAAGTCGCCATGCAGCGTGATGTACGTGGTCGGGAACCACACCGAACAGCACACATCGTTTAGGGACGCCTCACGGGAGAGCACGCGGGGACCGGGGGGGGGAGCCTGTGCCTCCGACTCAGGAGGCCCGGAGCAGAGGGCAGGCGCGGGCGGGAGGGTGAGGAGGGCTTCGAGCTGGAGCTCTTACCTGTTGTTTCTTTAATAATTTTACTAAAAGGCTGGGAGGCACCCGTGGCTGAGGGCAACGTGCCAAACCCGAGCGGAGGGTCCAGGGACCTGTCGTTGCCCGAGTTTCCTGGTGAAACAGGAGAAAGGCGGCGGCAGCGTCTGCTCCTCGGGAAGGCGGCCCCGCCTGTCCCGCCCTGGCTGCCGCTGCTCGGCCGGTCACACACCCTTCCTCCTCCACCAGGACGTGAGGGGCAGCGTGTAACGTGTAACGAGACCCTCAGGGCCGCCATCGTTAAATAACGAATCTGAAGGTGGTTTTCTCAAAGCCGATGACTCCCAAATGCAGGACGTCTGACTTTGCGTTAAGATGCTTTGATGACTGCAGTGGGTGGCCCCCCCCAAATATATGTCCTCTTCCTGACCCCCGACCCGTGAATGTGACCTGCCTCGGAAAAGGAGGCGCTACAGACTAACTTAAGGACCTGGAGACAGGCCACCTGGGTTATCTGGGGAGCCCTACAGCCAGCGAGAACGGTCCTGCCAGGAGGGAGGAGAGGGGGAGACATGGGCACAGAGGAGACGCCCCGTAGCCACAAGGCAGCGGTGGGGGTGATGGGGCCACGAGCCCAGCAGGGCGAGGAGCTGCCGGAAACTGGCCAGGCGGGAGGGCTCCCCCCTAGAGCCTGCGGACGGGGTGCGGCCCTGTGACACCTTGGTTTTGGACAATGAGAGAATGAATTTCCGTGTCTCCAAGCCACCGGGTGTGTGGTGACTTGCTTCAGGGGCCCAGGAATCGGAGAGCTGACGCCCAGGGCCAGACACGTCCGTGCCCGGGAAGGAGCTGGTCACCGCCCGTGTTCGGCATTCGCGCGTTGGCCGTGTCCACACCGGATGCGGCCCATGAAGCTGTCTGTCCTTTCTCGTGCAGTCAGTCCACAGGCACGGGTTGAGCACCGACTGTCTCCAGGACCGGGGATGCAGCCGTGAGCAAAACCAGACGTGACCCCCGGCCTCTCTGTGTCCTCCCTCCCGCCCTCTGCCCACCCAGAAGCCGCGGGGACTGCGCTGCCGTTTCACCCGTTAGCTGCCTGTTGTATTTTGTGTCTTATTTCCTCTCTGTATGCCAAACGCGCGGCACAATGCCCAGCCCAGGCGGGCACCGAATGAACAGGCGGTGCAGATGGAGGTAAGAAATGTGGCCACGTGGCTGTGCACAACGTCCCTGGCCTCAGTTTCCCCGCCTGTAAAATGGGGATAAGAGAGTTGCCGCTGAGAGGGCTGTTCTGAGGGTCCCGTGAGAAGATGTGAACGGAGCACCATGGCTGGCTGCACGGGAGCTGAAGAAACAGAAGCTGGAAATGTGATTAATGAAAACGAACGCGGGGCGCCGGGCCGCCGGCGTGAATGGCGCCGCCGTCTGAATTGGTCCTCGGCAGGACACGCTCATCCGTGAACGCTTCTGCCGTCCGGGCAGTGGGTGTGGCAGCAGGGCCCGGGGTGAGGTGTCCGCCTCGAGGTACCGGGGGCCTGGCTGGCTCCGGGCAGTGCCAGCTCCTCTGTGCCCCATGTCACAGGGGTCACCGTGTCACCGGACGGGCAGAACCAGCAACTCCTCCACTTGTGTCTAAACTGAAGGCTGCGAGGTGAG
>NW_006283994.1:395492-400452 GCF_000327345.1 Myotis davidii
CATTATGGGCCCATCAGCGCCGCCCTGAGCCCTCCCTGCTCCAAGCGCCACGAGCCTCGGGCGGGAATAAATCTCTGTCTGGGCGCAGGCGAGCGGAGAGGGAGAAGCCGCGCATGAAAAATGTCTCCTCCCTGGCTCCGGCCACAGAGCTGCGTGGGAGGCAGCAGCGAGCAGGAGGGTGGGGAGACGGGAGGCCCCCGAGAGGCTGGGCTCCAGGCAGGAGGGAGGAAGGGCCTGCCCACACCTGCCCAGGGCATGGCCCTGCCTGGGCTTCTCCTAACAACCCCCTCCAGGTCCCGCCCAGGGATGCAGCTGGCTCTGAGGAGGACGGGCCCCCATTGGACCCGGTTTGGGGTGTCCCAGGCCCCGGCCCGGCAGCATGTGTGGTTCCGGGGGGGCCAGCCAACACCCCCACCTCCTGTGAGAGTCTGTTCTGGGCACTGAGTGCGAAGGTCCTGGCGTGAACTGCCTGGACCTGAGCCCCACGCTTCCCTGTGCCTCGGTTTCCCCATGGTTAGATGAGGGGCTGGGTCACACTGTGGAGAGCGAGGCCCCCACCACGTGCTCACTGGCGCCGGCTGTGGATCCCTGTGACTGTCATTGTGGATGCCATCCCGCTGCTGGGCCACTCCATGGTGGACGGGCTGGGAGGAGCAGTGGCTCCCTCTCCCAGGGCCTGGCTTGTGGGATCCCTCCCCCCATCCCGTCCCCCATCCTGGTCTATCCCCTCTCCTGTTTATGGGCCTTCCCCAAATGGACGATGTCCCGCTTTTTTTTTTTTTACTTGATGTTACAAGTGTGACCTAAGCAGCAGAATGAGTGGGAAGGTCACCTCCCTTGTTCTGGACTCGCTACCTCTATTAATTTGGCCAAAGGACACATTCATTCATTCTCTGAGGCGGCCTCCCCAGGCCCACAGGCTGATTCATAACGGCAGCTATAGGGGAACACAGCAGAGTCTGTGCAATGACACAGGACTCCTGGCTTCCCCATCTCCTCGCTGGGTCTCAGGGACGGTCTCTTCACTTTCAACAACTGCCTCACAGCCTTAAAGGGCCCTGGGCCATATTTCTCCCCAGCAAACATTTACTGCGTGCCTACTGTGTCTGAGAACCCGGTGACATAGCGGTGGCCCTGTCCTCCAGGACCTGGGGTCCGGTGGAGCGTGAAGCAGGGAGTGGCAGATGCTCCTGACGTTCGGTGGATGGGGCTGTGTAACGCCACCGCCGGTGGAAATACCTTCCGTGGAAAGGCACTCACCGGGCTGTTCAGACGTCAGCTGTTCACCTGTGATCACTGCCTCCCCAGGGTCACAAGGAAAGATCCAATTTCAAAGCAGTTTCTACCGAACGCGTATTGCTTTTGCGCGAATGTAACGTTGAAAAACTGTAAGTCCCACCACCGTTAGTCGGGGGTAGGGGGTTTGGGGGGGTGGGCGTCTTAGTTAACGATGGTTGCTGTCAGTGCTGCCAGCAAACAGGGTGTGGGTCAGGAGAGGTGAGGGTTCTTTGCCAGGCCCGTGGGCTCCCCCTTGCGGTCAGCCCGGGTTCGTTCAGCCGGGGTGCAGGCCTCCCCGTTCAGGAACATCCCCCAGTCCCTGAGACAGCTGCCTGGAAAGGGGCTGGTTAGCATTTTACAGGCGTTTGGGGGGGCGCCTAGGAGTTTGGCCGGCGGCTCCGGCTCCGGAGTGATGGATGGGCCCACTGTCAACTTGTAAAATAAATCAGTTTGGCAGAGAGATTCAAACGCGTCGGGCACAGGCGTTTTTTAACAGCCCGTGGAACCTCGTCCTTCCCATTCCTCAGTGCCGGGCCGTCTGCGTCTGAAAGCCGGGCGGACAGAGCGCACGCGGACGGCTGGCTGTCAGCGGCTCCTCCCTCTCTGTGTTTCTCACTTTCCTGTGGTCTGAATGCTTCCAGCACCAGGACTGGACGGGTCTAGACTGGACTCATTGGTGGGTGAACTGCCCCGGCGTCATATTCAGATTCCACGGCCGCTGGGGTGAGCAGAAGCCGGCCTGGAGCCCAGGGTGTGGAGTTTCTGGGAGCAGGATCGCGGTTAAAGGCTTTCAGAGAAACGACAGGACGGCTTTCCACAGCGTCCAGATAGTCTGCCTCTGCCCCTCTCCAGTAAACGCAGGCAGCGTCTCTCCCGGTCACCTCCATCCTTGTGTGGGAGAGGCAGGCAGGTCAGATCGGATCAGACCAGGCCCCATGATGCAGAGCAGCCAGGGGCAAATGACCTCCCCTCTGACCCCCCGTCTCTCCTCCTGTAAGAAGGGGATGCGCGATTCCAGGCTCGCATCACTGGGCTGCTCAGAGTATTTTAGGAGAGGCGGGCGGCATCTGGGGCTCAGCTCGCTGTCTGACGTGTAATAGTCGCCACTTTAGTTCAGAGCGGGCGCCACCACCTTCCAGCCGGCTCCTGTCGGGCACTGAGGGATGGGTCCCCCGGCAGCATCCTCGCCTTGCGTGTGGCATGAGGCTCTGGGCAGGGCGGTGGCAGAACCCTGGGTGTCCAGAATCTGCCAGGAGCACCAGCTGCTGCCCAGCTCTCGCTGTCCCCCGCTACCCCCGCTCCCCTTCCCTGACTCATCATAATGGACAACGCTGGGCCAATTAGGAGCAGTCACAATTAAGATGTGCCAGGGGCATGTGAACATTTGCAAACACTTGTTACAATGCATCAATAATTAAGTGCCTCTTTAATAGCTACATGCCTGGCCTCCGGACATATCTGTTTATAAACCTTGGGTCCCAGCATGCTTTGCGGCCTGGGCTACGGCCTCACCCTCTGGGAATGAAAATTGAAAATTCCTCCCCGACTTGAACTCTGAGGTTTGACGGGGACACGGTCGCCAGCGCGCCCGGGCTTCTCCCAGCTGCCTGGTGCCAGAGGCGTGGTCCTCCCAGCAGCCAGCCGACGGCATGCACCCAGCCTCAGCCCGGTGTCCCCGCCCTGTCCTGGCCTGTGACCCCTGCCCCAGGGGACCAACACCGATACCGCTCCTAGGGCATTGGAAATGAGGGACGGCGATGACCAGGAGCACCAGCGGCTGCAGGCCCCGTGCCCGGCGGCCTAGGCGATGATGGACGTGAGAGGGCAGCTGGGTGGGGCTGGACAGCAGTGTCCACCCAGGTGCCAGGGCTTCTGGCTTCTTAAGAGAACCAGGAAGTCCAGGTGGCGATAGGAAATCTCCTGGCTTCTAAAATGTGGCGGCTCATTTCATTTTTTTAAAAAGCGACTGCCCGGGCCAAACAGGCATCTGTGTGGTTGGCCTGCCGACCTGGGCCCCCTTTTCCAGATACGAGCCGGGTCCCCACTTCCTTTCAGCCCGGAGGCTGGTGGGTTCAGTGCACCTGTCCCCGTGAGCGGCCCTCTGTGACCCTCAGGTGTGGCCTGGGAGCCAGATCGGCTCGCTGCAAAGGCTGGGGTCCCATCGGTGCTGGGAGGCGGAGGGGCAGGCGGAGGCGTGTGTGGCCCCTCCCGTCCGTTTATGTTGTCCATCGTGGACGATATAAAGGGCAGGAGGACTCGACATTGGGGGCCAGGGGGGGGGGAGCCTGGTCAGCATCTGACCCTGGACGCCCCGCCCCCTGCTCCCAGCATCCCTGGCTTCCGGCGAGCTGGGCCTGTGTGGAGTCTAAGGTGGGGCTTACTGTTGTTTTTTCACATCTCTGTAGCTGTGAGTGGACGGTGCTCATTTGTTTCTTTACGTATTTATTGGACCAAGTCTCCCCAACAACTCCTCGGGTAGGCGAGTGTGATCGGGTTTGGTTTTAAACGCTTTTAAAGTAAAGAAAGAAACACAACCGCGGCTTATAAAAGGTGATCTTTGGAGAACGGGCCTCGGCCCCATAACTTTAAAGTAACAGCCGCGTTACGGGGTCGGGGTGGGGTGGGATTTTTTAACTGCGCCTGCGTCTGCTGTATGGCTGAGGGGCGTGCGGGCAGGTTGGGCATCTCAGTAAAAGCTTTCCCGACAGCCATTTAACCTCCATTTACGGAGAAATAAAGTGAAATTGATGCTGATTTGGGCCTGCTTTGGGGGCTATTTTTGTTCCATAAAAGCCCTTTTGCTTGCAATTTGCTGAGCGGTCCTGTCACTTCCGAAAGGGCCGCCGTTGATAAAGATAAAGCTTTATGGCCGCGATATTTGCTGCTAACAGCAACCTAATGCAGCATTTTCATTTTTGTGCAATTAATGTTAACGTCTGCTACGAAAATTGTCATTAAATACCATTTTAAAATCCATTCAATTTGCATATGCAAAGCCCATTTACCATCGCGGGAGATCTGGCCGGCCCTCCATCACGTCCTCGCTGGGATTGTGGCCGCTGGGGTCTGCAGCGATTTAAGACTTTTATGTTGAGAGCGGACGGTAATGGATGTCCTTTCTGAGCCCAGAAACCGTCAGCTCTGCCGTCGCACGTAGGAAAACGGAGCCCCGCGCCCTGAAGCTGGGTGTTGACTCTTCGCCTCAGTCCCAAGGGGGCGGGAGAGCAAGCACTGGACAGGGAGTCCGCCCGCCTGGCTCCAGAGCGGCTCCTGTCTGGCCACCACTTGCCTGTGGCCTTGGGCCAGTCTCTTCACCTCTCGGAGCTGCTGTTTTCCTGTTTTCAATGAGGGCTCTGAGCCAGGTGACCGCTACTGTCTGCACACTTTAATATGTTATATTTTAAAATATAAACACTCCAGGTAGAGAACCCAGGCCGAGCCCTGCTGTGAGGCACTTGTGTGAACTTTAGAAGGTCCAGCAACCCCTCCCCGCCTCGGCCCTGCCACCTCCTGCACAGGGTTCCAGTGACGATGAAATGAAACGGACCGAGAGTCCCTGGACACCCGGTTACCACGGTAACATCTTCTTTCCCCATGAGGACACGGGACAACGCTGGGACCAGAGCCCAGGCGGACCCGGCAGGGGCAGCCCCCGGACGCCAGGCTGTCCGAGAGGCCGGTG
>NW_006283994.1:400725-401068 GCF_000327345.1 Myotis davidii
GCGAGGGAGGCCGAGGGAAGGGCGCCGAAGGCCGGTGGCACCCGCTGCGGAAAATAAACAGAATTCCCACGGGAGCCGGCGACGGCCCTGCTGGGGATGTGCCCAGAGGGGCTGACCGGGGTCTGCACACCACGGTCACTGGGCACTGCCCACAGGCAAGGGTGGGCGCGGCCCTGTCCGTCAGGGTAAACGGATAAACTAAAGGAGGTCCCTACTCACCATGGAACGTCATTTGGCTTTGGAAAGAAGGGGATCCTGACACCTGCTAAACATGGAGGAGCCGCGGGGCCGTTGTGGTCGGTGAAAAGGCCGGACGCGCAGGACAGACCGCGGTCCCATTGGA
>NW_006283994.1:420688-421041 GCF_000327345.1 Myotis davidii
TGACCAGCGCGGACAGTCTAGGGGTCGGTGCCCAGAGGGGACTGTGTGTGCGGCAAAGGGCAAGGAGGGCACGCGTGCTGCGGCGGCAGGAGGACCGGGCGGGGGCCGGGAGACACCCGTGTTGGCGGGCCTGGCGGGGGCCTCATTGTAAAAGTGGGGGAAGGACAGTGTGTGGACAGTGAGTTCATCCGCCAGCGGTGGCCTCCCCGCTGTCTCCGGGTCAGATTCCGGTTCTGGGGGCCGGTGACGGGACAGGCATTTCCGGTGAGCGCGGCGAGGCCGGGGCCGGCAGGGGCTGGGGGACGGCGCTGAGCGGGCCTGTGGCGGACACGCCGGCTTCAGCGCGGAGGACG
>NW_006283994.1:421063-421676 GCF_000327345.1 Myotis davidii
AGAATATAAAACAGGGCTTTGCACAGAGAAGACATTCTAAAAATATGTATTGGATTTATGTGCTCCAAAGTTATGGAAACTGTAATTGTTGTTTTTACAAGAACGGAAGGCACAACAGTAAATTTTTGGTTGAATTTCATTATGGTTTTAGATACAGCAGTTACTCTGTTTGCATCATGCCATGTATTGTAATCCTTATGGCTTGCAAGCAAGTAATACCAGTTATTACCCGGATCAATTCTGTTTTCTCAGGAAGACCTCCATTTTTCTCAATTATTTCAAATAGATCTGTAGTTACTAGCTTCTTAGATCTCCAAAATGACTCCCATACTGAAGAATAGGAACACCGCCGTGTCGCCTGCACAGCGGCCAGAGGCAGAGCGGTGGCTGGGGCCCAGGGGACGGAGGGACAGCGGTGAGTTTAGTGGGTTTCAGTTCTGCACGACAAGGAGTTCTGCGGACGATGGTGGCGGTGGTTGCACAACAGTGTGAATGTACTTTAACGCCACGGAATTGTGTACTTAAAAATGGTAAGTCTTAAGTCTCTTTTACCACAGTAAGAAATGATTCGAAAACAAATAAACAAAAGTCGATTGTCAACGCCCTGGATTGT
>NW_006283994.1:421773-427716 GCF_000327345.1 Myotis davidii
GGCTGCTCCGTTTATTTGTGCGGCCTTCAGTGGCTTTGTGCTGACGATGGGCTGTGCTGTGAGAGTGTGGGGCAGGCAGCCTGCTGCAGGGGCACCTGCTGGTGTTGCCCGCTGCCTGGCTCTGCTCTCCTCCTTCTGGGGACAGAACCCCCACTTCTCCATCTTTCCCACCGTGAGCCCCTGTAGATGGTGGGGACTGATTCCAGCCAAGCCCCCTCCAGGGAGGGGCAAGGTATCGGGCCTGGCCAATCCGAGCGTCAGAATCTGCTGGCCTCAGCGATTGGCTCAGAGGCGGACATGTGACCCAGGACTGGCCAGTCCGTGTAGTTCACAAACCTCACAGTGGTTGCTTCAGGGATCGACAGGGTCCCAAGTTGGACCAAAGAATCTTAATCTCCAGGCTTTTGTAATCCCCACCCCCTTTGCCCGGGGGCCACTAGGAGACTAGGATGGGACTGATCCTGGCTCTTCTGCCGCAGGAGGAAGACGCTGTCAGAGAACGGAGCCCAAACCGGGAAGAAGTCAAGGCTCGGAGAGACACAACAAATACTGTCACCCGGGCACCTAGATCCAGCTGTGCCTGAAGCCCTACCTCTACCCTGTGAGCCAATGAATTTCCCTTTAAAAACATATCAGGGCAGCTTGATTGCGATTGGTGACATACAGCCCCATTCTGCTCTACAGAACCTCGTGCTGCCGGGCTGGGACGGGGCCCCCGGCGGGCCTCTGACCCACCCCTGCCACCACGGTTTGCGAAGAGCACTGACTGCCAGGCCTGGAGCCAAGGGTCAAGCGCCCACCTAAGTCCCTAACTGAGTCACTGCCGAGCCCGCCCCCACCGCGGTGAGGGAGGGAGCCCGCGGCCAGCCTTACCGGGACTGGACCCCAAAGGTCATGTTCGCAGGGATGATGGTGGGCTCCTTCCTGTAGCGCCGGTTGTCCTTGCTGCTGACGCGGAAGTCGTTGAGCTGCTTGTACAGGAGCGTCTCCCGGGCGGTCACCAGGCCCGCCTTCACCGCCCCTCGGTTCGTGGCGATGTAATCCCGGTTCAGCTCCTGGTGGCGGGTGGGCTGCGGCTGAAACACGTCCCAGTGTCCGATGGCTGAGGGCAGGGAGAGACCGGTCCGGCCGGAGTTCAGCGGGAGGCACAGCCACTCGGTCCTGTGCCTGCGGTCCCTGGAGCCTGCTGCCGAGGAGAGTGGCGGGGGAGAGGGGATTCCTGGGATCCTGACGGGTGGTGAGCACCCTGCCTGCAGCTGGGTGGCCGGGCCTGGGTGTCCTCTGGGTAATCAGGGTCGGTCCTGAACCCACCCGGGCTCACAGCTTAAACCCAGGCTGACTCCTTCCTATTTCCCTGCTTGGTCCTTCACCCCCCCCACCACCACCACCAAACCGTGGGATCCCCCAGATCGAGGCTGAGGCCCGGCCCAGCTCATTTCCCAGCAGTGGCCCAGGGCGAGCGCTCCGGCTCCAAACGTGCTCTCTCACCTTCGGGGACCCCTCCATCCAAACCCTGGACATGCTCTCACCTTCCGGGACCCCTTTGTCCAGCCCCTGTGTGCTCTCTCACCTTCCGGGACCCCTTTGTCCAGCCCCCTATGTGCTCTCTCACCTTCGGGGACCCCGCCGTCCAGCCCGCGGACATAGAGCCCGTAGTTGAAGTCGATGCCAGGGAGGCTGCAGCTCTGCTCCCGGGGCTTCCCGAGCTCAGCCTGCGGGAGCACAGAGAGCGGGTGAGGCTGGTCTGGGACCCACTGCTCTAACATGTCCCGCAGGGGTCCCCGATGCCCCTGGCCCTGCTCCCGTGGGCAGCCTGGGGCGCGGGCCCCGGGGGCGCGGGCGCGGGCGCAGTCCCTGCCGTGAGTGGTGAGCGGCTGCACTCAGGGTCCTGCAGCTGAGACGGGGCCCCTTTCACACGGACTCCCCAGGAGCCCCGCTGGGGACGGGCATCTTTCCTCCCTGAGGCTTCCTTCCTCCCAGAGCCACGCCCCTGTCACCCTTGGGTGCTGGGCTGGGCAACTACCCTCCCTCCCTGGGTCTCTAGGGACCTCCTCCCCGAGCCCCGATGGGGTTTGTGGGAAAGATGTTACCCGTTACCCGGTGCATTCTCAGCCACATTGACCTCAGGCACCGTGTCTGGCCTGGGCCACTGGCCGCACTGCCCCCCGCAGCGCCCCGAGGCGAGGGGCCCTGTCCTGCACGCTCAGCGCACCATCCTCGCCCTCAGCACCCACAGTCCCTGCCGGGTCCCCTGGTCCAGGGGCAGGTTAGTGCATCAGTTCAATGTGCTCGGTGTCTCAGGCTCCTCTCCTCGCTCAAGCTCTCTCCTTCCAGCTCATCTCGGTCCCACCTCCCTGGCCCCCAGGGACCTGAGTGCGTAGGGAGGTGGTCGGGACCCCCTGTGTGGCTCCTCACTCTGGAATTAACGCCTCCCTGGAGCAGGCAGTCCGGGCCCTGCACCCTCCGACCCACCCATCCCTGCAGCTTCACCTCCCAGATGCCCCGTGGTTTAGGGGGGCTAGCCCACTCCCCTCCCCGAGGCTCTGCAGGCGCCCAGCCTCCCAGAATGCCCTTTGCTCCTGGCCCACCCTCTACTGTCCTCCTCCTTCCGCTCTCTGCACCCCGGCACTCACAGCAGCCGCTCCCTCCCTGGGCCCCGGTAACTTTCGCCGTCTGTTCTGCTTGTTTGGGGCTCAGAACTTAACTGACCTGCGTTTCTATGCACAATCCTGCGAACAGGCTGAAAGCCTTTGGGTTGTAGCTTTAAATGAGCGAGTTGTGTGGTGTGTGGATCATATCACAGTAAAGCCATTCACAGATAGTGTAAGCAAGTCATGGATTGTGTGGTAATCAGTTTAACATCTGTCTCTCCTGGTTGACTGTGAGCTCAGTCTTTATTTACTTACTAGAGACCCGGTCCACGAATTCGTGCACCAGTGGGGTCCCTCTGCCTGGCCTGCGGGATCGGGCTGAAACTGGCTCTCTGACATCCCCCCGAGGGGTCCTGGATTGCGAGAGGGCGCAGGCCTGGCTGAGGGACCCCACCAGTGCACGATCAGGGTCAGGGAGGTTGGCCAGCTGGGGAGGGGCTGAAAGAGGGCTCCAAGGTGTGTCCAGCCCGTCTCGCTCAGTCCCTGATCAGCCGACCCCAGCAGCAAGCTAACCTACTGGTGGGAGCATCTGCCCCCTGGTGGTCAGTGCATGTCATAGCGAGCAGCTGAGCATACTACGTTTGAATTGGTTGAATGGCCGACCGGATGACTGGACACAGCATATTAGGCTTTTATTATATAGGATTTTAAGGTTAAATAAAAACAATTTTTTAAAAATAGTCATTTTTAGAGAAGTTGTAGGTTCACAGCAACATTGAGCAGAAGGGACAGAGGCTCCCAGCTGCCCCCCGTCGGTCTTTATTTTCACCTTCCTTTCCAGGGGATGCAAGGACATAGGAGGGGGAATGAATGAATGAGTGAGTGAATGAATGAGTGAGTGAAAGGCCTGCTTGGAGGCTGTCGGTTCTTTTTCATACAGAACCTGCTACGTTTCTCCCTCTTCCCTCTCCCTCAAACCCGGCCCTGACCTTCCTGGAGCGCCCCGGGGTCCGGTCCGGTGTTCCAGGCGGTGCCGGCTGCCCGGGCCTCTGCGAGCTGGTTTGTTTGAATTCCTCCCACGTGACTCCCTCTGAGCTGCAGGCGAAGCTCTGGCTTCTCATTTGTTTATGAAAATGATCTGGCCTCTCCGACGACTGCCGGGAAGTTAATTAAAATGTGACTTCTCTGGGCGAGGCCCCCTCTGGGCAGGTGCAGGTGGGCAGGCGTCCAGCTGGCAGAGGATCCGCAGGCAGACTTGGGAGCTGGCTGCCACTCCGGGCGGGCAGAGGGGTGGGGAAGAGGCGGGCGCCTCGCTCTCCACGCTCTTTTTCTGGAACCAACAGCTGCTGACGCGCATTGGAGCCTCAGGCTGCAAAGACCACCCCCTTGGGAGGCTCACTCATCTTTTACTCCACAAACATTTGTTTTCTGCCTACTCCGCACCAAGCCCTGTGCCCAGAGTTCGAAGGTAAACAAAGAAGAGGCATCGCCCCTGCCCTCATGAAATTCATCTTCTTGCAAAGAGGACAACGGAACGGATTGCCTCCAGCTCTAAAAACCTGTAGGCCCTGGAGTGAGATAAGATACTTGCAATACATGGACCTGACGAAAGACTCGTATCCATCATATATAAAGAGCTGCTACAGATCAATAAGAAAAAGGCAGCAGATCCTGTAGAAAAATGAGCAAAAGACTTGAATAGGCATATCATTAACAGGACGTCCAAGCCGCCAAGACCCACGGGTTAAGGTGCTCAGCCTCGTTGCTGTCGGGGGGTGGGGGGTGTGAGGCGACTGGAGCGCTTGTGCCCTCGGTGGGCGTGTGAACTGGTGCGGCCACCGTGGGAAACTGTTGAGCCGCGTCTACTAAAGCTGAACGTATGCCAGCCTGATAACACCCTCCTGGCCCCCAACAGCGACAAGCGCCCCGTCCACCCAAAGCTCTGGCTGCGAATGCGCACACACCACGCTATGTGACAGCCACGTCCCGGAAGCAACCCTGAACACCAGCCCGGGCGGGGAAACCGCTGTGACATACTTATTCCACAGAGCGCCCTACAGCAGTGGTTCCCAGCTGGGGGTGATTTTGGCCCCTGACCCCCAGGACATGGAGTCATGGCCAGAGACATTTGGGGTTGGGACTACTCCCCTCCATCTGGGGTGGGGCCAGGGCAGCTGCTAAACACCTCATGGCACAGGAGACAGCCCCACCCAGTGAGTGCTCTGGCCCTAATGGCCAGAGGGCCACCAAGGAGAGAGAGGGCACAGCTATACCCAGCCCATGGGGCCCTCACACCCACCCACAGCACGGCTCTCTGGTGAGGAGTCCGGAGCCTGGGTCTCCTTGGGGCGGGGACAGTGGCTGAAGCCGCTCCAGGAGGCTCAGGGGCGCTGTCCTGTGGCTTCCCGATCCCAGGTGGGCGCCCTTCGCACCCGTTCACCCAGGACAGCGGTCGCACATCCGAAGGGCAATGGCCAAGAGGGAGACCCACCTTCAGACAAGGGCTGCCCACACGCAATGACAGAAACCCCGGCGGCAAACAAGTCAACTCGGCTCCCAGAGGTCCTCCGGGCTGCGTCCTGAGCCTGGGAGGGAGGGGCCCGCCTGGAAGTCCCTGAGAATGGAAAGGTTTCATCTCCTCCCCTCTGACCTTTCCAGATGGGATGTCGCCGGGGAGACAAGAGATGCCCCAAGAAGTTGGCGAGAAGCAGGCTCGGCCCCTGGCGAGGTCTGCTCCTCGGTGGGTGGGCGGGGGGTTAAGGAGATGGCTGTCGCTTCAGGAAACATCGTGGGGTTCGACTCTGCTCAGACACCACAGCTCAGTGCTCCCCCCACAGCAGCCCCTCACGACAGCTCTCAGAGAGAGCACGCTGTCCCCCAGGACGGATGGGGACGTCGAGGCTCAGAGAGGCCGCAGACCAATGCACCCCAACCCCCGCTTCTCCTGCTTGTGGCTGAGTCTAAGGCGCCTCCGGCAAACCCTCCAGGTCTTCTGAGAGGCATGCCTCGCACCGAGGGGCCCTGAGATATGGAAGCGACGCAGACGGGGGCCCCGGCCTGGCCCTTGTCACGGGGGTGTGAGCCTCAAGAGCCGAATGTGGAGAGAAGTCCCGGCATTGGGCCCGACCACCGCCCTCCTCCGCAGCTCCCACCCTGGGCCTGCCTCGGAGCTTCCCGTCACCGGCTTGGCTGGGATGCGGCTCTGGGTGACAGCTGTCCCCATCAGCAGACAGCTTCATTAAGCCTCATTAAGATGTCATCCCTCCGCCTGCGTTCCCAGCTCTCAGCTCTAATTAAAACCATCTCTGCCCGCGTCCCCGGGGGCCGGGGGTTCTCTGGGCGCCTTCTGCAG
>NW_006283994.1:427986-429251 GCF_000327345.1 Myotis davidii
GAGGCGGGCCCCGGGCCCTGGAGCCTCGCCACGGCCCATTTTCCTGGGACAACCTCAAAGCAAGCGACCAGGCCTTGCCACTCAAGTCTATACTGTAAAAAACTGTCAACCGGTCCCCGTGAGCCACCCAAGAGGCAGGAATGGGCGACACCGGGCGGCTTTGTTCCTGATGCCTGGGCTGGGGCCCCTCTGAAGCCGGGCTTTCTGTCAGGGGGCTCCAGGCCTGCGTTCTGGACCCGCCTCCAGGCAGGAACCTCACTTCCTGGCAGCTCATTACCCCCCAGCCCAGCGTCTACAGCAGTGGTTCTCAACCTGGGCTGCCCGTTAGAGTCACCTGGGAATCTTTTTAAAATCCTTATTTCTGGGCCTCATCCTCCGGAAATTCTGTGTCTTTGTTATGGGGTGGGGCCACAACATTAGTAACAAAGACACAGAATTTCCGGAGGATGGGGCCCGGAAATCAGGATTTTAAAAAAAATTCCCAGGTGACTCTAATGTGCAGCCGAGGTTGAGAAGCACTGGTCTAAAGGAAACAAGTGCTAGTTCCACAGTCGAGAAGCCCCGCTCTCCCCGCATCCCATTAAAGGTGGTCACGTGGCAGCCACAGTTACGCGGCAGTTATTAAATATCCGTGTGCGCCGCCCGGCATGCGTACGCACACACTACGGGCGCGCGAGGAGGGTAGTTCATTATTGCACCACGACGCAAGATCCTCGAATGAAAAGCACAATATAAATGCAAATTGTGGTCATGATTAGCATCGAGGGTATTTATTTATCCCCATAATGAGAGCCTCCGATAAACAACCGTGCGAGACGAGGTGCGCGACGCGGCAGAGGGCGCCCCGCTCCGGAGCCGGGCCCTGAGCGCGAGCATTGAGTGGCAGGGAACACGCGTGACGGTGCTAAAGCCACACGCGACAAGACCACACCCGCGTGGGTCCAATAAAACAACGTCAAGGGGAAAAAGCCCAGCAGGACTTAGATTTCACATGGACTAGGGTGGCGGGCGGCCGTGTGAGACAATCCATCAAAACAAACACCGGCAGGAAACACACAAGCTCTCGGTGAGGGCGTGTAGTTACAGATAGCGGCCTTTGGAGGGCGGGATTTTACTCGGACTTTAAAAAGGCAAAAGGCAGAGCGAGGTCGTCGTTTCAGTGCCATAGAGACCCGCCAAGGGTCAGAGTTCAGGTTCTCCCTCCCTGTGGGTATAACTGCTGTGAGTTTATAATGGGGCTGAGGTTGCTGCTGCGGGGGTGGGGG
>NW_006283994.1:429305-429738 GCF_000327345.1 Myotis davidii
GCATGTTATGTCACCCAGGACTGAGTCCCAGCTCCGCCACTTCACAGGTGACCTTGGGCAAGTCACTTAATTTTTTAAAAAATATTTTTATTGACTTCAGAGAGGAAGGGAGAGGGAGAGAGAGAGAAACATCAATGATGAGAATCACTGATCGGCTGCCTCCTGCAAGCCCCACACTGGGGATCGAGCCCGAAACCCGGGCCTGTGCCCTGACTGGGAATCAAACACTGTGACCTCCTGGTTCCTAGGTCAACATCACACCCGCCTGGCAAGTCACCTCATTGGTCTCGTCTGCGTTTCGGGGCTGGAAGACTCCGCAGGCCACGGGGAGCATTAGTGGCGACTGGCCCTGGTGCGGGTCGCTCAGCAAACGGGTTGCTGCTATTGCGCTGTTGTTGTTGGCGTGGCCTGGGCAGCCCTGCCACTCAGGCCG
>NW_006283994.1:429882-433166 GCF_000327345.1 Myotis davidii
TCGGCAGCTGGAGGCCAGGTCCTTCATTTGCATTTACATGATCTCGCTGTGCAGCTTATGAGATCGAGAGATTTATTTGCTACTTAGCTTGATGTTTGATTACACTCGGCGGAGGCGGCGGCCCGGAGCGCGGGCGCATCGCTCTGAGCCGGGGCCTCTGGGGGCCGGTAACTCAGCAGCGGGTTCGGGGATGAGGGGGACGCGCTGCGTTTTGAAAAACGTTTAGAAAAAGGCAAACACGAGAGGTTGGAGGAAACAGCCACCGAGATTTGGACGAAAACAAAACAAAAGCAGTAAAAACCGGCCGGTGTCACCCCCAACTGTGAGCGCCCGGCCCCTCGGAGGAAAGCCACTGTCTGGGGAACGCGCTCCCAGACACCCCGGGGCCAAATCACAAGCCCCTCGGGAGGGGGTGCCGCCAACACAGGGAGGCGGTGAGGCTCGAACCCCGTTACCAGCGTGGCTCTCGGGACGACACTGGGTCTCCAGGTCTAGCTGGGTGGCCTCGACCGAGTTACCCTGCACCCCAAGTTCCTGAGTGATCAGATGCGAAAGCAGTCTCCTCTTAGGTTCACGGCTGAGACAGTGAAAGAGACTGTGGGCGCGGGTGGAGGGTGGAGGGAGTAGGGGGGCCAGGGGGACCCAGGCTGGGACTGCATATTTGGGGTCGGCCCCTCCCATCTCCTTGCTCTGATGGTCCCGTGGCGGCAGCTGGTGCAGGTGTGCCTGTTGGAGGCACCTGGCGTCTCCTGAGCTTTTGTGCCAAGGGAAGCCCAAGGGCAGGCGGACCTGCCGGGCCCCACTCCCCTCACGGCCCTCGGCCCCCTGAGGCCTCACTGCCGGAGGCTGCAGGGAAGGGAGGGAGGGGGGCCGGCCTCGAGTCCGGAGCCTGGGAGCTGGTGTTCGGCCTTGTCTGCCCCGGGACACTGGAGGGCGAGACGTCCCCTCTGAGGCCACAATCTCTCGAGGCTCCGAGAGGAGCGGGCACCTCGGTGGACGGCCAGGAGGGGCTCCCGGGTGAGAAGTCCTATCCCGACCGGCCGGCCGGGGAGCCTCGGATACTGTCACCCCCACATCTGCGTGGGGTCTACGGCTTTAAGGGAAACAGAGAAGCACTCGGTCAGGCCTTCTCGGAGGGCCTCCCAGCGGCCCTCGGTGTGAGCAGGCAGTGTGAACCCCGTCTGAACCGCCTCCCGGTGTGACCTGAGCCTCAGCTCCTCGCTGTGTGAAACGGACAGCCGTCCCCGCGTCCCCACTCGGATGAGAAGACAGGTTTCGAGGAGACATGAGGTCAGGCGCCCGGGCAGGGGGGAGGCGCGGAGGTGGGCACGCAGCGGGCGGGTGTGTGGCTGGGCGGCTCTTCCTTTCCCTTCCTCTCTGGGGCCACTCAGTGGGAAGAGGGAGGAACTCCTTTGAGCCCACCCTGGTGTGGGGTCCGACCGGAGAGGAGGAGGTTTCTGGGCCGCAGAGAGAGAAACAGAACGCGGTCTCCTCTGCCGCGTGGGGCTGACCGGGGAGGGGGGCGCGGCAGGCTCTGGTCGTTTGGAGGGTTCAGCTGCCCGGGGTCAACACCAGTGGCCACGGAGGCAGCAGGGGCGAGACCAGACGAGTAAGAGGAAACCAAGAAGGAGAGAGGAGGAGAGAGAAGCAGCACAGAGTGATCTGCGTTCTCAGAACTTACAGCCGAGATCAGAGGCGCGCGGAGCGTTTTAAGTTCTGACAGCTGCGGATCGGGCTGTGGGGCCCCTCTGTTTACGCTTCCGTTTTCTTCATCGGTTCATTGAAAAGCGGCGCGTGTAACAGGGAAGGAAAACGTTCGGTGCTTCTCCCCCTGATAAACCCTTGTTCCTTCCGAGAACAGATGAAAACGCCGGCTCCAGCGACGCCCGTTTTGATGTATATTTCATAACATCTCATTGATTGTAAGTTTTATTTCCATGTTAATAAAAAACCGGCGTTGTAATAAATGAGGAGGAGTTTAACACAAAATGGCAGCTGACCTGTTAGCATGCCGGGTGGCGGAGCGGGGACGCGGCTGCACGGGGGAGCCTGCTAATAAGGACGCTATTGATTTCCGCACGGAGCCGGGCGGGCGGCGGGCGGCGGGCGGTGGTCCTCGGCCCTCTCTGTGGCCTGCAGGGCTGTTTCCAGTTGCTTCTGTGCTGCTGCGTTACAGGGAAGGGTGTGAGGGCCTCTGCTTGGTACCCTGGAGCAGAAGAGATGCATATAACCTGGTCGCGGCTGGAGGAGTGGAGGGAGCGAGTTTGATGATTTGGGGATGGAGCCCGCAACCCGGGCAGGTGCCCCGACCGGGAGTTGAACCGTGACCTCCTGGTTCATAGGTCGATGTTCAGCCACTGAGCCACACCGGCCCGGCGTGCCAGTGCAGTGGGAGGGTATGCAATGCAGACAGGCCCTACATGGCGAGAAGTCTGCTTCCTCGAGCTGCGTTGGAAAGCAGCTGGAGGTGTGACGATTAGAGTTTGGTCTGGTGGACTTTCGAGCTAACAGGTCTCAGCCAGATCCAGCCCGCCCACCAGGGCCTCCCCGGACACCCGGCACTGCCCACTGGGTCTGTGTCCACGACTGAGCCCTGGACCCACCCAGCCCGTGGCTGGGAGGAGGGAATGCGCCATGAGAGAGGTCTCAGCGCCCGGAAGACGTCCGTCCGGCCAGAGGCAGCTGAGCGATGCGCGGGGGAGGAGGGCTGTGCTATAAATGATTCAGGGGGCGGCTTCTCAGATGCAGTCGGGCTGCCCGACTCCGGTACAGATTTCAAACAGGCGGCATAATTGCTACACGAGAGATCTGCTTGTACTGAGCTTTTAGCTGGGAAATCACCAAGCTCCGTGCTGCTCCTGCAATTAATCATCGAAGGCTTCGGAGTGAGCACGCCCATTCCCGCAGCCGACCCCGGCGATGGGCGTATAAGGCGCGGGTTTTATAAAAGTGTTCCTCTCCCCTGCACCGCGTCGGGAATGCGCCGCACCCTGGGCGGCTGGGACACTGGCCCGCAAACTGGTGCGGACCAGCCGGTAATTACCAAACTGGAAACGGACAGCGTCTCCTAATGAATGACAAGCTGCCGCGCGGAAATCTAATTTGGTCTAATTAAGCAGCCTTTTGTGAGGATTTGTCTTCAGATGAAGAGGGAGCTGAGGAGATCTAAATGCAAATGAACGCGTGGTTTTGGTCTGAAGGGGAGGCTGAGGTGGGTGTCTCCGGGCCCAGTCCTCTCTTTATTCGATGAGGAGTCTCTCCTGGTCACCTCCAGCCCCCCCGCC
>NW_006283994.1:433219-441082 GCF_000327345.1 Myotis davidii
TTTTGGCCCCTCAGACCTTTGCAGACAGGACCCCTCGGGTCTGCACAGCTGTCAGGGAGCTCTGGCTTATTCGGGAGCAAATTTTATTTTGCCCAAAGTAGTAAAAGCCAACGGGGTCTTGCTTATTGAAGGGACCTGCTCGAGGCCTCTGAGGTGCACTCTGAAGTCTGGAGAGGGGAGGGCACCCCAATGCCATCGGTGCTGACAGTGGTTGGGGGGACCACCTGTCCCTCGACCTGTGCGGTACACCAGGTGCCCACCTGAGGTCCCCTGGGTGCTGTCTGTCTTTTTGTGTGTGTTTTTAAAAAATACGTTTTTATTGAGGAAGGGAGAGGGAGAGAGAGAGAGAAACATCAATATCAATGATGAGAGATAAACACCGATCAGCTGCCTCCACACACCCTTTACTGGGGATCGAACCTGAAATCTGAGCATGCACCCTGACCGGGAATCAAACCCTGACCTCCTGGTTCATAGGTCGACGCTTAACCCCTGAGCCATGCTGTTACGAGCTGGCTGTCTGTGTCTCCCCAACATCAGGACCCTCAGTGTGACGGAGTTAGGGGGTGGGGCCTTCCAGAGGCGATGCGGCTGTGAGGGTGGGGCCCTCCTGAGTGGGATCAGCGCCCTTATGAGAAGCAGTCAGAGGATTCGCTCGCTCTTTTCCTGGTGAGTGCTAACCCAGGAGAAGCCAGCCCTCTGTAAGCCAGGAGGAGGGCGCCCTCGAGAACCGAGAGGGCGGCTGTCAGGACCTTCCCGACTCGGTGGCAACATAAGACACATGAGCTTTTCATCTCAAAGGTGATTCAGTGCAAAGAAAGCTGCCAGCACCATTTCCCGCAGCTTCTGTTTTCCTCCTGCTACTAGACCAGTGATGGCGACCCTAGGACACGAGTGTCAGAGGTGACACGCGAACTCATTTTTTTGGTTGATTTTTCTTTGTTCAATGGCATTTAAATACATAAAATAAATATCAAAAATATAAGCCTTTGTTTTACTATGGTTGCAAATATCAAAAAAATTCTATATATGACACGGCACCAGAGTGAAGTTAGGGTTTTTCAAAATGCTGACACGCCGAGCCCAAAAGGTTCGCCATCACTGCCCTAGACGATCCCCTTTCCCGTCAGCTCCCCGGGATTCCTCCCTGGCCCCGGCCATGAAAGCCCGCCGGTACTAAGGAAGCTCACCCCACCGTGGGTCTCCTGCCTGCCCCGCGCCCCCTGGGCAGGGAGACTGGAACCAGCCTGGGGTCCCGGGGCACCCCCACTGCAGACCAGCCTTAGGTGGGCGCCCAGCGGTGACTGGGGCATAAGCACGGGACTGCGCCCCTCGTGCACACTCTCTGGGTGGGCTCTCCCAGGCTCCTTTCAGAAAACCAGAAAAGTCGGGTTCCAGGGGGTGGGGAGCCCACTGCAGGGTTGGGGGGGTCTAACATTTGCCTGAAAGCTCGGGAGCCACCCCTTCCCTCAGAGACCCAGGCCCTGTCCCTGCGACGGCAGCTGCCACGGGGCTTCTTTCACGGGTCTTAGGGGTTCTCGGCCCAAATGATGCGCCTCCTTAATGTAAAACCTTCTCAGCAGGACAGAGCGTCTCTGCTCTCCTCCACCCCAGAATTCCCCCGAGAAATCAAACGTAATCCTCTCTAAGAAGCTTTAAATAATTCTGAGCTTCCTTATCGACTCATTAAAATGCAGCTTAAAACGCGCCTTCAATGCAATCCTTTTACAAGGGTCAGGATATAAAATTTGAGGAGATGTGATTAGTAGATCCGTTGGAAAGACAAGTAGTCAGATCCAGTGTTGACTATTTCGGAGAAAACTTCCGGTGGCATCTCTGGTACCACCCCCAGCCCGCCTGCCCTGGGGTGGGTGGGCCACGCTCCCCGCCCTCGCCCGTATCCCTGCAGCCCACTCATCAGGAACGCGTGGTCCCTGCTGGTTCTCTGCCCAGAAAACTCGCCGCACGGCCCTCCCCGTGTTTCCCGGCGGCCTCATCTGCCGCCTCCCTCTGTCCTTAGAAACCCCTTTGTTAAGACCTTCCGAGGGCTTCGCGGTCCCAGGGTGGCCTTTGGTCCCGGCGACGTGAGCGGCGGCGTCTGGATGCCCGAGAAGACACGTTTATCCTGTCACGGGCGTCCTGCACTTTCCCGGGTGAGGGGGCCAGTCATGGCCGGACCTTTCTCATGTTTGCGCTAACGAGTGAGTGAATGAGTGAATGCCCGGCTGCCCTAAGCAATGCCAACGCTCTCCCTGCCCCCGGGACCTCTGACTCCTGCCGCAGGGCTGACCCACACTGGCACGGGGCTTCAGGGGCCTGCGAAGATCGTATTCATGTTTTATTCCTTGGTTGGTCCTCACTCGAGGAGATCTTTCCATTGATGATTAGAGGGAGTGGGAGGGAAGAGGGAGAGACAGAGAGAAACATCGATGTGAGACAGACACATCGATTGGTTGACTCCAGCACACACACCCTGACCAGGGCCCGGGAACCTGCAACCGAGGTACGACGTGACCTTGACCAGAATCGAACCCGGGACCCTTCAGTCCGTGAGCCGATACTCTATCCACGGAGCCAAACCAGCGAGGGCCCTGCAATGATGTTTTAATTCTTTTTCCCCAAGAAGAAGAGGAATATAAACATATCCATCGGCAAGACACGTGGTAACGGCCAACGAAGGCGAACGTGCCCGAGCCGTGACGCTCTGTGACGTGTGGCCCTGTTTGTCCGTCCAGCACCGTTCACCTGATGCTCGGGGCCTTGGGCTCGCTGGGGAAATGGCCCGAATTTCTCTCTCAAGAAGGAATAAGCGTCCAGGTTTGGGGGCCCCGCTGCCCAGGAGGCAGCCCACATCCAGCAGAAAGACGCCGAGATGGAAGGAAACGGACTCCACCCCCTCCTGCCACCAGCACCGCCGCCAGCTGCAGGAAAGGCTCAGCTCAGACGCCGCTGGCACGTCCACCCGGGCTCCAGGCCCAGCTGCACCCTCACAGCTGAGGAACCTGAGCCCCCTCCCTCCTCTGTAGCGTGGGGGTAACAGAGGACTCCCTGCCTCCCAGCGCTGTGGCCATACGGGGTAAGATGCCGGTGAGGCACTGGGTGCCAGGCCTGGCCCTCCGTGAGCGCTCACAAAGCAGCTGTACCACTGTCATCACTGCACGGAGAGGCCTTTGAAATGCCCACTTTTATGCCCTGGCTGGTGTGGCTCCGTGGATAGAGCATCAGCCTGTGGACTGAAGGGTCTCGGGTTCAATTCCGGTCAAGGGCACATGCCCGGGGTTGCGGGCTTGGTCCCCAGTAGGGGGCGTGCAGGAGGCAGCCGATCAATGATTCTCATCACTGATGCTTCTATCTCTCTCTCCCTCTCTCTTCCTCTGAAATCAATCAATTTATATATTCATATATGTGTGAGTATACAATATATAAAAGAAATGCCCACTTTTAAAACACAATGGAGCAACTGGTGGAGTCTGCTTCAGGCCTGCAGCCAGAACCAGTGTCAGCTCCCTGGCCTCCATATTTCCTTACGGTTTCAGGGGTCACCATTGGGGGACACGGGTCCCGGATACCAGTGGCCTCTCTGTACTATTTTGGCAACTTCTTATGAGTCTATAATTATTTCAAAATTAAAAGTTAAAGAAAGCGGAGCCAGCGAAACACGCCTCATGGGAGAGAGTGCCAACGCCAGTGAAGGGCGCGTGGACTTGGCAGACGGTCTCATTTTCTGGGAAGCGCGGAGGAGCCGCTGTGTCCCCCCAGACCCCCCCCCCCCCGCCCCGCTCAGCTGCGTGGTATTTTCCTTCATTATGCCGGCGCCTCCGAAGTAAACCTCTCTAATTTCCGACACCACCACTATTTATTTAAATGCTAACTCGCATTATGAAGTGATAATCCACACGCGCAGGAGATGATTTATGGAGCATTTAAATTAAGAGGAGCAGCTAATTGGGAGCATGTGTCTTATAAGCCTCGCTAACACCAGAAAACTACAGATCGGGGGGAAGGAAGGTGTTTTTATCTTGCCTTCCTCTTCTTTTGGGAGGCACCTGGGGGACACGGTCCCTGTGGTTCCACGTGCTGCCTCGGCCCCTCTCGGGCTGGGGTCTGCGCTGCTTACAGAGCCCTCTGTCCGGCAAGCTGTGCATCCCTCCCCCTTTTCTGATTCGGGGGTATCTTGTTTTTTCTTAGGAAGCTGCTCAGCCTGATTATAAAGACGCGAGCGGCAGAGATGGTTACGATTCAGACATGGACGCCTTATTGGCGAGAGAGGACATTTGGGGCAGGGGAAATAAAAATAAAACAGGTTGCGATTCATAATTGCTTTGGATCCTCCCTTTTGAAAAGGTGGCCTGGGTTTACATGGGCAGGTTGAGGATTGGCTTAAACGCATGGGTGCTGTGTGTGTGCAGGCTTGTCACAAGTGTGTGTGTGTGTGTGTGTGTTCACCTATTCTTTCTTTCTTTTCTTTTTTTAATATATTTTATTGATTTTTTACAGAGAGGAAGGGAGAGAGATAGAGAGCCAGAAACATCAATGAGAGAGAAACATGGATCAGCTGCCTTCCACACGCCCCACACTGGGGATGTGCCCGCAACCAAGGCACATGCCCTTGACCGGAATCGAACCCAGGACCCTTGAGTCCGCAGGCCAACGCTCTATCCACTGAGCCAAACCGGTTAGGGCTATTCTTTCTTTTTAAAAAAATATTTTTATTGATTTCAGAGAGGAAGGGAGAAGGAGAGAGAGAGAGAAACATCAGTGATGAGAGAGAATCATGGATCGGCTGCCTCCTGCACACCCGACACTGGGGATTGAGCCCACAACCCAGGCATGTGCCCTTGACCAGAATCAAACCCGGGACCCTTCAGTCCACTGGCCAACACTCTACTCACTGAGTCAAACTGGCTAGGGTGGTTCACCTATTCTTATGGAGGATTTAAGTGAGCACCTGCTATGTGAAAGGCACTGGGATGGAGCAGCGAGCAAGAGACACCACAGCGTCTGGTCATGTGACACTTACTAGTATGTTCTAACCAGAAAGGCCAATATCACAGGACGATGCACTAACTATCTCAGTAATGAGTCTTAGAAAGAGCAGGCCGCTCCTGGGGAGTAGGTCGGGGGGCTGTAGCCTGGTCTCGAGTGGTCAGAGTCTCCCCGAGGGGAGAGGGATTTGAGCTGAAAGCTGCAGAGTGAGGAATCGCTGGGTGAGAATGAGCTGGGCCCGGGGCAGAGGCTGGGGAGGGGCATGAGCCCCTGTGTGCCACGTCCCGGGGGGCGTGCCCTGCCATGAGGCTGGCGTGAGAGGCACGACCCCGTGTAGGGGCCTCGCAGGGCTGTGGCCGTGAAAGGGCCCTACTCCACAGGCCTGAGGCAGCGGGAGGGGAAGGGCGACCTCACCACATGTGCCTTTGCTGAGTGACCCTCCGCCCGGAGCTCTTAACTCACGGAGCTTCCAAACCGGTGCCCCGGTCCTGGGACACATGGGCCTGACAAATGTCAGTGGTTCGTTTGGGTCAAAGAACTGAGGGTTTTCTCTCCCAGGCCCTTCACTGGGCGCGTTCAGGGCTCCGGCTTCAGGGAGAGGCCCTGGGGCTGGGGGAGTCAATATGTTTCTTTTTTCTTTTTTCTTATTGAATTGATTGGGGTGACACTGGTCACCACGATCGCATAGGTTTTGTGTGTGGGTTTCTGTTACAGGAGTGGTCCTCAACCTTCCTAACGCCGCGACCCTTTAACACAGCTCCTCATGTGGTGGTGACCCCCAGCCATCAAATTATTTTCGTTGCTACTTCATCACTGTCACGTTGCTACTGTTATGAATCGTCATGTAAATATCTGATAGGCAGGATGTATTTTCATTGTTACAAATTGGACATAATTAAAGCATAGTGATTCATCACAAAGACAACATGTAATTATATATGTGTTTTCCAATGGTCTTAGGCGACCCCTGTGAAAGGGTCGTTCGACCCCCAAAGGGGTCGCGGCCCACAGGTTGAGAACCGCCGTGTTACGGGCTGTCTGTGGCCCCATGTGCCCACCAAGCAAGGCCGGATCTTCTCCTGTCACCCCTATCGGGACCCTCCTCCCCCGCCCCCCGCCCTCTGTGGCCCCCACCCTGCTGTTGGTGTTCACAGGCTCAGTTTTAATCCCACACGTGGTGACATCGTACGGCTCTCGGCTTTTCATCTGACATTTCACTGAGCGTAATGTTCTCAGGGTCCATCCACGTTGGCAAATGGATGAAATGGTGCCAACATGTTTCTTAAAGGGAAAGCAGCTCCTGGCCTCTGTGGGCCAGGTGTCCCCGACCCAACAGCCACCCCCAGGACCTCACATCAGCACAGCGCGCAGCCCGGGGGCAGCTCGACGGCTGGACCGCGTGGGGCTTGCCCGTGGCCCTGCTCTCCTTGGGGGACTAGGTCCTGTACAGGCCATGCGCCCAGACCTGTGGAAAGACAAAGCGGACGGTCTCCGTTCCCCACCGCCCTCTGAGGCCTCCCGGGTTGCACCTGGGTGCGTCCTCTGCGCCTCCCCTTTAGCATCTGCCCGCCTGTCAACATTCACACAGACATCGGGATGTTCCCGTCACAGGGGACTGCACCTCCCCAGAGACCCCGGGCCTGACTCGGTCTCACTGCTGCCTTTTCGTGGCTGCATAACATTCCACCGCGTGAATACAGTCCCCCCCAACCTGCCGTGACCGGTCAGGCTGTTTCTTCTGTTTCGTTTTGGGTTTTTTCTATGTCAAATACGGCAGCAACAAGCATCCTTGAGTGCGTGTCCATGCCTAATAGATTTCTGTGGAAGAGATTCCCAAAGTGTGAATTTGATCTTTTTTAAACGGAGACAACTTTCCACAAAAGCTCAGTTCCCGCCCTGAGTCCGGGGTGGCGTTTCCAGGTCAGTTACGTGGCCCCCGTTCTTCCTCTTGAACTGAGCTGTTCGGTCCCACAGCCGCTCCCCTACGTGTGGCCCTTTGAGACGTGGCCGGCCCCAGCCAAGGGCGCTGACGTGTAAAACACACGCTGGATTTCAGAGACACGGTCTACAAGAGAAATGGAACATAGCCCATTGATAATTTGCATTTGGTTACGTGAAGAAGTGATGAGATGTTGAGTCTACTGGGTTAAATAATATATTATTAAAACTAATTTCACCTGTTTCTTTTTATGTATTTAATGCGGATCCCAGGACATTTTAAACTGCATCCGTGGATGGTGCAGGTTTTCACGGGCCAGCGCTGCTTCAGACCCTCACGCTCCGCAGTCACATGGTTCCCGGAGAGCGGCTTCGGAGACAGGTGCGTCCGAGCTGAAACCCAGCTCTGCCTTCCCCTGCTTATTAACCTCTCCACGCCTCAGTTTCCTCATCTGTGAAATGGGTCATTGAGAAGGTTCATGGGAAAATGTCTGCAGAGGCCGAGCCTGGGGCGTGGCCGGGACACACAATGACTGGCACCTGCCCCATCCACAACCCACTGCCCCTCCCTGCCGGGAGCAAGCTTGGCAGAGACCGGTCTGGGTCTTCTCCCGGCTCCAGAACGAGGCCCGGACCTACGGGTGCTCAGGCGGCCCAGCAGAGGGCCGGATCGGAGGTGGGGGGAGGTAAGAGGAGACCGAGGAGGCATGTGGCTGCACATCCCCGAGAAGGCGGCTGAGGTTCCAGGGCGTGGGGTGGAGGACGGCTCTCGGGCCATTTGTGGCCAACCTCCTGGAGGGGATTTTCAGCTCCTCGGACGTTGGAAAATGTGAGTGCCCTCTGGCCCAGCAACGCCCCGACAGGTTCATCCTTCAGAAGTAGGTGCTCGCGTGTACGAACACGCTCCTGTCCTGCGGTGTGACAGCGTTGAAACCCTGG
>NW_006283994.1:441100-443812 GCF_000327345.1 Myotis davidii
TGGTCCATCCACGGGATAGACTGAGATGCGCCCCTGAAACAGGAGGGTGTGCTGTAATATCTGCTGCTTCGAAAGCACGTCCCCATCCAGACTCAGGTGACGTTAACAAGCGAAGGAAAACCATCTGTGGGGAAGCAGCACGGACAGAAAGGAGAGGCAGCGTGCGTGCACGTCCGCGTTTTCCGGGGTGACTTGCAAGGGACACCCACAGCGACCGATCGCCCCAGGAACCCGGCAGGGGCCCCTCCCTCCATCCCAGGGGAGCCCCCTCCCCCCTTTCTGCTGCTCCAAAAGGGAGCTTTGTAAACAGGCCTCGAGGAAGCCGCAGGAGCCCTGGGACAGCCGTGGGGCGTGACTGATCGCCCCCTCGGGCTTCTCCCCCCCAGCAAGTGGAGGAGAGGAGACGGTCAACGAATGGGTATTATGGAGCGCAAGCACCCAGGCCCTTCCGGCTTCCCCTGGTTTCTCCTCCTCAACATTTACCCAGGAAACTGGAAAGGGCCTCAGAGGCTTTTAAAAAATGCTGCCCGCTTTCCCAAGGACGCGGGCTCCGCGGCTCCACGCACCCAGCGGCCCGCGCAGGAAGCCGCCTTTAACAAAGCAGCGGCTGCACACGGGTAATTGCCTCGTTACGGCCAAGGGGCCATCATTCATCGGCGTCCCGTCCCGGGAGAGCGGGGAGCAGGCTACCTATGCTAGACCAATATCCCCGCGCCAGCCCCTGCGGCCTCCCCACTGTGGTCTCTGCAGAAGAAATCCTGGTTGCTCTTCGCTGAGTGGTTGTGAAGACATGATTAAAGCTCTAGATTTATAGCTTCTTCGGGCTCCGGACCACGCTGCTCCGCTGTGGGAACGAGGGAGCAGGGGACAGGAGCCGCCCTGAGCCAGAGGGAAGGCTCCGGGGGCAAAGGCAGCTCACCTGCTGGCCCAACCGCGCAGGTCCCCCTGGGATGGGCCGTGGGGTGGGCCCCGTCCTGCCACTAGGGAGAGAGACGAGCAAACACTCCCCCTGGGACCCGGGCATGCCCTCGGGCACACAGCTCCTCCAACTGTGGGCTGGTCTCACCCGGAAGCAGCTGGCCCTCTGCAGGCGCCCCAATCGCGAGCTGTCTGCAGACACCCCCTTGTGTACAGTCACTTTGGGAGTGTGCGTGGCCTGTGCATCCGAGAGTGAAGGTTTCCACGGAGACAGAGAGCGGCGGGGCCATCAACGCTACTGTGTGTGGTGTTTGTGTTAATCCTCACCTAGGATATCTTCTCCCCACACTGGTTTTTAGAGAGAGTGGAAGGCAGGGAGGGAGGGAGGGAGAGACATTGATGGGAGAGAGGCACCTGGATTGGTGGCCTCCCCATGTGCCCGGGGATCGAGCCTGCACCTGAGGTACGTGCTCTTGACCGGAATCGAACCCGTGACCCTTCAGTCCGAGGGTCGATGCTCTAACCACTGAGCACCTGGCTAGGGCCGCTGCTCCTGTTTTTAAGGCCCGGCCTTCGGTCAGCACTCGCTAGGTGCCGGGCACTTGCTGCAAGCCCTACGTCAGCAATGTTCATGTTTTTTTAAAGTAAATGTTTAGTGAGGTAAAAATTACATAAAATTAACAGTTTTCGAGTGTAAAGTTCAGTGGCATTTAGTACAGTCTTGATGTTGCACAGCCACTACCTCTGTCTGGTGCCAACACGTTTGCATACGCCTCCCCCAAGAAAATTGATACCATTTAGCATCCCCTCACCTCCCAGCCCTAGGCAACCACTAATCTATTTTCAGTTTCTAAGGGTTTACCTATTCTACTATCCTATATAATGAAAGCATAATGTGCTAAGTGTCCAACCGATTGGTCGACTATTCCGTCGACCGCTTGACCAGTTGCTATGACGCGCACTGACCACCATGGGGCAGACACTCCAACCAGTATGTTAGCTTGCTGCTGGGGTCCGGCTGATCGGGACTGGGCAAGAGGGCCGGACACACCCTGGAGCCCTCCCATGGTCCCTCCCCGGCTGGCCGGCCCCCATTGCCTCTGATCAGGACTGGGTGAGACAGCCTTGATCAGCCCCAATCGCTGGTCAGGCCGAGGGACCACACCTGTGCATGAATTCATGCACCGGGCCTCTACTTTTATATAAATGGAATCATACAACACAGGCCTTGGGTGTCTGGCTCCTTTCACTCAGCATATGTTTTGAGGTCCATCCACTTGTAGCATACATCAATAACTCGTTATTTTATGGCCGTATAATATTCCCTTCGCCTGGATATACCGTATTTTGTGTATCCATTCACCTGCTGATGGATGTTCATACATTTTTGAGGTGAGGTGGACGCTACTGTCATGTCTACTCTGCAGAGGAGGTGGGGGGGGGGCTTTGGGAGGGCAAGTCCCTTACCCGAGGCCCCCAACTCATAAAGTGGTGAGCCAGGTATGGCCACTGCCCGGTCATTGCCTACCTGTCACTCCGGCCTGTAGACCTGACTGTGAACAGGAACAAACATTTTCTTCTGCTGAGTACAGATCATTGTTGGAATCGATACTTTGCCTTGTTGTTGGAATTGATACAGGCCAGACAAGTGGACAGGCACGCCGTGACAGGAAGACCGGCCTGCTGTGAGGAAGGTCCGGTGAGGCCCCTGCCAGGGAGCCCCGGGGGCGAGGGGTGGGGGGGCAGAGGGAGGCCTGCTGTGAGGAAGGTCCGGTGAGGGCCTGCCTGCGCAGT
>NW_006283994.1:443914-455849 GCF_000327345.1 Myotis davidii
GATGCAGGCCCCCAGGCCCCGGTCGGTGCCCACACAGCTCAGGCCTGGGTCACAGACCCGCCTTATGTCCTGACTGAGGCCTGGAGGGTCCCACTGCTGCCGGCCGGACCTCAACGCAGGGCGAGGCCGCTCTGGTGGGCAGGAAACGCACACCTGGAGCCCAGCGCGTCTGCGGCTCTGAGCCCCGAGACAACGGGGCCCTGGACGAGGAGGGACGGGCCTGGCACAGCGCTCTCCTCGCTGTGCTGGGGGGTTGGGCCCAGGACCGCCCTCCCCCCTGGAATGATGCCAGAGGAAGGAAGCAGAGAGGTGTGTTTTAGGGGCCGGTTTTATCGGTGGTGGAATCCTGGGAAACCTGCTCTTCTCTCCGCCCTTTGCGTTTCCTGCCTTTGCGCTTTGCTTGCCTTCCTCTCGCTTCCCTGAGAGCGACTGGGGGGGAGACTTGAAATATGGCGGAGGCGCGTGCGGATGCTCCCCGCGGCCCTGCCCACGGCGCGCAGACATAAAAAGCAAACACCATCACTAACGGCGCCAGGGCCCGGCCACACGCCGGCTCTCCCCGCCCGGCCGTTAGCGCCAGGCCTGTCTCCCCGCACCAAGCACCATCCTTCCCGAGCCGCATTACGATGATTTATCCACCCGCGTCGGGGGAGGCGAATAGATCAAAGTGAGAGGGGGGAGGCGCGCAGCTGGGGAAGGTATTGAAGCCGGAAACAAAAAACGCGAGTGAGGAACGGCGTGGTGACAGGACGGAGCCATTCCTCGCCGCACGTTATCAGAGGAAAATAACAGCAAAGCCTCGATCTTAATCCTTCCCTGTCCTTTACAAGCCGCGGCCTCCTGTCGGCTGCCGGGCTGTGAGCCGAGTGCGGGCATGCCTCGGAGGGGGCGTCCAGGATGGTGCCAGGCAGAGGCCTCGGCCCAGGGGTGCTTGAACCTCAGCCCCTCCTCGCCATCCCCGCCTTCGGGGGATGCCTGCTCTAGGGGCTCAGGGGGGCTCCTGAGGAAATAGGAGGGGCTGCCATCCCCCCCTTCACAGCGGGGCCGCCTGGGGTGGCTTGGTCTCCGCAGGACCTTTCGCCCGGCTCAGCCAGGTCGCTGCCATCACCTGCCAGTTGGCTGTCGCCCAAACTGAATGGGTCTTTGACCTGCTGTTTTCAGTGAAGGCGACCCAGGCTCGAGGCCCAGGGTGCCCAGAGGGGCCACCGTGAAGGAGGGAGGCCGGGCCCCGGAGACCAGTCCACCAGCGCGAATGCAGAGACTGCTCGGGGCCAGGGCTCCGTGCGCCCCAGGCACACGCCACAGTCGCTGGCTCACTTGTCAGAGTTGGGTGGAACACATTTCTGCAGCCTTCCTGGGCGCCCAGGAACGGTACCGAGGTGCCCTAGGGAGTGTCAGGATGGGGGAGCTGGCCAAGGATGGGGGTCCGGCCAGGCTGCCTGGAGGAGGCGCCCTCTGAAATGGGTCTTGTGGGAACTACTGGAATGGGATCCCTTCGCTTTCATCTGCTCCCAGCAGCCTGCCCTGCCCCCACCCAGCTCTTTGTCACAAAAAGAAGAAGTGCTATTTCTTAGTTTCTCATTTGTTGTCTGTATTTTCCCCGTTAGGATGTAAGCAAGGGGAGACACTTTATCTGTCTCCTCCACCACCATTTCCCCAGAGCCTCGGACGGTGCCTGACACCTAGCAGCTGCTTCATAAGAAGGCCGTGAGTGAATGAATGAATGAATGAATGAACGAGAGAACGAACGCCAGGCACAGCCCTCACCCTTTCTCACTCACGCCCCACAGCTATGCTGCCAGGCATGTGTGGTTACCCCCATTTCACAGGTGGGAAAACCAGGAACATTAGGGAACGTGCTCAAGATGACACGGCTGGTCGGCCACCACATTCCCTGGCCTCCCCAAACCCTGAAGTTAGGAGTGACCGCTTTTCATCGGCAGCTGTGTCCTGGTGGGTGGGGGCTGAGTGGAGGGAGATGGGGGGTGTTTGTTTTTGAGGGTGAGAGTCCCACGCCTAGCAAAGCACTCATGGGCTCCGCTACAGGGGCAGACGTCCCCAGCAACACCCATGGCTCACGAGGCCTGAGGGGAGTCGGTCACCTCGCAGGAGGGTGGCGAGTCCCTGAGCTGGGCCCCGGCTGGGGTTCCACGGGCTGGCTGACCGGCTCAAAAGCCAACCCGCCACACAGCTTCTGTAGGGGCTGTTGCAACAGGGGAGGGAGGGCATCTGCGTGGAGTGACATGACCTTCCGTGTCCTCGCTCCGGGTGGTCCTGGGGTGCTCAAAGTGATCAAACACCCGACTTAAGGGGATTTTAAAAGAAGGACCTTGGCGTGCGGCGTAGGGGGGAGAGGTGGCTCAAGTCGGGGGACTGAGGTCAGCAGGCGGCCCTGGGTGCCCGAGGTACGTGGCACGTCTGCCTCAGGGAGGGCCCCTGGCCGCGCCCTCCGATGGCAAAGGCCGATCTGCTCCCCGAGGAGTCTCTGCTCTAGAGCAGGTCCCTCGTGGTTCCAGCCAGGGGCCGAGTATTGCACCCCCGCCGTGGGTGAAAGGGGCCGGGGGCTTGCCCAGCACACACTCCACCGCGCCTGAGGGAAGACGCGCTTCCAGCCCCGGGGACACCCCGACACTCCCGGTGGGAAAAGCTGCACCCCACCTTGTTCGTGTGGGAAGGAAAACCGAAGTTTCCCCCTGAACGCTGCGAGGAGCAGGCCGACCGGCCGGGGGCTGCGTGTGTGGGAAGCCGGCCGGCTCCCGGGATGCCAAAGCCGCGCCGCGCCTGCCGCCTGGCCTGGTGGTTAACAGACGCCGTGCAAACCTCCTGAAGATTGGAGCTTCTCTCTGCAGTACAGATAGACTCTCTCCCACGAAGAAGCCACTGGATGCTGCAGCAATAGCTGGGAAACAGACAAAAATAACCAGCATGCCTTTCTCTGCTTAGCCAAGAAGCACGATGGGAGGAAGCAGTGCCGCCGCTCCTCGGATTGGGTGGAAACAATGCACCCGATAAATTACGATGCCCCTAAATTCCAAAGAACGTGCATCAATCACCGGGGGCGCCAGCACCGTCCTCGGGGCAGCCTGCCTTGAGGACCGTAATTTATGATGATGATGCTTCGGTGCAAATACGCAGGCTGATCAAGCTCAAGTCTATTGTGACTGACGTCCTTTCTCAGGTCGGGAAGGGACAGCACCCGGCAGGCGGGGCTGCAGGTGAGAGAAGCAGGTGTCCTCACGGCTCAGGAGCGAGAGGCCGCTGCGACGGCCATGGAGCACCCTGTGGGCCAGGCAGTGCTGCCAGCGCGGGCTGTGCCCGGGAGGGAGGATGGGGACGCCCGGTGCTCCTGGCCCCCACCCCCACACAGAAGCCCTTTCTATGCAGATGATTCCGTTATTTCTAAACATTAATTTTTCAGCTTAATGTGCTTTTATTGATTTTCAGAGAGAGAGAAACATTAATGATGAGAGGGAACCATGGATCGGCTGCCTCCTGCATGCCCCCTCCTGGGGATCAAGCCCGTAACCCGGGCATGTGCCCTGACCGGGAATCAACCGTGACCTCCTGGTTCATAGGTTGACACTCAACCCCTGAGCCACGCTGGCCGGGCTGATATTAACCAACATTGAGATGCATTCCTTCTTCAAGAGATCCAGTTACATTGGCTTTTTTTTTAAAGCTTGAATGGTCGGTCTGGAAGGACTTAGGAGTCACTGGGGGGCTCCCTTCCGCTCACAGAGGAGGAAGCTGGGAGTCCCCGGGGCACACAGGAGAGTGCCCAGCTCAGGGCCGTGCCGGGGCCACCTTCATCCGGCCTCGCCGAGCCAGACTTGGCGCAAGAAACGCCTCTATGATGTGGCGCCACGAAGTGCCGCTCAGACATTTTCTCATGAGGAACGGGGCTGCCTTTAAGAGTCAGAGAATTTGAGAGTCACAAAGGGCCACAGGGGCGACCGGCCTACCCGGCCCGGCCCCTCAGGCTCACTAACGCTCCCTGCGAAGCCGCCGGCTCTCCAGCTGCGTTTCCTTCCCGCAGGGCAGGGCACACAGATCACATCTCCACGAAACGCCGGATGAGTCACCAAGTACCGCAGGCCTGTGGGCCCCTCGCCAGGGGTTAAAACCACCAGCCCCAAACCCCAGAGTGTGTGGCCGCCCCACTGTCTACATCCACGACTCCAAACCCAGCTCCTGACCGGTCGTGGTGGCCAGCGGCCGAGAAGAGGCGGGGAGGCCGGGGGGCGTCCAGGGCGAGGAAACCGCTCTGCGTGACTGCGGTGGGGGCTACACGACTGCAGTTACCGCACGTCACCAGACCGTGGGCTTGAAACGGGCGGGCCTAACTGTATGACGCGGTTCCTTCATGAGCAACGAAGGGAGAGGAAATGTAAGACCGACCGCAGGCGCCCCTCCGCCGCCCCGTCCTGCCCCGTGGTCGCACTTTCTGTCTACCTCCCTTTGGCCAGGAGCAGGCCCTGGGGTCCCTCGCTCACCTCTGCTCCCTGCACCTCGTCACCAGGAGAGGCCTGTGCCAAGACCTCTGCCAAGTGCTGCCAGACGCGTCCTCATGGGGGCCTCGCAACAACCCCGGGGAGGCTTACCACCCCCTTTTACCAAAAATGGAGGCTCCGGAAGGCGGGATAAATCCCTGCCCACATCGTGCAGCTCGTGAGGTGGGGCTGGCCTCAAAGCCAGGTCTGTCTGTCTCTCTGTCTGTCTGTCTGAGTCAAGGCTGTGCCTTAAACAAGCAACACCACCCTGTGCAGCGTGTGAGAGAGGGCGCCATGGGAGTGAGGTTCTATGGAATCTCATGGAGTAAGAGCCATTCCATTCCTCTGCTCCATCTTCCCAGGGTCACACAAGCAAGGTTTTGTGATGTTCGCATAATATCCGCGCCTGTGTGTGTGTGTGTGTGTGTGTGTGTGTGTGCGTGCTTGATCCACGGAAATCTGAGCTTTGTTCCTCTCATTTCTGAATTAAACCAAAAGGCTAAACGAGCCCTCCGCCCAGGAGACCAGCACCGCCTTGCAAGCAGCTCGCACCGCCAGCTTGTCATCTAATTAAGCCGCAGGCCCACACAGAGCGCATAACGGTGTCACCGCACTGCCATGGCCGCCTCCCCGGTGGGCCTCGCCGCAGACACTGCGCGGGCTGTAAAACACACATCCGCGGTGGAACCCACCCCTCCCAGGTCCTTCCCTCCGCAGCCCGCCTTTGAACTCGGGCGGCCTCATTAAGAAAGATTCTAGGGCTGGGGCTGAAGGGAGCAGGTTGGCTCTGTAATCACCGCCGTTCTGGTGTGCTCCACTTTTGAGCATCTGGACACCCGCCTTTCAGGGCGTGCAGGGGTTTGAAGTCCCCGAGTTCACGGCTGTCAGCAGCTCAGCGTACACGTGCGAGGGCGGTGAGGTTGGAGGCACGAGGGAGGGCGCGCGGATCTGCATGGTCCGGAGCCACGTCCGCACCTTGCTTTGCCGGGGGATGGCGGGGCGGGGCCACGCTCCAGGTAGTGGGAACGAGGACCACGTCCACGTGGGGAGCAGAGACAGAGCCCGTGTGCAGGTTCACAGGGGCCTATTCTATTTTTAATTTTTTTTTTTGTTAATCCTCACCTGAGACTATGTTTCCCGTTGATTTTTAGAGAGTGGAAGAGAGGAAGGAGGGGGAGAGAGGAGAGAGAAACACATTGATTGGTTGTCTCCCGTTTGTGCCTGGACCAGGACTGGAGATCAAACCTGCAACTTACATAGAAGACCTTGACCAGGAATCAAACCCTCAACCCTTATGTTCACAGGCAGATCCTCTAACCACTGAGCAAAACCGGCCAGGGCTTGCGGGCCCTCCGCAGACCGCAGGTGATCTCCATTGTTCGGTCCCGCCTCCAATGGCGAGATGAGAACGCGGCGGGCACGCAAACGCGGCCTCTGCGGCCTCTGCACGTGGACAGCCTCCAGCACGAGTTTACGGGGCCGAGCCCACGGTGACGATGTGGGTGAGAGGAGGCCCAGGTCACGCTGCGCTTTCCTGACCGAGCCTCCTACTTAGAACGCAGCCTTCGGCGCAAAGGGCACGAAAGACGGGAATGAACCGGGGAATGAACCAGAGGCAGGGAGTGTGCGTTAGTTCTGAAACCCAGGTAAGCACCTCCCGCCACCCCACCCCTCCGCCGCTCCTCCCAAACGGTCAGGTAAGGAATCGACTGCTTCGGACACATCTTCCTATCCTCACCCCGTCTCTGGAGGTCACCCCACAACGGCATTCAGCTCTGCTTTCTGTGCAAAGTGCAGGTTCCCGGCGCCCTTCGGCAGACAGGGCCGGGCGTCTATGTGATGGGGCAGGGGGAGGCTCACTGGAGGGTCTGTCCCCGCCTCCTTGGAGCTGGCGTTTCTGGGTGGAGTGGGAAGTAGGACACCCAGGCCCAGCAGACACGGAGGAGGCCCGAGGCAGAGGGCGGCACCTCGGGCTCAAGGTCAGAGTGCAGTTGTCTCTGGGGCTGCTCGCGCTGCCTCTTTAACTCCTAGGTTTCAAGGAGGCTCACCTCCACCTGTTCTCCAGTGCGGGGCCTGCAGGTCAAGTTCACCTGGGCGCCCGGTGCCTGGGAGCAGCCTAGACCTTGAGGAAGCCCCCGCCACCGTCATGCAGAGGACAGTCAATCAGAATGGCCCTTCCTGGTCGCAGGACTGTGCCGGGGCCGGCAGACCCCTCGCTGTAGGCTGTGGTCGGACGGTGGGGCTGGTCCCTGGCAGCGCGGCTGCAGACGGCTCGGTCTCCCGGGCCAGGAAGCTGCCCCAGTGCCTCCTCCTCACAGACGCCTCCTTCGCGTGTCTGCGTGGGCCCCGGCCTGTCATTCCCAAGCTGACTCCCCCGCCCCCCCCGAGCTGTGAGGCCCCTCTCTACGGGGAGGGGGGGTGCCTTCAGAACCGGGGACTGTCCAGGCTTCCGACCCGCTGGCCGCTGTCATCCACGCAGAGCCTGGTTCGCGGCTGGGGCACAAACTCGGTGGCTGATTGACTAAAATGGGGAAGTGGCCCAGAACTGCCACTGACTTCATGGTGGGCCGTGGGGGCAAAATCCACGCTTTGCAGACCCTCTGGGTGACTCTCCGGCACCCACGGCTTCCACCCACGGTGCCCAGGAGCTCCCCGCGCGCACCCTGGCGTCCTGTCATCCAGGGGACGCTCCGACGTGAAGCTCACAGACCGATATAAGTGACAACGCCGGACATCATGACAACGTAATGATCCCAAATGAGCACCGCTTCACAGGACAGCCCAGACCAGTTCTCCATTGAGGGCGTTCTTTCAAATGAGCATCAATGTCCGTCAGCGAATAAAACATCTGCTCAGCAAGAGAGCCGGCCGGGCAGATCACATGTCCTGTCAGCCCTCCACAGTCAGGGCCCAGAGCTGGCACCTCGGCGGAGACAGGCAGCGGGCGGGGGTGGGGCCGCGGCCGGGCCGGGGGTTATTCCGTGGGCACAGGTTTCTCCTGGCTGACGAAAGCGTTTGGAGCTGGAGCGGTGGAGGAGGTGAATATTGGGGACACACCAAACGCCCCCGGACTGTATGCTTGAACTGGTGAGTTGTACGTTACAGGGACTTCGCCTGCGGGCTATGGGATTGTGCACAGGGATGCAGCACCACTGGGCGCACGGGGGTGTTTTTTCTCACTTGGACAAGTTTTGCCAGTTACGGTCCCATTGAGATGCGAATGCCATTCTGTGCAGGTGAGGAAGGTTCTGGAATCTACTCACGGGTGGTCCTTTGTTCCACGCTGGCTTCCCTGCTGCCTTGCAAGCTCCCCAGGGAGGTCAGAGGCCTTTCCTGCCTTATTCGCGGGCTCCTGGTACCTAAGTCGGCTCCTGGCACAGAGCAAATGCCAGACGAACGTGTGCCAAGTAAGTGCATGACGGGGCAGCCAAGCGCCACTTGGCCTGGCGGAGGGTGGGGGGCACTCTGGCCGTCTCTCCTCACCCTGGAACGAGCATACAGGTACCTGGGACCTCGTGGAAGATTCGGGGGGGCAGGGCTGGGGTGGACACTGCGGTTCCGCATGTCCGGCCAGTGTCCAGGGACGCGGGCGCTGTGGTCTGTCGCCCACGCTGAGAGGAGCAGGTCCAGGCAGGCCGGGCCCCAGCCCCACCACCGAAGTGGGTCTGGGTGTCAGATTCCGGGTCGTCTGTCTCCCCATATCTCACCGCGTCGGGGAGCCTGAGCACCGCTGGTTCCCCTGGGGAGGGGGCTGAAGGCGACCGGCAGCGTTTTCCCATGATTCCCAGGGAAGCTGTCATTTCAAAGCAAACATGTCCACTCCGCGGCGGAGCCCTCAGTGTTGGACACGTTCTCCTGTGCGGTGGGGAGGGGGTGGGGGAGAGGGGCGTCTGCGGCCCCCAAAAGCAGCACGCGGTTCCCTCTGCCTTTGTGTTTCCGAGCATGTAAACTCGGCTCGAATCACAGCTAATGAACAGGTCACCTTGTACTTCCAAAACAAACACGCGCCGTGTTCCAGTGGAATCGCAACTGTGCATGAAAAGGCTGTCAGCTTCGCTACGATTTCCCTGCACCTTGCAGGGCGGAAACATGCCTTGTCACTCAGAGTGGAGCGCGTGCTACTGAAATATCTCCTGTCGGCGTAAATAATGAGCAGAGTTGTCTGAGAATATCCGGCCCCATCCTTCCCCCTCCTCCCGAAGAGGCGGATGCAAATGGCAGGGTTATGGGGTGAGGGTCTCTTTGAAAACAAAGGCGGGAGGTCCCACAAACCCTGGTGCTGCGGGCTTAGGATGCAGAGGGGCCACCGGGGGCGGTGGGTAGGGGCAAGGAGAGAGGGTGACAGTGATGAAAACAGTGGTCTCTCCAGCTTCAAATCACGGCGGCTGGACTGTCACTCACCAGCTATTTTGGGAGCACACACAGGCGGCACCAGAAAGTGTCACATGTGGGAGAGCTTTGAGGAGGAAGAGTGGCCCCGGCCGCAGACGGTGTTTACGTAGACCAGGGAGCCCGCGCAGCCTGCAGGGTTCAAGCCCTCGCTTCAGGAACCACTCCCCCTCCCGCCATCTGTGGGATCCTTGACCCTCAAATGACAGTGATGATGACAGCCTGGCAGGGTGGCAGCAAACGAGAGGATAAATGCAAAGGCGCTGTGTGCATCCTTGAGTATAGTCTAGATGCCAATCATCATTGTCAGTCGAGAGTCGATGGGAACGCAGGCGTGGCTCTGGCATCCGCCCGACTGAGGTTTGGATCTTGGTGCCACCATCCACCAGCAGGGTGACTTCAGGCAGGCGGCTAGACCTCTCCGTGCCTCGCCTTCCTCATCCGTGAAATGGGGGTAACAGTGGTACCAACGCTCGTGCCGTTGTGAGGATTTCATTTGAGAATCCATGTTTCCCCTTCCACATGGAGGGGACTCAGGGAATGTGAGCTGCTAATATTATTATTGTTATTATTGCTGTTGCTGATGAGCGTAGTGACATTTCTCACCGAATGATGGTGATGATGGTGATAGTGATGATAGCGATGATGGTGATGATGGTGATAATGATTATCCTCATAACAGGAATTTGAAAATAGGGGTGGGGGCCCTAGACAGTTTGGCTCAGTAGAGAGAGCATCGGCCTGTGGACTGAAGGGTCCCAGGTTCCATTCCGGTCAAGGGCACATGTCCAGGTTGCAGGCTTGATCCCCAGTAGGGGGCGTGCAGGAGGCAGCCAATCAGTGATTCTCTCTCATTATTGATGCTTCTACTCTCCCTCTTTCTTCCTCTCTAAAATCATTATGTGTGTGTGTGTGTGTGTGTGTGTGTGTGTGTGTGTATAAAGACAGTTCTTAAAAAAAAAGAAAAGAAAGCAGGGGTGACGGAAATCACCTAGAATAGCCCCCTATATAGAACCGTTACCAGTTTTCATTTTTCAGAGCTCCCGCCCAGGCCCTGTTCATGGACAAAAATACTTTTGGCAGCCGCACCGGTTTGGCTCAGTGGATAGAGCGTCAGCCTGCGGACTCAAGGGTCCCAGGTTCGATTCCGGTCAAGGGCATGTACCTTGGTTGCGGGCACATCCCCAGTACGGGGTGTACAGGAGGCAGCTGATTGATCTCATCAATGTTTCTGACTCTCTGTCCCTCTCCCTTCTTTTCTGTAAAAAATCAATAAAACATATTTTTTTTAAAATACTTTTGGCAAAACTGTAACAAACCAGAGGTAGAATTTTGTGTTCTGCACCCCCCCCACACACACACACACTGATCATTATTGTGTCATGAGCATTTCCCGTTGCTGAACTCTTCATAATTCTCTACTACAGCACTGAGGCCTCCAACTCGAAATGGAGGGTGGCGACCTGGTCATGACCAGGGTCTTTTAAAAGCTGAACTCTCTTCTCAATGTTCTCTTTATGACAGCCACACTGTGTGTGTCTTCATGCCGTGAAAAGAGAGGCAGACACGCATTCTCTCTCGAAGCCAGAGCGGGAAATGCTCATTTCATTGACCTGGGTTCACTGACCGATACAGCGCTCTCTGACCCACCTTTACAGTAGACGGAATGCTGGCCCCTGAAAGCTATGCCCCGAGAACCTACGAATGTGCTCTCACTCGGAAAACCCGTCTTTGCGGATGTAATAAGTTAAAGGATCTTGAGATGAGATCATCCTGGATTATACACATGGGCCCTGCCTCCAAAGATAAGTGTCCTTATAGGAAAGAGTAGGAGACACAGACGCAGAGAAGCCACGTGACCACGAGGCAGCGATCGCAGCAGCTCTGTCCCAGCCCAGGAGCGCCTGGAGCGCCAGGAGCCGGAAGACGCAGGGCAGGCTCCCGGGGCTCCCGGCAGCATCTTGGTTTTGGCGTCCGGTCTCCAGAGCTGCTATTCATCTGTTGTTTCCGAGCCATCTAGTCGTGGTGGTGGTTATGGCAGCCACAGGAGAGAACGCACCTACCAAGTCCGTCACCAGGCCAGCCTCTCTCCGCTGCCCGGAGTCTCCCTGGGAGTGAGCGGATGGTGAGCCCAGGCGCCCCAGCTGGGCACCATGACCTCAGGCTCACCGGCATTAAAAGCCCACGAGGCAAAATCCACACCAGGTGATCTCTCTCTCTCTCTCTCTCTCTCTCTCTCTCTCTCACTGGTCTAGTGGGCAGTGGTGCTGATGAAGTCGTTAGCTGACATCTCCAAGCATTTAAGGGTTTGAAATGAAGGCGGCCCCTGGGTGTCCTCCTGATGTTGAAGGGTCAGGTCACGCTGGGCTCCATTAGGCACCGGATCCACTGAATTCTTGCCATCTTGGCGGAACCAGACGCTGATAGGATCACCGTTCAGGCCGTGTGAGCGCAGTGGCCTCGTCTTACTCGACACCCTCGGTGCCTGGCCACCGCCCAGGCTTCCGAAAGCAAACTGGCCGCTTTCACTTTCATTTGCTTCAGAGCGAACCAAGCCAACCCCGCTCCCCAGAACATCGTCGTTATCCTCAGCTGGAGAGGAGGCTTCCGGTCCGCACGCCGTGCGCAGCGAAGGGGCAGGAGCGGGGCTCCCGGCAAGTTTCTGCAGAATCTCTCCCCGCCACCCCATGGAAGTGGCAGCATTAGTAAATAAATAAAGGAAGTGGGCAATCTCGCTGACATTTTCATTAGCCGCTCTCTGTCTGTCTGTGAGCCTTCTGGGGAGCGGAGCGATTGTTTTCATCAGCAGGGTTTGAAGTCTGCCCGGGTTGCCTGCGCCCCGCTGTGCCCAGGATTACCCTGTCGGCTCACAAACACAATACAAATCATCGAAGCCCACGGCACCCCCTCAGGAGGCGGCACAGAAGGGACCCGCCTGGCCATGTTAGCCCTGGAACCATGTCTCTCTCTGCAGTCAAGTAGGACTCGCACGCGCTCCTGGCTCTGTCAGGGGCTCAGCACCCCACCCCCAGCAGAACTCTTTCCAGCTCTTCTAG
>NW_006283994.1:455922-459584 GCF_000327345.1 Myotis davidii
CAAGGCCCCCTTTGGATTTCCTTGTTAAATGCTCAAGCCAACAGGCCGACCAGAACACCTCCCACGCCCCCAGCACGTCCTTCGTGGGGCTCTGAGGCACTTGGGCCGGAAGCATGTGCTGTTGATACACATCACTTCCCAAAGGCACGGAGTTCCCCACGGACATAGTCTACCTCCCGCAGGCCATGTGGCAGGTGCGTCGGTGTCACCCACCTGTGCACGCGGCTATGCCTTCCTCTGGAGAGCGGCCCGTCTATAACCTTAAAACGCAAGTGCCTTCGCCGTGAACTGGAAGATCAATCGAGGTGCTCCTGGGAAGGCCTGGCTGACTACTCACAAGGAAGCAGCCCCCCAGGGGCTCGGTCAAGCACGTCTTGGCTCCCTCGTTCAGCTGGCCAACATTTATTGAGCACCTACTTTATGCCAAGAGCTGTGGGCACTGGGGATAAAAGATGAAGGCGACCTGGCTCCTGCCCACACAGAACCCACACACACCGACATTTCAATGTGCAGGCGAACAGTGGAGAAGGGCCTCCATGGCTCCCCATGACTCTCAGGCTAAAGGTCAGACTCCGTAACTGGCCTCCAACAGGGCCCTGCATGATCCCGCCCAGTAGATGCAGCCCCTGCCCCCATTCCCTTCCTGGTTAACTCAGATCCCAGCTCCGTTCTCATTTTCTCCTGGAAACCCTCCCTGACCCCCACTCCTCGCCACAGGAAGTCTCCCCGTTAACTGCACTGTGAGCTGCTCTTTCCTCACTGGTATTACATGTGCAAGCCTACGTGTCCTTGGGATTCTTTCATTTATGTTCATCTGCCCGATTAGACCGTAGGGTTCCACAAGGGCAGGGATCACGTCCAATTTTGCTCACCAACATTTAGTCCAGTGCCTGGCACATAAGTGGAAATTCAGTCAACACTAAAGCATTTGTTGACTAAAACAACAGATGGATGGATGAAGAGATGAGTAGATGGACGGATGGATGGATGGAAGGAGGGAGTATGGATGGATGGATACATAGATGGTGAATGGGTGGATGGATGGATGGATGGATAAATAACTCTGCAGGAAAGGAAAAGTATGGTGTAGGATATGCCCTCTAGGAGTATCTTCCAGATGGTTATGCTTAAGGTTTAAATACCAATGACAAGACAAAGGTACCATAGACAGCACATGACTGTTGATTCATGAGTGGGCCACAGAGCTCTAATGCCACATCCATGACCCCATCAATAGAGTGGCCTCAAGTTCAACATGACGAATGCCACTCCAGGGGTCACCTGTTAATCTTACCACAACTCATGGACCAGGGACCAGGACCCACGCCCAAAGCAGTCACATGGCGAAGTCCTAACCTCAGGGACCGCAGAAGGTGACCTGATTTGGCCAAAGGGTCATTGTAAAGGCAATTCGTTAAGATGGGGTCATAAAGGAGTAGTCTGGGCCCCTAATCCAATATGACCTATGACCTTAGAAAAAGGGGGAATTCGGACATAGACACAGATGTAGGGAGAAGGCCGCGTGAGTATGAGACTGCCGTCCACAAGCCAAAGGCAGAGCCCGAGACAGGTCCTCCTCACACCCTCAGAAGGAGCCAGCCTGGCCGGCGCCTCGACCTCCGCCTTCTGGCCACCCCGGTTGTGGTCATTGATTACCGCAGTCCTAGCCACAAAGCAGCGGGCAAAATCACTAGAGCTGAGAAGGAGCAGAGGAGGCGCGATGGGATTCGGGTGGGCACCACGGGAATTGCTGGTGGGCAGAGGAGACAGCGGGCAGAAAGCCAGAGCGTTCTCATTGGAAAGGGAGCAGTGGGTGGGCAGAGGGGCATCTCGTCGCATCTCCGGGAAGAAAATGTCTTGCCCCCACGGAAGAGTCAGTCCTGTGCCCGGGGACGCCAGTCCTGAGTCGCCCACATCCGGTCCCGGCTGGCGCCCGCGCCTACAAGCAAATCGCCCCCCAGCCTGGGAACGACTCGGCCGCAAGCCCTGAGCCTGGATAAATTGCATTATCTCGTTAGGCAGCGCTTCTCTACATTTAGATGAATCACCATGTAATAATCACCTGGGCTGATGTGGGTGGTGTCATTGTAGGGAATTATAGTTTGAATCCATCTTCTCCCTCCTTTCCCTCGGCCCTCCCTACATTATTCCTGAGGAAGAGCCCAATTAATGGCAGCTCCACGGCATGATGTAGCCTGCTGTACCGGGCAGCGACGCCTAATGGAGTTTTAATTTCCCCACGGTGAGTCAATATTTGCTATAAGAAAGAAAAATGTCACCGTAAACCGCTGCCCCCAAATGAATTTGGAAGCGCAGAGGGCGAGAGAGTCGTCTTTTGTAGGTAAACAGAGACGGAAAGTGGGGATGGGGGGTCACTCTTCACCAGTGAGGCTGCTGATGGCTTTTGCCGCTCCTTCAGACGATGGTGGTTATTAAATATTTTGCGTTGCAAAAGCAGAGGACTGTCAGAGACGCGCCCACAGTTTAAAGGGTCTGAAACAAAGTCATTGTACCGTAGAGGAGGAACAATGGACTCCAGCCCGTTAACAACTTGGGGAGGGGGCAGGGAGGGAGGGGGTGGAGTATTAGGCATCCCTGCCCGAAGACCTGGTCTCTCATTTCCCCCAACTAGGGCTGCATGTGGAAACCAAGCCCTACTTTTTAATGAACGTATTGGACTTCGCTGGATCGCATACGGAAATGAGGTTCGGCAGCCCCGCTCTCTCATAAGAAGCCTGTCCCAAAATGATGCTGCTCGTTCTGGGGAAAGACAGTTCCATTTCCTGCTCAAAACCGCTATGAAAAAAAAACGCGCCTTCCAAACGCGCACTGTATACTGAACTTGTCAAATCCTTTCTCCTGACACAAATAACAGATAGCATTGGGTGGCGGCATGTAAAACAGCTCTGACAAGATAGCAAAGGGAGACAAAGAAATCTACATATTTTGATTCTCTCTGTTTTAGAAGCGGGGCCGGGGCGCGGGAACTGCGCGTGCTAAGGTACCAGCCCAACAAGTCGCTTCCGCGCGGGCGTTCAATGGGATAATGACCCTGTTGCCAATTAGCGGAACATGACCAAACCTCAACTCTTCCGGCGGCAGGGCTGCCAGGAAGGAGTCCGCCTGAGTGACAAGGCTCTTTATTCCAAAGTTTCCGGGGCCACCGCGTGGCTGTAATTACTCGTTCACACGCAGTGGGTAGTGATTCCTCGCGTGTTTAAAAATAAATAAGGTAAATGATCGCCCTTTCATTAGATCTGTACTCCTATCAGAGCAGTGACTCTTTTTCCCCATTAAAATTGTTGATTGAAGGCCGTTAGCTGTTTATCAGTTCAAAATTACATCCCTGCTCTCCTAGGGGCTCCCCCCGCCCCCCGTGAAACATCACACCCGGTGCCTAGTTAGCAACAAGAAAAGACCCCCAGCCTGCAGCTTGGGGCGGGGGGGCGGAGAAACACCAGCCGGAGCCCAGGCGGCACCTTCCCGTCCCGGTCCCCGAGGCACCGCGCGCCTTTGTTCTGCTAAGAAAAATTAACCTCAGTCTGGGCTCCGGGTCCCCAGATTGATTATCATAGTCATTTAAATACTGTAATCTCATTTCCAGCACTGGGATGAGGAGGGGGCCTGGGGGGGGGCGCAGAGCGAGGCGGGTGAGAGAAAGC
>NW_006283994.1:459804-460122 GCF_000327345.1 Myotis davidii
GGGGGAGGAGGGACCCCTTCCCTTTGAAAGGCTGAGGCCACCCTGGTCAGCCTGGGTGGCAGTTTCGCCCCCAGCCCTCCTGGCTCCCCGCCCGCAGATGCACACGTTTTGAATAACCTAAACTCTGGCGCCGTGGGAAACGCATGTCCGTGCTCCTTCTCTCGTTATGTCTTGTCTCTTCTTAAACGTATGCGCGGATTCTGTAAGCCGCCCCAACCTGATGCCTTCCTCGGAACACCCAGCTCCAGCACCCAGTGTCGCCCTTGTCTGCCGTTTCTGCTCTGAGAGGACCTCTCTCGTCTCCGCCTCCTCAGGCTG
>NW_006283994.1:460257-460672 GCF_000327345.1 Myotis davidii
CGTGACAAAGGGAAGCGGCCTTTCTGCTCACAGAGCCCATCTCGGATCCTTCCACTTGATTGGAAAAGTTGATGAAGTTTAAATGAAGCAGAATTAGAACCTCAGGCCCTGAGTATTGACGGGGCTGCAGGAGAATGTGCCATTCAACAGCCCTGCTCTCCGCAGAAAGCAGGGCACGGCCTAAACGCTGTAATCTTCAATCGCATCTCCCAGCCGCACGGACGAGGCAGGGTAATGAGTTGGGCCAGATCAGGCCTGTTGGTTAAAGAAATTAATCCCCGCGGTGCCCGGAGCCGGCTTTGAAGCCTGTTGTGTGGGCCCGGCCCAGGCCATCTAAATGCTAAGTAACCGTGAGGGTGCCGGACTGTGCTTTTCAGGGCTGGCGCTAATCTGATAACAATTTGCTCTCGCTGAT
>NW_006283994.1:460787-461443 GCF_000327345.1 Myotis davidii
CTGGGTGGCAGTTTCGCCCCCAGCCCTCCTGGCTCCCCGCCCGCAGATGCACACGTTTTGAATAACCTAAACTCTGGCGCCGTGGGAAACGCATGTCCGTGCTCCTTCTCTCGTTATGTCTTGTCTCTTCTTAAACGTATGCGCGGATTCCATAGCCGCCCCAACCTGATGCCTTCCTCGGAACACCCAGCTCCAGCACCCAGTGTCGCCCTTGTCTGCCGTTTCTGCTCTGAGAGGACCTCTCTCGTCTCCGCCTCAGCAGGCTGAGTGCTGCCTGGCTCCCGGCAGCTCCCCGCGGGCTTTTCCGGCCACTCCCGGCCCCGGCCCGGCCTCAGCTGTCCCTCACGCTCCTAACTCTCCAGCATGTCTGACCCACAGCCTGGCCCTATTGTTTCAGCCTTGTGCGGACCACATCTGCAGGTGTGGGTGTGCGCAGTGCGCGTGCATGTGTGGTGCGCGTGCACGTGCATGTGTGGTGCGCGTGCACGTGTGGTGCGCGTGCATGTGTGGTGCGCGTGCATATGTGGTGCGTGTGCGCGTGCATATGTGGTGCGTGTGCATGTGTGGTGCACGTGCATGTGTGGTGTGTGTGCGTGTGTGGTGCGCGTGCATGTGTGGTGCGTGTGCATGTGTGGTGCGCGTGCATGTGTGGTGCG
>NW_006283994.1:461711-462423 GCF_000327345.1 Myotis davidii
GGGCCAGGAGGGCCCGGGAAGCCCAGCATCCCACTCCCAAACCCCCACCCCTGCAACGCGGGAGAAGCCAGGGCCCCGGGAACCTGCCAGGCAGCCTGGGAGGATCCACCTTGAGAAAGCAAGACACTGCCTGAGAGAGACGGGCCCTCCGATGCCAGACAGACACTCCCCTTCAGAAGGGGAGACCAGAAGGAAGACCCGCTTACACCTCAGCACTTAAGGGGTGGTTGGGAGGCAGCAGGAAGCAATGCCTCTGGGCTCATCACGTGCTTCCTCCGATGGTCCCGGGGCGTCCTCCCCACTGTGCGCAGCTCGCGCGGACCTTTCTGCTCACTGACCCAAGTCGGTCAGTTTCTTGACCGAAGTGCCTTGAAAAGATTGAGCCTCTACACTACGGGGGGAAATACAGCTGTTTTCTTGATAAAGGGCATCATTTGCTTCCTGAAAAGCTGTACTTAGTGCCATGGTGACATGTCAGGCTTCGGTGGGGCCCTGGCCACCGGCGTGTAATTCCTGGTGTTAAGTCTGAGATGAGTTCATGCTGCGGAACAAGCCAAACCAAAGCCTTGGGGTGGGGGCCGGGGAACCAGGCTTGCGGACCAGCCAGGTTGCTCCACAAACCAGCCTTGTGCTCGGTGGCCTCTCCGGTGCGTTACCTCATCGGTGCGCACTCGATGGATTGCATGCTTTTTATTTTTTTAAACTACAACGT
>NW_006283994.1:462464-462949 GCF_000327345.1 Myotis davidii
TACACGAAAGCCAGCAAACTTATGGAAGCCATAACCAAGGGGGAGGAAATGGATTCAAAAAGGGAGGAGGGTTTAAAGTAGCCGTTAGGTGGGGGAGGGGGCTCAGAAGCAAACAGTGGATAGAGCAGCGATGGAAACTAAACGTCTCATTTCTACAATCTGTGCCCTAGGTTTTCTAGTGCCCCGGGGCCTGGGTGAAGTAATAATGAGTTCTCCGTGCGTGTGTGTTTTCTGGTTCAGGCTTTCTCAGCTTCGGCACCGCTGACATTTGGGTCAGGTGATTCCCTGTCTGAGGGGCATCCTGGGCGTTGTAGGACACTGAGCAGCATCCCCGGCTTTACCCACTAGATGCCAGTGGGGACCAGGCTTGCGGACCAGCCGGATTGCTCCACAAACCAGCCCTGTGCTCGGTGGCCTCTCCAGTGCGTTACCTCATCGGTGCGCACTTGGTAGATTGCATGCTTTTTATTTTTTTAAACTACAAC
>NW_006283994.1:462969-490631 GCF_000327345.1 Myotis davidii
ATAAAATCTTCAGATGTGGGCAGGTGTTTCCTGGGGAGCAAAACTGCCCCTCAGCTGAGGACCACTGGTTTAATTCTAGAAGAATCTATCATAACTCTATGAGAACTCTATCGTAATCTCTTCCATGAGCGAGAGTCCGTTTCAATCAATCTCCATTACCTGGAGAAGTAGGCACCAATGCTTCACAAAGGAGGGAACTGAGGCGGAGATTAGGCCACTTGCCCAAGAACCCTCAGGAGAGCTGGCGAGTGGGTCGTTCACCTGTCACCAGGGCGCACCTGTCTCCTCGTGGCCACGCAGGCGCAGGACACGTGGGACGGGGTGGGTGACCGTACCCTTGGACGAGAACACAAAGGGGGACGAGGAAGCACCTGGCTACGTGGCTGTCGTTACAATTTTGTTTTCGAAGTTCAGATCTACAGCATTGATTCACAGCCAGCAGAGGGGAATAAGAAGGCTGTCTTGAGGAATGCGACTGGAAAGGAATCGTGGGATCCTGGCCATGCAAAATAACAAACTGCCTGCTGACCAAGTGCCCTCCGGGCCTGGCACCTGTGCCGTCTCATTCAGTCCTCACAACTCTCCCTGGCCGGGTACCAGCTACTGCCAGCCCATTTTACAGAGAGGAAACTGAGGCTCACAATCAGTAACCTCACAGGTGGCACAGCCAGCCAGCGGCTGAGGCAGCACTGGCCCTCGGGCCTGCGCACTCCACACCTGCCGCCCACACCGCCTTTCTCTCTGCGGGGAGGCGGGGGCTGCGATGCGATGTTAGATCCGCGCGGGCAGCCAACGTATCGCGCTGTGTTAGTGGCTGTGGGAAATCAACAGCCGTGGCCTGGACTCGTTTGCACGGTCCTCACTCACAATCAGGCAGGAGCTAGGGGTGAGAGGCGGGGCGCCTCACTGAGAAGCCTTTGCAATGGCCCAGGCTGCCCAGCCCCCGTCGCTCCCGGAGGATGTGGCTGCGACTGGAAGGGGGAGGCTTTGATGCCAAAAGAAAGCCAGGACCGAGAGGGAGAATTCCAAGGATAGATGAGCCCTCGCTTTCCCTAAAAAAACAAGACCTACCCGCTGGCCGGCCAGCCAGGCGGGGCCATCAGGATGGACAGCCCACCTTTAACCCCCCCCTTCCTCCGGTTCATTTTCTCCTATTACATTGTCACTGAGTGTAAAAGAGCCAGGCACCCGACCCTATCTTCTCTTCAAGGGATGAAGCTGAGTGTGACGGTCCCAGCGGCGCGGAGTCTCATGCGCTAACTAGAGTTGGGGTGAAGCCGCTGGACACTCGGGATCTGCAGAAGGTGCACCCCAGGGGCTCAGTGTTTCCAGTCCACCGTGGTCTGCACCCTGCAACGTCCCAGCCAGGCCTGTGTCTTCACAACGCCTCCGGGACCTGCTCAGGGCGTCCTCCCCTCCAATCTCACCCCTTCTGGCTCAGGCAGCTCGTTTGAAACCTGCAGGGGGTGCCCATGGCATTGCTTTTAGAGTGTGTGTGTGTGTGTGTGTGTGTGTGTGCGCGCGCACGTGCATGCACGACCAGCGCACACAGGAATAAAAGCTAACATTGCTGCGAGCTTTCTTTAAGGCACATATATGCACTCTATATGTGCATGCAATATACAGGCACATGCTCCATCTCCCCAGCTAAACAGTTAACTCCTTGTGGGCAGGGGCTGAGTGCTGAACTTGGTTCTATGCCCCCACGGAAGCCTGGGAAGGTGCTGGGCGCTTAGTAAACACTCAATAAATATTTCTTAAATACCAACAGTCCCCGAGAAATGAGTAGAAGTCATTTTGGAAGGCGCGCTGAGTGAAACGATGTGGGAATCAGATTCACTGGTCAACAGTTGACCGCCTGCTGTGCTGTGTGCCCAGCCTGGGTTGCCACGAATTCATTCGTGTGTCGTGGGCAGAAAAGCATGGGACTGGGAGTCCGGGGCCAGAATCTCATCCCACCTTGTGACCGGTCAGCGTGGCGCCCGGGACGAGTCTCCTCCCCTCCCCGGCCTTCCTCTCCTCAAAAAAAGGAATCGACTAGCCGTCTGCCAGCCCTCCGACATGGCTAGATGACTCTATTTCACAAGGGCACGCACTTCCTATTTGTGACACAAACCCCCACAGAAAACAAAATCATCAATAAGTTATGGGGAAAACCGGGAGCCGTGATCATTTGCACTGTCTAAGGGGGCTCGATGCAATCAATTCCCCCTGAACACGGCTGCCTCTCCGGGGCGACAGAAGATTCCAGGCTGTCAGGGAGCAAACCAAGCCATCTCTCCCGGAACTGGATTGACAGGCATCGCTGAGCGGCGGGGCGCGTGTGCGCTGACAGGCCCTGACGATGGGAGGCGATGGGAGGTGACTGCCACAGCGGGTGTTGAGGTGCAGAACTCTGGGGAGGGGAGAGGCAAGCCCGGGGAGTCGCCTGTGCCGGAGAACTGGCTCACAGCACATCACTTTAGACAACAGAGCAGAAGCTCTTTCTGCCGGGAAGCATTTCCGTGTTTTGGGGACCACACGAAACACCCGCTTGGACCAGCCAGTTCTGCTAATAACCTGGCTGGCTGGGTTTTAAACGAGGCAGAGCCTTGTCGAGCCCTTGGAGACGCAATGCGGGCGTGGGCGCCTGAGTTTCTCCCTTTGCGCCTGGTTACTGGGCATCTTGCAGGCCTGTTCTTTTCTTTCTTTTTGTAACCCTCACCTGAGAATATTTTCCCATTGATTTTTGGAGAGAGTGGAAAAGAGACAGAAAGACAGAGAGAAATATTGATGTGAGAGAGACACATTGATTGGCTGCCTCCTGCATGCGCCCTGACCAGGGCCCAGGCCAGGGAGAGGGGCTGCAACTGAGGTACATGCCCTTGACCGGAATCAAACCCGCAGGCCCACGCTCTAACCGCTGGGCCAAACCGGCCAGGGCCTGCAGGCCTGTTCTTGACAGACCGATGTGCATCGTCCTGGTAAACGCCGAGCCTGTGAAACAGCAGCGCTGGTTTGATCAGGTGGCGTGCATGTGAAATGAAAGCAAGCTGGTTCTGTTCACCGGAGAACACAGCCCGGGCCACAGCCCCGGAGGGTGGCGTGAGTGCCGAACCTCAGGGGCTGAATCCTTCCATATAGACGCGGCCTTCAGGTTCAGACTTAGAACCGAAATACGCTCACACCCTGCGTGCCACCATGAGGGGCCCCCAGCCGGGCCCCCAAAGAAACATGAACAGCCGATTTTTTTAAAAGATTTCTAAAAGGCTCCGCAATCTTGAGTACTTTCAATCTTCTTCTTTTCTTGAAAGTCAAAACCCCAAAGTTTGTTTGTAATTTAAATTTGTATATAGGAAGCTGTTTGGAGTGGTGGTCATGCTGAGCCGGGAGCCGGACGCGGCTTCTACCGCAGGCTCCGCGCTGCCCGCACCGGGCAGAGTCGCCGCAGTGGCCACGGTGCCACTTGCAAGAGGGGCTGCGAAATGTGGCGGCCAGGGCTCCTCTCCCCCTCGGGCCTCCCAGCTGACGTGGGCCTGGCTTGGGTGGAGAGTCCCAAGGCGCGGTTAGCACTGGAGTGTGGACATCATCAGAACTACGACAGGAAGTACCCACAGCCCATCAGGAACTGGGGGAGGAAGGAGAAGGGAAGGCCCGCTGGCTCCGGCCGCCCTGGCTGGGGAGGAGCCGGCGCAGTGAGAGGGCACACAGTCTGTCCCCCTCCCCACCCCCATCCCCGTCACAGGGACGCAGCCACCGCCCGCCAGGGCAGTCCTGTGCTGCATCTCACGCCCTGAAGACAAGCCCCTGGCTGTCAGACATCAGCAAGCCCCAACCTAAACGCAGGTGCACAGAGCGAGGCGGGATCTGTCCTGGAAGCCAGGCAGCTAGTGCCACCCAGAGGCCAAACGCTGTCCTCAACGTGGACTGAGGCCAGCACCAGGAGAAAAGGAAGGCTATTTGATATACATACATATGCAGGGTGTGCAGAAGTAGGATTACAGTTGTGAGTACATGAAACAGAGTTTATCCTTGTGTTATTTATTAGTGTGTTATTTTCTATAGGAGCAGCTATAAACCTAGTTTTGCCCACCCCTGTATTATATTATGTATGTAGTCTATATATATACACATGTCTGTGTAGATGTGTACATAATGTATGTATATGTCTAATGTGTGTATATATATACTAGAGGCCTGGTGCACGAATTCGTGCACAGGTGGGGTCCCTCGGCCTGGCTGGCGATTGGGGCCAATTGGAGCCATCTTGCCCAGTCCCGATCAGGGCTGTTTGGGCCCGGCCGGCAGGGGGGGTGAGGAGGGTAGAGGAACCACGGGAGGTTGGCTGTGGGAGCGCACTGACCACTAGAAGGCAGCTCCTGCATTGAGCATCTGCCCTCTGGTGGTTAGTGTTTGTCACAGCGACCTGTCGACCGGTCATTTGGTCAACTGGTCTTAATGGTTGCTTAGGCTTTTATATATATAGATGTGTGTATATGGCATCACACATGACTGACTCACCATGGAGAACAGTAACTCCAAAACGCCGGTTCACATGCAGGTAGGAAAACCCCAGAGTGACTGCCCGGGCAATAGTGATGACCTAACACTGAAGTGGCTGATCAGAGTGGGGGGACTTGGTTCTCCCCTTGATCCCAGAATGATGAACCCCATCTGTCTGGCCCATCTGCCCGCTCAGAGTGGCTCTGTCACCTAGAAATAAGTGAAGGGTCTTGTTCTACTTTGGTGGGTGAGGGAAGGTGCCCAGCGTGACAAGCTGCTTCCCGGGGTGGGGAGCCAGGCACACGGCGTGGGGAGGCAAGAGGAGAGTCCACCGTTCAGACAAACCAAGTAACTCAGCGAGTTCCGGCGCGATGGTTAGAAACCTCAGGCTCCCTGGACCCCCAAACAAGACCACCAAAAGCCTCTAGTCAGGCTCCAAGCAGGCCTGGAGCTCAGATAACTAATGTTACTGAATCCGTGGTTGCCACGGCGCCTTTCACCGCCCACAGCTGGGAACCGCGCATTTTTAAAGGCACACTGCCCTCCAGCGGCGCCAGGTAAATCTGCTACTGGCCGCTTCCCACAGCCAAACCTCAACTGGACTTTGCCTGGGGCCGGGAAAGCGAAAGCGTAGTAGGGTGTTGGTTGATCACCAGCCCCGAAAGGAGATTAAACGAGGGGAGGCGAAGTGCAAGGGGCGGCGATCTAGTTAGAAACCTCGGGTCCCTCCCTCCTGGCGGTCGGGCCTCCCAGGGCCCAGGTTCGCGCTGTTTCTTGGTGTCGCTCCTCCGATCAGAGTTCGATGGAGTGAAGTTACCGTGAGAAGCGGTGCTCCCGGGGGAGGCACGAGCGCTCACTGCGCGGCAGCAGCCGGTGTGCAGGGGCAGGAGGGGTGGCGGGTGGTAGGTAAGGTCATTGTCTGGGTGCGTGAGACCTGTCGCCCGTGGGCTCCCCGGCAGGCTCCCTGCAAATAGCAGCAGCCAGCACTGCGGGCTCACCGCGTGGAGGAGGCTGTGCCAGGGGTCCCGCGGGGTCACCCTGTTCAGTCTTCCCAATCGCTCCCCTTAATGAGCGCCCTTATCACCCCACTTTGAGGATGAGGAAGCTGAGGCCAGAGACGATGCCACCTGTGACCGCATGGGGGTCCAGCTCTGCCTGGACCAGAGCGGGAGCTCGCAGCGCTGCGCTGGGACCCGGGCCGTGGGGCCAGGGCTGGACGCGGGCACCACGGACGAATGGGCGCTCAGCGAGGGGCGAGCTCGAAGGGGCTCTCACCTTGACGATGAGCGGGTTCTGAAACATGGAATCCCGCACGACCCCCAGCCTCTCGTTCTCCATGCCCGGCCGGATGTCGGCCACGGTCAGGGGCCGCCGCGGGGGCGGGCAGATCTGGCTGACCGAGCGGCGCACCGGCTTCTTCGTCCATCGCAGGGGGTCCTGGCGGGAGCTCTTGGCCTCTGGCATCCTGGGGGTCGCGGGGAGTTGACCCGGGGCTGGACCCCGTGGCTTCCCAGCTTGGGGCCTGAGCCGAGCTCCGGGGAGCCCACCGCTTGGACCCCACCACTTGGACCGCGGGGTGGGCCCCAGACTCCGGGCTCCCTCCGGAGCGGGGTGCACCTCCCTCGGAAGCCCCCTCGTTTCAAGGAGACCTAACGGCCCTTATAGGTCCCTCTGGTTCCTCGGAGCACCTTCTGGGAGCCGTGCTGCGGATCCGGGAAGGAGAGAAAGTCAAGACCACCCCTTAGGGAAGAATGGAATGGCCTGTCTCCATGACGACAGGACGCCAACGGTTCTATGTGGACCTTGTTTGTTTCAGGAAACTATTGGCGGCCATCAAAGTGGACGTTTTCAGATTTTTTTCTTAAATAGACGTGAGAAAACCCCAATAATGACCACTGATGTTAAACAGTGACAGGCTCTGGAGGGCCATTTAGTTTCCCAAGTCAGTCTCTCACCACACACACGGGATAGAGCTCACATGTTTCACTGAGTGTTTCAGAGTGAGCTAGGAATCCTCCCTCCAGGCCTGATGTTCCTGCTAATCCACTGGCTGACCTCAAACTAGCCGACCTCTAGGATCCTCAGTGTTTATCTTCTGTGAAGTAGGTAGGGAGGAAAGTCTAGAGTTAAATGAGACCAGTGGTACCCAACGTTGTGCAACAGAACGAAGGGAAGTTGAAAAGAGACTCGCTGAGCCAGAATATCTGGAAATGGGATCTGGGAATCTCCATTTTAAAATACCTCCTCCCTCCCTGCCGAAACCGGTTTGGCTCAGTGGATAGAGCGTCGGCCTGCGGACTGAAAGGTCCCAGGTTCGATTCCGGTCAAGGCATGTACCTTGGTTGCGGGCACATCCCCAGTAGGAGATGTGCAGGAGGCAGCTGATTGATGCTTCTCTCTCATCGATGTTTCTAACTCTCTATCCCTCTACCTTCCTCTCTGTAAAAAAATCAATAAAATATGCTTAAAAAAATTTAAAAATAAATAAATAAAATATCTCCTCCCTCCCTTCGGACCCCCCCACCCCCCCGGAAAAAGTTCAAAGCTGCAGAAAAGTTGGAAGAAGAGTACAATGAAAACCCATGCAGATTCCACCTGGATTCACCAGCCCTTAGTATTTACCACAGTTACTGTCTCGCTGTGTGACACACACACACACACACACACACACTGCTGAATTATTTTGAAAATATCTGCAGACAGTGTTATATTTGACCCAAAACACTTCACTGAGTATCTGCCAAGGACAAAGAGGTTCTCACACACAACTCTAATGTCATTATCAGGACTTTATTGTGATATTGTAATGGTGCCTTGTATGCAGCCCATATGCAAAGTGGGATCTGCACTTTCTCCTAGCCGCCGGGTGACTGGTACAGTGTTTTTGGGACACTAACCTGGAGGCTCTCTAGTTTTTTTCTAGTTCCAACCTTTAATGGGTTTATCCCCCACCATTATCACCGTTAACTGCTCAAATATCCACGAGGCTCAGGTAAGCAGTTCACCACGGACCTGCACTTCACAGCTTACATGCCAACAGCGGACAACACCAGCATTATTTTCAGAGCAGACAGACAGGCTTCCACTGCTCATCCAGGGCCGGGAGCAGCCCTGGGGTGGCGACATCTGGGTGGGTCTGATGTGTGCTGGGGTTTCTCCAGACTGCTTCACTTCCCGACTTTCACAGACATGCAAGCTGTGCTTTTCCTCATCAAAGCCGCCTGGCAGCTCACACCGAGGTCAGGTGGTGCCATGAGAGGCAGGAGAGGAGCCACGTAAGTCCTCTTGGACAAGGTACACTAAAGCTCTAGTTTCTCAGCCGCAAGGTGAGGCCAGTGATACCTAATGAAGATAACACAGGATTGAACGAGAAATCAGGTGCCCACGTGGTTATGTTCACTATGCAATAAGGCTACAAACTTGGGTAGTGTGTATGTACTGGTCTGAACTCGCTGGTCTGGGTAAAGCGTTACTTCTCATCCCAGCTAAGTTTCTTGGGGACTCAGTTGAAATGGGAGGACTGGATTGGTCGGGAAGGCTCTTTCTGCCTCATCTAAGCTTGCCGTGCAGCAGACTCTGCCCCAGCCCGCCCCTGCCTACGGCCGACCTCATACCACTCTCCCCTCCATTCTCTGTGGCCCAGCTGCCGGGCCTTCAGCTCCTCCCGCAACCAGGTTCAGGGCCTTTGCGTTTGCCTCCAGCCTGGGGCCATCTCCCATCCAGAGCTGCGCTCGCCCTTTTCATTCAGAGCCTTCCCCCCACCTCAGGAGCACGCCGTGTCCCCGCTCCATCGCGTCACTGCTTCATGTTCCTTCCAGGGCACCGTGAAGCTGTCTTGGTTGATGTGTTTATCTGTCTCCCTCAGGTTAGGACCCTCACCATCTTCCCGCAGAAATCATTACTAAATGGGATGCAGGCGTGAGCTAGCCAGCCCGTGGAGAATGCGGTCCCACTTTCTCAGTTTCAGGATCCCGCTGTAGCCTCCTCCTCCCCCCGCAAAACGGGCAGAAACCACGCCTCCGTCCCAGGGCCAGTCCAGCGGCCAGCAAGTCAGCGTGGCAGCGGGGTGCCTAGCGGACCGGAAGTGACGCGGTTCATTTCCGCTTCCCCAGCAGCAGCACTTCCGGGTCGGAAGAAACGCGGCGGCGCTCTCGGACTGCAGGTAGGAAGCGGATTTTGTTCCGGGTTTTTTAGGCGTGCGTGTAGACACCGAGCGGCGGTGGTGGTTGGTCGGGGAGGCGCCCGCGGCCGGGCCCCCGGGGTGCGCGTGGCGCCCGTTTCTCCGCGGCCGCTCCGGGCCCCTTCGCGCGGGAACCCTGGGGTCTGTGCGCAAAGGGGGCCGAGTGCCCTCGGGGCAGCTCCCCTTCTGCCCGGCGCGCCCCTCCCAGAGGCCTGCACGGCGGGCGGCGGGGCCGGGAGCTCGCGGAAGTGGAGATGAACGCGAGTCCGTTCGTTCCGGAGGCATCGAGCGCTGGCGCCGAGGCAGGGGCCCCAGCTGAGCCGAGGGCGCTGGGGAAGCCGCTGGGTTGTTGGGAAGCACTAGGGGACCGGGACGGGGTCCGGGTCCGGGTGCGGGTGAAGCGCTGAGAGGCCCTCCTGAGTGACTTGCAGACTTTAGACCCGTCTTAGCTCAGCAGGGAAGGCGGGGGAAGCGCACTCCTGGGAGAAGGAGCCGCCTTTGCAAAGCCCGCGGATGAACGGGAAGGAAAGGAGGGAGAGAGCTGGAGAGGTGGGCGGGCCGGCCTAGATCCTGAAGGACGTGGCGGGTCTGGAAAGTTTGGGGACTTGATCTTAAGAATAACGGGAAACCTTAACGTGGTTCTAGCTGGAAGGGACTATTATTTAAAAGGTTGTGTTGAACTCAAGCAACCAGAAGGAGAAACTTGGGTATTTACACGAAAGAAAGAAACGGGTAGAAAGTAGAAGAATGTTTACTGGCATCACCTGCTCTGTGCATTGTTAGGAAGAGGCCTGGAAGATGGGCCAGGAAGGCGCCTGTGGAGTGTAGGGCTAAGGGTCCTGGCACTCTTACCGGAGCAAGCTCAGGAGTAGGAGGGTGGAAGTGACAAAGGTGTGCGCTGAGAAGTGGATGGAAGGTGAGGAAACGGAGAGAGCAGTTTCTCTCAAGAGATGCTGCTGTGAGGGGAGGAAAGAGATGGACTTCAGGGTGAGAGGATGGGTGCATCCTTTTACCTCTCCTTCCAACTCCAAGCCTCCTATATAATAAAAGGCTAATCCGCAAATCGACCAAATAGCAGTACTACCGGTCGCTATGACGCGCACTGACCACCAGAGGGCAGACACACAACGCAGGAGCTGCCCCCTTGTGCTCAGTGCGCTCCCGCAGGGGAAGCACCGCTGGCAAGTGCAGTGGCGGTAGCGGGAACCTCTCCTGCCTCCGCAGCAGCGCTAAGGATGTCCAACTGCCAGCTTAGGCTGCTCCCCGGGGAGTGGGCCTAAGCCGGCAGTCAGACATCCCCCGAGGGCTCTAGGACTGCAAGAGGACACAGGCCAGGTTGAGGCACCCCCCCCCCACCCCCCAGTGCACAAATTTCGTGCACCGATCCCTGAATTTGCCAATTGCAACCCCCATACCTGTGTTCACAGTTTTACTGCATATGTATGCACTGAGAAAAGATACATAAAACCGTTTGTGGGTTTTAGACTCAATATATGTGATATCATAATATGTATTCTTTTGACCAGGGAAAGCTTAACTGAAGCAGTGATATTCTAGGCGAGCTCTGGGGATGGAAGGAGGCAGGGGCCGGGGAGGCTGCGGAGAGTGTTCCAGACACAGGGAACCGGGTGCTATCAGACCTTGAGCCAAGGGGAGATGGTGGCAGGTTTGCGGGACCAGGAAAGTGCATGTGTGGCTGGAGCACAGAGTTGGAAGGAGAGGTAAAAGGTGACGCTGTGGGGAGCGGGGCCTGGCCGTGCGGCAGTGGGAGCAGGCAGAGGGGGTACCGTGAGCCTCCTGAGCGTGTAGAATAGCATGCAATGGAGAGTCATGATTCCGGCTTGTCGCTTGCCGTACAATTTCATTTTCTGTGATGGTTTTTTTTCTCCTGAGGCTAATGTTTAAGACGCTTTGCAAATAAGCCACTGTTGTCAAGTTTCCCTCTAGGAGTAAAATGGAAGGCGAATTGAGCGGATTGGACATCCACACTCCGGTTTTTGACAAGAAAAAGAAAAAGTACTCTGTAGATAAGGAAAGACATCGGATGCATGCCCATGGACGTTTCAGAGACGCCCCCCTGGCAAGCGAACACTCGCACAAAACGAAGAAGAGAAAAAAGAGGAAGGGCCACCAGCGCCTCGCCTCTTCTCCTCTGGAAACAGCGGAACTCTGCGAGGAGGCTGCACAGGCCCCTTCTCCAGCCAAACAGAGGAAAAAGAAGAGTGCTTTGGGGATACAGGACGGAACAGGCGTGTACGTCATGGTGGATAAAGAAAACATCGAGAACATGCCCAAGAATTTTAGACGGGATGTTGACATCGTTTATATTGACATGAGCAGGGAACAGGAGTCGCCCAGAGAGCCCGAAGCAGGCGAGTCGCCTGCAGTTACTAAGCGACGGGAAGAGCCGCGCAGTAAAGTTAGGGAGAAAAAGAGAAAGAAGCGTCGGAGGGAAGCTGCGTCCTGCGATGCTGCGCTGGGGGGGCCAGGCCCGGGCGCCAGCGTCCCGCCCCAGCTGGAGTCCCCGCTTTCTGCGGGCCTGGGAGGCCCTGTCACACAGCTGCCAGGCGCCACCCATGAAAAGAAGCCTGAGAAGAGAAAGAGGAAGATTTCCCATCACCAGGGATGTGAGAGTCCTGAGGCCGTGAACTCCGAGGGGGCACAGGTGGTCCGTGGCCTGGGGACCGCAGAAGGCAGGAGGGAGCCCTGCAGATCGAAGAAAAGGGCCAAGAAAAGGAGGCGGAGGGCTCCTGTTGAAAGTGCTCTCTCGGGGCTCCCCACCAGCTTGGAGGACCCGCTGCTTGACTCCCTAGGAGATAATGCTTCCTCCATTGAGGAAAGTGCGACCCCCCAGCCCCGAGAGGAGGAAGACCAGGCGTGTTCGGAGGAGGCGCCGAGGTAACGCGGCCGCTGTGCCTTCCGGGGGTGCCCATCCTCTGCCTGGGTCCGGGGCCTCTGTTAGCACGTCCACATGAATGCCAGGGCTCCTAGAAGCAGGGCACGTGCCACTCAGCTGTGTGACTCAGGTAGCTTCCTTCCTTCACATGTAACGAACGGTCAGTTAGATTAGATTTGCGCTGGGAACTGTTCCAGCCTGAAATTCTGTAACTAACTCTAACGCATTGACAGCCCCAAATCACCTTTGTTTGCACGTAGATAGAGGAAAGGAAGAGATGACCCATAATGTTACCGGGCAGGGAAAAACTTGAATTAGGGTCTAAGAAAAGAAATATTAATACTGGTTATATAATTATCATTTGAGGGTAGTGTCAAATGAATAAAAGCAGGGATTTTTCTTTTAACCACTTTGTTGCTCAGTTTCTGGGACTTGGGACAGATTCCCCCAGCCCCCAGTTTTTACTCAGTGGCTTTCTTGCATTTGTTAGGTTGTCCTGGCTTCACCAGCCCCACCGCAGTGACATGGGAGAGCCCACCTCGGTGGTGCTGATAATGAGGCAGCAATGCTCCAGGACTATGGTTCTTTTTCTTTTTTAAAATATGTTTTTATTGCTTTTAGAGGGGGGCGGGGGAAGGGAGAGGGACAGAGAGTTAGAAACATTGATGAGAAACATCATTCAGCTGCCTCCTGCGCGCCCCCTACTGGGGACTGAGCCCGCCACCCGGGCCTGTGCCCTGCCTGGGAATCAAACCAGTTACCTCTTGGTTCAGGGTGGACGCTCAATCACTGAGCCACACCAGCTGGACTAGGACTGTGGTTCTTAACGGGGGGAAGGGAGAGGGACAGAGAGTTAGAAACATTGATGAGAAACATCATTCAGCTGCCTCCTGCGCGCCCCCTACTGGGGACTGAGCCCGCCACCCGGGCCTGTGCCCTGCCTGGGAATCAAACCAGTTACCTCTTGGTTCAGGGTGGACGCTCAATCACTGAGCCACACCAGCTGGACTAGGACTGTGGTTCTTAACTTATATTGGGCCGTGTGCCCTCCGAAAACTTGACCCTTTTCTTAGACAAATGCACACCATTTTCTCCCAGTTTCCTGTCCGAGTAGTTAGTTGATACAGTTGAACATATGAAAAGGAGATTGGAACATCTGGCAGAGAGTTTGGGGATGAATTAGTGATCGATACGTAGAAAACCAAGCAAAGGGGAAATGTGGCCACTACTGACCACAGCAAAATCACTGTAACCACGGAGACCCTGGATCATTGAACTAATAACCATTATTATAAACCCGAACATTGCGAGGGGTGGGGAGAGGCGTCTCGGGTGTCCATGGGGGTAGAGCAGGGAGGGCCTAGCCTGTTAGGAAGTAAATAAAACAACAGTGATGGCGAAACAGGACTCTAATCTCTGGTGGAAATGGCTTAGGGTGCCACGTCTGCTTCGGAGGCCCCTCAGGGATGAATCCAAGTGAGCAGTTACCCCGAGAGTCCGGACACCCCCCACCGAACCACCTCTTGTCCAAGTGAGTCATTTCAGGACAAGAATTTAAAAACTAGAGCCCAGCTGGTGTGGCTCAGCAGCTGAGCATCAACCCAGGAATCAAGAGGTTGCTGGTTCGATTCCCAGTCAGGGCACATGCCCGCGTTGCAGGCTCGATGCCCAGTAGGGGGCATGCAGGAGGCAGCAGATGGATGATTCCCCTCTCATTGGTGTTTCTGTCTATACCTTTCCCTTCTATCTGTAAAAATCAAAAGCATTTAAAAAAGAAAAGTAAAAGCTAAGTGAAGTCTCAATGCTAATCAATCCAATTTCTCTCTCAGGTTAGGACCTCCCGACGAAGAAAGCAATTTGGATTCGGCCCGAGGTGCCGAAGCGCGGTCTCTGTCCGAGGACTTGGGAGACGCAGACGACGCAGACGTGGACCTGGCCTCCGCCGTGAGGCAGCTCCGGGAGTTCATCCCCGGCATCGGGGCGAGGGCCGCCACCACGATTAAACGCATGTACCGGGACGACTTGGGCCGGTTCCAGGAGTTCAAGGCGCAGGGTGAGCTGTGGCACCTCAGTGCCCCGCTAGCGGCTTCTGTGAGCAGCTCGGGTTTACAGAGTCACCATGACCTCCGCCAGCTACGACAGCTGTATCTCCATCCAGAATTGCTTTTTTAAATTGACTTTGCCAGGGTCACCTTGATAAATAAAATTATATAGGTTTCAAGTGTGCTTGGTAGTACATCATCCAGCCAGAATTGTTGTCTGGGCTGTGAAGTGAAACCGGCGAAGTGCACAGGTTTCCCCTTTGCCCGGCTGGCCAGGGAGGCAACGAGGACTGGGCTGTCACCTCCGACCAGGTCAATCCTGAAGGAAGCGGGGGAGGAGGAGGAGCCTAACTGATTGCGGACTGGGAAGGATACGGAAGTGAAAGAACACTACCTCATCAGCTTCCAGGAGGTGTCATTTCTTTCCCTGAGACACTAACTTGAGGGTGAGCTGGGGGAGTGGGCTGGTGCCAGACAAGCAGACTTGGTCTCCTTGATCTCTGTGTTACCAGCGCCTCCAGGAAGCCACCTGGATTTAAGGATAAACTGCAGATGTAAGGCCAGTGCTAAAATGAGCAGTGTTTACCAAGTGCCTGCTGTGAGGCCACTACCGCTGTCCAGTGAGGAAGAGGGGGGCCTTATGGACACAATCGCGTGGATAAATTAAGTGATGAAAACATAATGTATAGAGCAGTGTCTATAGAATGATCCCATTTCATTTGTATACCAGAGGCCCTATGCACGAAATTTGTGCAAGAGTCGGCCTTCCTCCCCGTCTGCCAGCACCAGCTTCCTGCTGGCACCCGGGACCCAGGCTTCCCTCACAGCCCTGGCTTCGTCCAGTAGGTCGTCTGGAAGGACATCTGGTCTAATTGACATATTACACTTTCATTATTATAGATTCTGTGCTGAAATTTTTGAGTATTTTATGAAATATTTTTAAAATAAGTCTAAGAATAGAAACACACTGTATGTAATGCAGTTAACATGTAATGAAGCTGAGAGCTGGAGTAATTAGGAGGAGAATGCCGGGTGCATGTGTCTCTCCCTGATACATGTGCACAGAGAACCACCGGCTCACGGCAGCCGTGGGGAGCAGGGGCAGTGGAGAGTGAAGGGGGTGTTTTCTGAACTTCCATTTCTGTACTCTGAATGTTTAATGACTACCTGTGCACTTTTTAATATAAAAAAAGAATAGGCAGTTGACGATTCAGGAAGGCCCTTGGAGTGGGATGGCCAGGGAGACCTCGGGAGCAGAGTGTGGCTTGAGCTGAATCAGAAGGAAAGCGGGTCCGCAGCGGGACCGCCGGAGGCCCAGCTCCAGCACGGGGTGGGGGCGGGGCGGGCTGATGCGGGGATGGGTGGCGGGTCCCTGTTGAGGAGCACCTGCGAGGTTTGCTCTTGTTCATCATTGACAACATCCGCTTTCTCGCCCACCTCTAATCCCAGGTGTCACCATTAAATTCGGCAAGTTTTCTGCGAAGGAAAACCAGCAGTTAGAGAAAAACGTGCAAGAGTTTCTGTCCCTGACAGGAATCGAGAACGCGGACAAGCTGCTGTACACAGACAGGTACCCGGAGGAGAAAGCCGCCATCACCAACCTAAAGAGGAAGTATGCGTTCCGGTTGCACATCGGTGAGTTCAGGTGCTCGCCCTGCCCGCCCCGGGCCTCCCACCGCGTGCAGGGGGGACCCGTGTCTCAGTGGCAGCCTGTTTGGGGTCAGGAATGTGCTTGTGCCTCCTGGGCACACTGCTTCACAGATTCTAGGGAGAATGAGCTGGTGGGCTTCTCTTCCTGTTCTTCGAGGCGTATGTTTTGCATTTGCTGCACCAGCACCTCCTGTAGGCAGCAGGGTCTCCTGAGCATTTTAAGTGCAGCCGGGACCCCTCCTGGAGGTGACGCTTGGAGATCAAGGCCGTGAAGCCATAAGCATTGGCCGGAAAACCTCTCTCACATTTAAAGCCAATTTCTGAGGTTTTTGCTGGGATGTGCCCAGGAACGCGGCTGCGCGAGCCCTGCGGAGGGCAGTTCCACCTGCACGGGCGCGAGGCAGGCTTTCTCGTTTGGAGAGTTCTTGTGGAGAACTGGTGGCATGTGTCCCCCACTGGCCTCCCTCTAATTCACGTTATGTTAGCATTACTTTGCCTTGTGAGGGTCTTTTCCGAGAGTTGGGGAGACCAGAGCTGGAGCCACATACAAAGTGTCCAGTTTTCAGAGATCTCCAAGGCAACGGGGGATTGTGTACATCCGCTTCCCAAGACAGCTTCCCGCAGGCCCCGGCATCCCAGCCTTGCCCAGGTCTAGGATGGTTAGTGGTGAAAGGGCTACTCTGCGCCCCTTTACCACTGTGACCACCTCATGCCACACCGTGAGCCTGCTGACCATCTCCCTCTGACTTAGGGAAGGGCATCGCCCGGCCCTGGAAACTCGTGTACTACCGAGCGAAGAAGATGTTTGACGTCAATAACTACAAAGGCAGGTAAGACAGCGTCGGCGCTGGACACAGAACGTCTCTCTGATCTTTCTGACACTCACACCAGGTCAGAAGTCAGGCCTGCAGATCTGTGTGAAAGCAGGCGTGCACCTGCGGTCAGGTGATGTCTTCATTTCCATTTCCAACTCGAACCTGTGTGGTCTCCCCTCTATATCTTCTGCTCTTTCTTTCTTTCTTTCTTTCTTTCTTTTTTTTTAATTGTTTTTATTGATTTCAGAGAGGAAGGGAGAAGTAGAGAGAGATAGAAACATCAATAATGAGAATCATTGATCGGCTGCCTCCTGCACGCCACCTACTGGGGATCGAGCCCACAACACCCTGACCGGGGATCATACCATGACCTCCTGGTTCACAGGTCGATGTTCAACCACTGAACCACACTGGCCAGGCCTCCATTTTTTCTTTGCACTCTCATTCCCACACTCGCTGTGCTCTGCCTCGCTGCTGCTCTGGACCTCTGCTTTGCTCTCTGGAAGCTCCGGGTGAGCCCCGACGTCCCTCCTCAGTGCAGCGCTCCCTGAGCACCTGGCCCCGTTCTTGGGTCGCAGTAGATATTGGAAGGTGGAGGTAGATGTGATGTTATGTGAATTGTGCCTAACTACAGAGTAAATTTTAAAATGAAAATAAAATTGTGACATGTTCCCTTTAACGTAGGTACAGCGAAAGGGATGCAGAGAAGTTAAAGATGTATCATTCCCTCCACGGCAACGACTGGAGGAAGATCGGGGGTTTGGTGGCTCGAAGCAGCCTCTCCGTCGCCCTGAAGTTCTCCCAGATCAGCTGCGGTGAGTGTGGGCTCTGCCGCCTGGTGAGCTCGCCCGGGAGCGGAGGAGCCGGCGCGCAGGAAGGTGGGCGGCCGTCTGAGGGAGTGTTGACTTTTTTTTTTTTTAAATGTTTATCTACAGAAAGAAACCATGGTGCTTGGAGTAAGACGGAAACCCAGAGACTAATCAAAGCCGTTGAAGAAGTGATTCTAAAGACAATGTCTCCCCAGGACTTAGAAGAGGTAGATTCTAGACTCCACGAAAACCCCGAAGGCTGCCTGTCGATTGTTCGGGAAAAACTCTACAAGGGCATATCTTGGGTAGAAGTCGAAGCTAAAGTTGAAACCAGAAATTGGATGCAGTGTAAAAGTAAGTGGTAAGTTTTAAGGTTTCTTATGCAAATTGCAACAAGACCTGCCCCTCCCCCCCCTCTCTCCACACACACACACACACAATTCCCAGAGGCTGGGTGGATTGGTGAGGTTATATGAATACATGGCGGCACCAGGTGGAAAGCCTTCCATGTTGAGAATTGCTGTCCCTTGTTCGCTGCTGCAGCCCCTCAGTGCCGGCACCTGGTATAAGGCAGCGTAGCACCGGCCCGGTTCACTGTCCGTCTTCCTCACAAGGCACTGGAAGCTGTTTGATGCTGAATATTGACTTCTTATTTCGTCAGTCTGCCCCTTTCTAAGTCCTGAGTAACAAGGTGGTTTTCTGTTTGTAGCATTAAAAAATAAATAAGGGGACAGGAGGAGTGAGGGGGGTCAGTGGGGAAACAAGGGGACATCTGTAACACTTTCAACAGTAAAGGCACATTTAAAAAAGAGCTAAATAAGCTTAATGCTTAAAAAAAACTAAAACTGAGGTTCAGAAGAGGAATCACAAGCAGTGCTCAGTAGAGCTCTGCCTTTTAAATTGTGCGGTTCCCCTGCCTTCACCCAGAGGGAGTCCTACTCTCCGTCTTAGAACTTCTTCGTCACCTGGGATGTATATCCTCAGTCCTAGTTGCTCTGTGCGCTCTGCCTCGTGCAGCTTTCCCCGCCCTGAGGGTCTCCGAGCCCGCCCCAGCGGGGCCTGGCAGCTCAGGACCTGACCTCCCGCTGCAGGCGGCTCCGGCGTCCTGACTGTCAGATGAGAAGAAAACCCCGAGCCGGCGGGTTTCATGCTAAAAGTAAACTCTTAGGCGATACTGTTTATTGCTTATGCACCTTACATTGCGTGGCAGTTATTTTAACGGAGGACTGCGCTCAGGGAAAGACACTCCAAAGGACAGATAATGTTGCGAGGAGAGAGTGTAAGACGGGGAACCAGAGCCCTTCCCACCAGCATTTTAGACTGAGAAAAGGATGGGGGATGAGCCTCCATTGGAGGGTGGACGATCAGCATTAAACAAGGGGGACCACCTTCAGAATCAGCGTGATTAAATAACGTGCAAGACTTGCTTTGCTTCTCAATTTGAAGGAAAAGCACTTGTAGCCTGAACATAGATTTACTTTGTGTAACATTGACATGCCCTCAAGAGACATATTTCAAACCAGTGTACGTGGGTGGCTGTTAGTAAGCACATGGTGTCATTACCACATCTCTCCCTTAGCCAGGATATGTCCATCAGATGGTGACAAGTTGTGCTGTGCAAGACAAGGACTTTTTAAATATTTTAAATTGGGTTGCTCCTCTCATTAGCAACTTCACCCTTTCCTTCGCCGTTAGCTCTGGGCCTTAGAGGAACCATCAGATCATTCATCACTTTGCTAAATTTGTCTCGGTTGGTTTTCCAGCAGCTGCTCACAGTAGAAGAGTAATGTCTGTTCATGAGCAACTAAACTGAAGCGGGTGCCACAGCGCCCTCTAGCAGCTGCTGAAAGGCCTGCTTCCTCCTTTTAAACTTGTTTATTATGGAAATTTTCTGACACACGTGGATGGTGGCAGTTGTGGGCAGGGAGGCGTGGCAGGAGTTGGAGAGTGGTTCTGAGGAGCGGGTTTAGGTGAGAAGACAGGGAACTTGAATGGAAACTGCACCTCTGACAGTGAACTATACTGCTCTTTCTTTGAATGCAGGACGGAGATTCTCACCAAGAGGATGACGAATGGCCGGGACGTGTACCGCGGGGTGAACGCCCTCCAGGCCAAAATCAACCTGATTGAGAGGTACTGGCCGGGAGCGGCGCTGCGCTACCACTGCCCTGGCACCGAGAACAGCAGTGAGCTTGAAAACTGAATTTTTATGTTTTCTCATAGGTTGTATGAAATAAATGTGGAAGATGCTAATGAAATAGATTGGGAAGATCTTGCTGGTACCATAGGGTAAGACCATCCTATATAATAAAAGGCTAATATGCAAATTGACTGAAAGGCGGAATAACTGGTCGCTATGATGTGCACTGACCACCAGTGGGTAGATGCTCAATGCAGGAGCTGCCCCCTGGTGGTCAGGGCGCTCCCACAGAGGGAGCGCTGCTCAGCCAGAAGCCCTGAGCTGGGCCCAAAGTGACAGTGGCGGGAGCCTCACACCTCTGCGGCATCGCTAAGGATGTCCAACTGCCGGCTTAGGCCTGCTCCCTGGACATCCCCGAGGGCTCACGGACTGTGAGAGGGCACAGTCCGGGCTGAGGGGACCCTCCCCACCCCAAGTGCACAAATTTCGTACACTGGGCCTCTAGTCTGTTTAATATTGAGCTACTTAAAAGGTAAGAGGTGACTTTAAGAAATGATCAGATTTTAATAGTCATGCTGCATGTGGATTTTACCCACCAGGTGTTTTATGTGTATGTGTATCTAGATCCCCACTCCACCCCACCGAAGACACCTAAGAGGAGTGAATGAAATACGTACCAAGTCCCTCTGGGAAAAGCAAATGGTTGAGGATGGGGGGGTGCAGGTATTGTGCTTTGGAAGTGGGCGTTGAGGGATGGTGTGGCCTTCAGTTCGGAGGGTGGAGAGGAGCAAGGCGCGGCAGCCTGGCTGACTTTCAGGAGCGTGGCTGTGGGGGGACACTGCCCTCAATCAGGAGGGGTTTAACCAGGTTTGGTGGGTAGCTTCTTACCCCTTGGGATGTGCCCAAAGAAAAATCCACCTTTTTTTAAGCTGGGAGAACTGGAGTCTTCGTGACAGGCCCTGCTGGGAGTCATAGAGACATGCCCATGCTTCCAAAGGCCTTCCTTCGCTAGTCCTGAGGGGTGGGCACACCCTCCAGTATCGTGGGTCCCTGAGAGGGGATGGTGTCAGGTGCTTAGAGGAAGGGGACTCTGCCTTGCACCCCACCAACTTCCATCCTGAGGGCTATGTCCACAAAGCCTACCCTTCGTATTATCAAATTTTTTGTTGTTAATCCTCACCCAAGGATATTGATTTCTAGAGAGAGTGGAAGGGAGAGGGAGAGACAGAGAGGAACATAGATTGGTTGCCTCCTGCATACACCCCACCAGGGCCCGGGAAGCTGCAACCAAAATACATGCCCTTGACCAGAATCGGACCAGAATCATCGTTTGCCTCTGCGTACTTAACAGATAAAATTATCACGCTAACCATCTTAACTGCTAGATTAATTATTGAAGCAGATGAGTCACACTTTTATTGTTTAAGGCAAATTGTCCAGGAAGTGAAGTTAGTGATTTTCACTTTAGGAACTAAGATTTGGTTGTTTCGTTCTTACTTGCTACAAAGTGCAAGTGTGTGAGTCACCAAGACATCATCAGCATCTGCTTCCTTTAGCTTCGCAAAATAAAACTCAGGGCCCTATGAGTCACCAAGACATCATCAGCATCTGCTTAATCCTTTAGCTTCGCAAAATAAAACTCAGGGCCCTGTGCCTCCCATGGGGACCAGTGTGTACCCTAAGCTAATGGGGAAGAGGGCAGAGTTTGGAGTCAAATCACCCGAGTGTCCCCTGCCCTTTATTAGCTGTGGGATCTCGGACTTCTCTATGCCTCAGTTTCCCCGTCTCTAAAATGAGGAGGAAGAGCAGTGGCTCCCTGGTCGAGTGGCTGTGAGGCTTGTTGGCTGCTACGTGGGAAGTGCTGAGGGCAGGGCCAAGTCCAAGGTGCGGCTCATGTTACATTTTGTCTTCCCAGCTGGTACCGCTTAGATTATTCCAGATAAACAGAACCCATCTTGCTGTACTGCTGCCTTTTCCTTCCGTGTGTGTGTTTAACCAGGGACCGTAGCTCTCCGTGTGTCTTCCTTGCACCACTGCTGTGGCCATGATGACTTCACGCTCAAGGCGGAAAGCTCAGGGCGGGGCCTCCCTCAGTCACTGCTGTTAGTTCTCAGAGCTGAGATGGTCAGGTTTAGACTGACACTGACCTTTCACCTTTCCTTCCTAAAGCGATGTCCCTCCGTCTTACGTTCAGGCTAAGTTTTATAAGCTGAAAGCCACCTGTGTGCCCTCCTGGCAGAGGAAGACTTTCCCAGGTCAGTATGTGCAGTGTGAGTATGTGCAGTTTGTGAGTGTGTGCAGTGTGAGTGTGGAGAGCAGTGTGTGGTGCCGCATGCTGGGCGTGCCCCTGGGCAGCGACTTCCCTCTGAGAGCCTCAGCTCCAGCTGTAAAATGGAGAAAGTCAGCGTCATCCTCCCTACCCGATAGGACCTCCTGCAGGGCTGAGTCCGATAGCGACCCTGTCCATGTCAGCAGGTGCTCGGGGCTTCGCGAGCACTCAGTGAATGCTCTCGAGGGTTCCTGGGTTGCCATCACGTGCACACATGCACACACACCACGTGCACACACTCACACCACATGCATGCACACACACTTCTAGGAAAAACGTAAGATGCCGCTTCCTTCTTTGCAGCCGTCTGTGGGCGGACAGATACGTGGTTCCCAGACCCAGGTCACCAGGGTCATGTGAGGAGCTCGTTCAGAGTGTAGAGAGCGGCCCCATCCAGACTCCAGGACGCTCAGCCCAGGCACTGGGGGCTGGATTTCCCCCGTCGGGCTTGCAGGAGCGTCTCAAGTGGCCTCCCAGCCCCGTGTCTGGAGACCACTGGCTCGGTTGCTCCTCTGCCTGGGATGTGAGGAACCGCGTGCATTCAGCAGACACCATTCCCTGGGTTGAACCCTGGCCTTGTCCTGAGTCCATGATGTTGGGGAAGTTTCATGACGTTCCAGGAACCTGGGTCTCCTCATTTGAGAAACAAATAGCAGCCCTAGCCAGTTTGGCTCAGTGGATAGAGTGTTGGCCTGTGGACTGAAGGGTCCCACGTTCGATTCCGGCCAAGGGCACATACCTGGGTTGTGGGCTCGATCCCCAGTAGGGACGTGCAGGAGGCAGCTCATCAATGATTCTCTCTCATCATTGATGTTTCTCTCTCTCTCCCTCTTCTTCCTTCCTCTCTGAATCAATAAAAATACATATTTTTTTAAAAACTAAAAAAAAACAAGTATAGCGTTCTGGCAAGAATCATGAAGGTTACAATCTGACAAGTGAATTTTGAGGAATAGAATATTGTTCTAGAAAAAGGATTTTGGGTTTAATAATTGTCCAAGAGAGAAACAAATAGCAGCGCCTGCCTCCGAGGAGTGTTGAGAGGGGTGAGTGAGCGAATGTAAGCAAACCAGTGAGAACAGGGTCTTGCACATGAGAACAGCACGGAGCAGGCGTGTCAGCAACGCCCTCTGACCCTTGACCTTGGGAAGAGGCTTTGCACAAATCACTTCAAAGTTCAACCTTTCTCTTTAGAGATTATAGACCACCTTTATGAGACGAGTCTGCCTTTGCTCAAAGAGAAGCTAAAGAAGAAGGTGGAGAAGAGAGGCGCTGTGCCCCCTCCCGCGGCACCCCGCCGTGTCTTCCTGTTCAGGGACATCTTCCACTGCGACGACGACGACAGTGAGGACGACGAGGGCGGAGGCGGGCAGAGCTAGGCGATGGCACCCTGCTCGTCGGTTTCTGGGTTTGGCTGTGTGTACATACGAGTGTCAGTAGCTGCTGCCCGTGCTGGGGCTGGCATCCAGACGCAGTGGCCACAGGCAGGTGTAGAGTGACGCCCTTGCTGTGGCGCATTGAGGACGGACCGGCATTGTCCGATGCGATGATTTCAATGTGAAAAGGAGGAGGAACATGTGAGTTGATGTAACACGTCTGTCCGATGGCAAACAATTGTGGTTCCTGTGGATCCACAGTGTCCTGAGCCCCCAGGGCAGCGGAGGTGGCGCGTCCTGTAAGCGTTCGCTGTGTGGACTCGGCTGTGCGGCAGCAGCAAAGAGACGCCGACAGCCCGGCGTGCCTGGCCCTGGCTTCTGCTCCTCGCTTGTTTCCGTGTGTTCTCGGCGGCGAAGTGCAGCTCCGCGTTAGAAGGAAGTTGTGGGTGTGTGTCTCCTCAGCCTGGTTTCCGTTGTCGTGCACATGGCACAGGTGCCCAGCTCGTCTTCCTGGGGGCGTGCTGGTTTAAAGATGTTCCTGTATGATGCCCTCAGAGCCAGTCACTGAGTGCATGTGGTGTCAACTGCCAGAAAGCCAGCGCTCCCTTCCGTTGCTTCCAGAAAACTGGCTTTGCTAGACGTGGAAGGTGCCACGTGGGTGTGGGGCACACTTGTGCCTACTGGAGTCTCAGGCGAGCCCAGCAGCCAGGACAGCAAAGCACCCCCGATGATTCAAACAGGATTTCCTGTCGGGGTCTAGGCTACAGAATTGTGCAGCAGGATGGGGGAGCAAACGGGGAGGCCGAATACCCAGCGATGAGCCCTGAAGGGAAGCCGCCGTGACCTGTGGCCCAGCGCACCCCGTGCTCCTCCCCTGATGGGTGGTCTGGAGCCCGGGCAGCTGCACCCCTCCTGGCATTCGGCCCCAGCACGATGTGTGTCTCCCGAACACAACGCTCCTGCCTCCCCTGCCCTTTGTCTCACAGGTGTCTCCATGGCAGCTGAGCAGGACCCAGCTGGCCAGGCTTCTGGCCGCGTGTGTACAGGACATAGCACAGGGAGGAGCATGTGGGTGGACAGTGTCCTGTCACAGGGGTGTCGCTGTCCATGCCAGGATGCAGCCCCTGTGCCCTGGGTGTTCTCATTGATGTCACTGGTGTAACATCATGCTGTGTGTTGGTTCATTCATCTGTAAGGCTCCCCATTTCTCCAAACCTGCCGTCACTGGCGAAGGAAGATGAGCGGCACAGTTTAGGGGTCCTGGGTCTCCCGGATCCCCAGCACCCGAATGGTGTGGTGCAGATAATACACAATAAATGCTCGGGAAGCAAACGAGAGTTTCCTTTTTAGAAAGCATTTTGCCTTCCGGCCCGTCTCTCTGTCAACCATACCAGGCTCCGTGCTGATGGGAACAGAAATTGTATGTTCCTTTTGGAGGACAATTCTAGTGAAACACAGCTGATCCCTAAGAATGTATCTATTCTGTGATCCTGCCTGCTACTTCCTGGTTGCAAATCTCGTGGGGACCCTCAGCATTTCGGAAATGCCCCCTCAGGGGAAGGAGGGAGAGCGCCCCTTTTTTAACCTCCTCTCCACTGCAGAGTCCTGGCCTCTTGCATAACGAAGTCTGTGCGTGAAGATCAGTAGCTAAGAAGCATGCTTATTGAAAAGTGTCACGTGACCACAAGCTGAAATAATGCCAGGTCGAGACTGTTGGGCAACAATTGGATCTGCTCCTTGGTCTTGTTTCTTCTGAGATAGGTCTCTTTTCCTCGCTTTATCTCTGTTCACTGCCTGCATCCTCTTCTCCCGAGGACAGACAGTACGTGCAGTTCCTCCTCTGCCCTTCTCTGCCTGTAAGTTGGGGTTGTCCACACAGTGAACTCGAGACGCAGCCGTAGACAGGCAGACCTGGTGCCTGTTTTCTCCACCTAAAGAGATCATGGAACTGGTGTGCAAGAATGGCTCCTTTATCACATGCAAAATAGAACAAGCACATGTTCCTAGGAAACCTGGTAACTGTTTATTCCTAGAATGGAATAACCTATATAATAAAAGTATAATATGCAAATTGACCAAACAGCCAAAAGCAGGACAACCACCCGGACGACCATTTGGGACCACACTGTGACACCCACTGGTACCAGGCCAGCCCAGGCAGGTGCAATGCAATTGGTCCGAGGTGAGTCCTAAAAGATGTATTATTTGTTCTCCAAAAGAGTACAGCCTAGAAAGTCTCTAAATAGAGGCAGCAGATTCAGTATAGGCAAGCGGGTGGGTGGGGCCTCCCTCTGCGAGGGACACCCGGGTCCCGGGTGCTGGCAGCCAGAGGGAAGCCGGTGCCAGCAGCTGGGGGAAGGAAGGTCTACTCATGCACAAATTTTGTGCGTCAGGCCTCTAGTTGTGCAGTAATGTAAAATGCTGGCAGGTTTGGTTAACATAAGAGTTTGTATATTTTCTTGACTTTGTAGAAGGAAAAATATAAAGGAAATTGTGTATATAGAGAACCATTAAAATGTGCGGGAAGAAGTAAGTCCCAGGGTGGCTGGTTTTCCTCTGGGCAGTGGGGTGAGTATAGAACAGGGGGGGCCACAATGGGTTCTTAAGCTGGACCCAGGAGAAGGAGCTGCGGCCGTGTTTCCCGACGTTGCCATGTTAACACTGCTGCTGGTGAAGGGGCGGAGGGGAGAGCAAGAGAACCCTCCCCTCTTTCGGCTCCGCGGGCCGGATAGAACATCGAACGGGCGGGCCGTAGTTTGCCCACGGCTGGTATAGAGGGTAGACCCTTGATGCTAATGCAGAAAATGGGCTGCTGTCTAAGGGATCTGCAACGGAAGGCGGAGCTCAGAGGGAGGTGCATTTCACTTTTTCACGTTAAGGGCTAATCCAGCTGCTTGGCCACTGAGGTGTGGCTTCTCCAGGGTCCACGTCAGTGTTCGTCCACACGGCCCCTGGGCCCGGGCGCCTTCCTGCAGCCTCGTGTTCCAGCAGCCCAGACACCCATTCCAGGGAAGAAACGCGGCTCCTGTGGCTCCTAGGTCCTGGGTTTTGTCCCTAATGCCCGGCTCAGCACTCACTGCACGGGGAAGCAGGGGCTTCTGGAGCTGGGATTTAGCACGGCCGCCCTTGAATGGCGGAGAGGGTCGCTACCCAGGAGAGAGGGTGCCCTCCGCAGAAGAGGTGAATGGACTGAGGAAGCACCCACAGAGGAGATGACAGTGACTTGTCCACATTCACTGTGCAATGAATTTGACCCAATAAACATGTGTACTTGGTAAAAGTGATTTTTATAGCTCTCCCCTATATCTCCCACACGCCTCCGGCCACACAGATGTTACCTTTGCCCAACAACCTTTTGGCCTCTAAGAATCCAGGATGTGGGAGGGGCAACTGGCAGTGTCAGATGCCAGTGCAGGAGGGAGGGGGGTGCGAGGGAACCATGGCTTTGGCTTGGGATGTGGGATGTGCGGGGAAGAGAATGGACAGAGAGAAGAAAAAGCCACTAGAGATACAGATTTCATTGTTATCGCTATGAAACGGACAACCCCAACTTAGAGGGTCAAAGGCCAGAGGAGGAATCCCAAATACTGTCTGTACTCGGGAGGAGAGGATTCGGGAAGTGAACAGATAAAGAGAGGAAAAGAAACCTATCCAGGAAGCCAGACAAGGAACACATCCAGTGGTTGCCTAACAGTCTCCACTTGGCATTATTTCAGTTCTTGTCCCAGTTCCTGGTCACGTGACACTTTTCAATAAGCATGCTTTTTAGCTATTGATCTTCGTTTACAGACTTAGTTATGCAACACAGAGGCCAGGACTCTGCATGGAGAGAAGGTTATAAAAAGGGGTGTCTCCCTCCCAGAGCCATTGCCCACCCACCCCCAAAACGCTGAGGGTCCCCATGATACTTGCAACCAGGTAGCCGTGGGCAGTGGCGGCTGGTCTCGGGCTAACCCGCTGAACCTGCAGGCATGTTGGTCACACACAATGAGCTAAGATGCAGCCATGAACAGTGAGGTTTTCCACAAACAACACATCTGCCCGCTCCCCGCCTAGCCAGTGGCCAGAGTCCATTGTTGCAATCCCTCTCCTTGCACACCTCCGCTCTCCACCCTCTCCCTCTGTGACACTTGTCTGTTCAAGGCCCCAAACCTGGTGAGCCCTTCCACCTGCCTCCTACCTGCCCCAAAAGCTCTGTATTCCTCGAAGGAAGTCACACAGCTCAGCTGGCTGGCTTCGCTTTAAAGACTGTAGACCTCAAATGGACACATGACCTACCAAAGGAGCTGGCTTTAAGTCTCTTGTAGGCTTGCTTTTCTTTTTCTTTTTAAAATATGTATTTTATTGATTCTGAGAGGGAGGGAGAGGGAGAGAGAAAAACATCGATGATGAGAGAGAACCACTGATGGGCTGCCTCCTGCACGCCCCACACTGGGGATTGAGCCTGCAACGCAGGCATGTGCTCTGACCGGGAATGGAACTGTGACCTGGTCCATAGGTCGACGCTCAACCACTGAGCCACACCAGCCGGGCTAGGCCTGTCATTTTAAAATCACATATCATAGCTGTATTTCAGAATTGTGGCCTTTAGTATCTCTAAACCTAGGTTACAATGTCCCATTTTATAATCTAAATGAAAGAATCTAGGCTCCTGGAGGAAATAAAAATATAGCCTTAATTCTATGTGGGTCTTGGCTCTTACCATGATTTCCTTTGACATCCAGCCACTTGGTTTTTTCCATGACCCTTGTCTTCTTCAGGATACTGTGGTAAGTTTGCCATTCTACCTTCTGCTGCATAGATCCCAACAGGTCCTTTGTTTTGGCATCTGTCAGATCCCCTGCAGATTTACATAAGAATTGAATCGCAATACAAAATAAACCCCAGAGGAGGTTCCAGGTTCAATTTATTTTAATGCATACTGAAGGAACAGATATTTACAGTAT
>NW_006283994.1:490704-495565 GCF_000327345.1 Myotis davidii
GTATTTTATTGATTCTGAGAGGGAGGGAGAGGGAGAGAGAAAAACATCGATGATGAGAGAGAACCACTGATGGGCTGCCTCCTGCACGCCCCACACTGGGGATTGAGCCTGCAACGCAGGCATGTGCTCTGACCGGGAATGGAACTGTGACCTGGTCCATAGGTCGACGCTCAACCACTGAGCCACACCAGCCGGGCTAGGCTTGCTTTTCTTTTCCTGATATCAGCTATTTCAAACATTCTCCCTCCCACACCCCTCCTCTGCCCTGCTCATGACTCACTGAGAACACTAAAGCCATCCGGCATCGACTCCCCTGTCCCCCACCAAACAGGTAAATCTACCCCACACACTTGTTTCTCCCACTACACGCTGATTCCCTCCACCTGGGCCCCTTGCCTGGCCCCTGCGGACTGAAGAGAGAATTTGATCCTTCGCTGGTTCGTCCTCCCAACTTCTAGGTGTTCTTGCCCCTCGGGGCTGCTTTGAGGGCCTCCTCACCTGCTCTGATGCCTTCAAACAACAAGTCCCTGCTGACGGCTCCCAGATGGGTGGCTACAGCCAGAGGCAGTCTTGGAGGCACCTGCTTACTTGCCGTCTACCTTCAGGTGTCTTACATGTCAAGTCCAACTTGTTACAACATTTTAGTCCCCACACGACTCCAGGCTTTCTCATCTCAGCCTGTGGCGGCACTTTGCTGCCTCTTCTCCCCGGTACCCCCACATCCAGTCCCTGAGAAAACACCCCCTGGACTCGGTCTGCCTCCACCGCCTCCACCGGGATCTCAGGCAGCATCCTCTCTGTCTGAGCCGCACAGATCCTGCCGGTTACGCATCAGCCCTTCTCCAATCTTGACTCCCCACATTTGCAACATCCCTCCCATTACTGCCCTGTTTGGGAACCTTGACGTGGTTCCCGCGGCATTTAGGGGAATGTTTGTCATAATGTCTACAAAGATTGCACACAATCTTCCATTGCTTATCTTCCCAACCCTATCTCAGGCCCCTGTTCCCCTGTCCCCACACAAAAACTTTTTCTTGGCCCGGCTGGTTTGGCTGAGTGGATAGAGCGTCAGCCTGCGGACTGAAGGGTCCTGGGTTTGATTCTGGTCAAGGGCACGTGCCTGGGTTGTGGGCTTGGTCCCCAGTGGGGGGCGTGCAGGAGGCAGCCAATCAATGATTCTCTCTCATCATTGATGTTTCTATCTCTCCCTCTCCCTTTCTGAAATCAATAAAAAAAATATTTTTTAAAAAACAACTTTTTCTCATTTTATTTGTATTGGTTTCAGGTGTGCCGCGTCATGGCTGGATAGTCACACTTTACAAAGTGCTGCCCCCGTGTTTCCAGGACGCACCTGGCAGCATGCACAGTTGCTACAATATTATTGACTATATTTCTGATGCTGCAATTTCTTCCCTGTGACCATCTGTAACTGCCAATCTGTACTTCTTAAGCCCTCCACCTCTTCACCCAGCCCCTCCTTCCCTCCTTCCCCTTTGGCAACCACCAGCCTCTGTGTCTATGAGTCTGTTTCAGCATAAAAAAATTTTAAGGGAAAAAAAGGAAACCCATCAGTATGATCCACTATGTGAACAAAGAATTAAAACTATTTGCATTTGATGAATCCCAAATCCATCCCATAAAACAGCCACTTCCCCAGCCTGAGAACTAGTAGCTGCAAACGCTGCAGACTTCTTTCTGAAAGTGAAACTCTGAGATTGAGGAAACTTCTCTGCATTATCGTCAGTGCAGTCAAGCAAGACATGAAAGTAGACCGACATGGACTGGAAGCGACCTGAAACTGCCCTTTCCCACAGATGGTGTGACTGTGGATGGAGGAGACCCCAACAATCTATAGAGAATTACTGCAGTTGAGTGAAGTTGCTAGAGACCAGATCAACATACAAAAATCGATCCCATGTCTATATCAGTGGCAAACAAAATTTAAAATTTTTTTAATCCTCACCGAGAATATGTTTTTATTGATTTTGAGAGAGAGGAGAGAGAGAGAAACATTGGTTGGTTGCCTTCTCTACCTGTCCCGATGAGATCCAACCCAAAAGGTACGTGTCCTGACACACGGTGCGCGTTAGTCACGGGGACGCCCGGTGCCCGAACGTAGACGACTCAGCGGGATGTGTGACACGGCAGCTGACGGGACTGAAGGTGCCAGAATCCCTTCAGGAAATGGCAAGTCCTCGTGCTTGTTCTTAGCAGAACACGGGACACCAGCCGACAGCCACCAGGTGAGTAAAACAAACAGCAGATCCCGGGGTTACTCCTTCCGACACCCTACTCCACAGTGACAGCCGTGGTGGCCACGTGGGGCAGCTGAGGACCTCCCACAGCATCTTGGGGGCGGGGGGGCACGTTGGGCGTTTTATTGGGGTCATTGTATGTGAATGACACAAAGTGGACAAACACGAATGGACTGAGGCCAAAGTGAGGGGGAGGATGATGAAATCAATAGAAAGTCTAACAAAAGACTCAGCAAGCGTTAGGAGGGAGCCGTTTCAAACGCGGAGAGAAATGGTTGATAACCAAAGGACGACGAGGAGCGAAGACACTGGAGAAGGACTGGGGTTTTGACGTGAAATCCGGACACGAAACGCACAGCATGACCTGAACACGACGCGGGCAAGCAGGGGTCGTGCTAACCGCTGAGCCACAGCCCAGGAGCTGTCTGTGCTCGGACAGCTTAGAGCTCAGAGGTGGGGAAAGATCGCCTTTCCCCTTAATCTGCCGACCCTAAAAGTGTGCATGACGTGGCCAAACAAAACCAGTCCTCGAAAGCAGCTTTCACAAACTCAACACAACGTCACCAACCTTCCCAGAGAAGAGCATGATCGCTGTGTTTCCTGTGAAAATGACCTTCAACCTTATTGTCAAGGTCAAGTACATGAAGCCAAAATACGTAACTTTTATACAGTTGTGTTTGCAGCTTATATATTGTGTTGTTGTTGTTGTTGTTGTTTTTTTGGGGGGGTCTAGATTTTAAAAATACCTGTGGAGGGTTTATTAATTTAAAAATTGTAATCGGTGCCATTCATTCCAGACAAATATTGATTTCATTCCCAACTTTGCATTCAGACGTTTGCTTGCGGTATTTTTAAGCACATCCTCCAACTGCTTAGGCTTCGGGCTCTGCAACTCCTGGGTCGATCGCGGGACGTACCGTGGAGCGGGAGAAGCAGTTTGCAGGAAAATGCATCCAGGTGAGAACCACGCGAAGCTGCACAGTCGCTCACAGCTCGACACGCATGTGGAGCCAGGAGGCCGGGGGCTCAGGGGCTGGCGCTTCTCGCCTTCGTGGGCGCTTTCCTCAGAAACATCCAACATCCTATGTCATGGCCAGATGGTTATAAACACAAACACATCACTAAATAGGAAAAGACTTTCAGCCTGAAATTCCGGTGGTTTTTCTGCACGTGCCTGTCTCCAGCGAAGGCCCTGGGCAGCATTCAGGGTCCATTGCCCACGCTGGTCAGCGGCTGGCGCTCCAGCCTCCTCTCATCCGCTTCCACGACGGCCGCCGGGAAACAGACACTTGGCGGCCTTTTCCTTGCCACCTCGTCTTTCAAAAAGGTCATTGTCGCCCTGATGCGTTTGGCTCAGTGGATAGAGCGCTGGCCTGTGGACTGAAGGGTCCCAGGTTCCATTCCGGTCAATGGCATGTACCTGGGTTGCGGGCACATCCCCGGTGGGGGGTGTGCAGGAGGCAGCTGATCGATGTCTCTCTCTCATCGGTGTTTCTAACTCTCTTTCTTCCTCTCTGTAGAAAATCAATAAAATATATTTTTTAAAAAGTTCATTGTCACCAGCCATCCAGGTCTGTCGTGTTTCAAGTCTTACATCAACATGCCATCTACAAGGGGACGCGTGTGCAACTTATAATGCATTATTGCTGGAAACAGTTTTCTAACGCCGGAATACGGCCCAACTCGTTCACGGAGTGGAAACGCCTAGAAGCGGGGAGAATAACGGCTTTCGGTTTTCGCCTCGTGCTCTCAGGTCCTGGGCCAGCTGGGCAAATTAGCATAACGGTCATCAGATTAGCATAACGGCCATCAGATTAGCATAACGGCCATCGGATTAGCATAACGGTCATCGGATTAACATAATGGCCATCGGATTAGCATAACGGTCATCAAATTAGCAAACGGTCCTCCCTAAGCCACGCCCCCTCACTGGAACCTTTTTTCGCTCGTTCGCAGCCACCTGCTCTTCAGTCTTCGGTTGAGGTTCGCCTTGGTAGGACCGTCGCCCAACCTGCCCGAGGGGCCCACCGCAGACCCTTTCCTTCGCAGTGCTGGTCAGTATTCTTAATTATTTGGGTTTTCTGCCTCGTTAGAGTGAAAGCCAGTGGTGGTTCCTCAGCAGCCAGCTCGGTCGCAGGTGTTAAAAAACAGGCGCGAGGCTTTCTGGTGGTGGCTTTCCTGAGATGCTCTGTGTTGTGTTTCTTTGCAGCCCTTCAACGTATCCTTTTTCTGAAATACAAAGTATATGGGCTCCCCCGAATTTGCAGGACTTAATGCATCCTTTTTCTGTCATCCAATATATATATATCTTTTCCTCCAAATACCTGTTGATTGCATATTAGGTCTTTAAAGGAAATCTAAAAAAGGGGGGGAAATCCCTTCGCGGGCCGCAGCACACCCTCCTGCAGCACCTGAGGCGTTGGGCACAGGAGAGGACAGCCGGACGCAGAAAGGTAGGCGCCGCAGTCCACGGGGCACGGGGAGGTCGGGCCGCGTCCTCCCAGCCAGGCAGCCGAAGCCGTGGGCAGGGCCGCCTGCCCTCCTTGGCGGCTGGCACCGCCCCCACCGCGCGGGCGCTCCCGATTGGTCTGCCCCGCATCCAGGAA
>NW_006283994.1:495589-501007 GCF_000327345.1 Myotis davidii
GACTGGTAAAGAACAGAGTAGAGACTCCACCTGGGTCTCCTGCCTTCGGGTTCACGGCTGCACACAATGATGGCCACCTCTCTGTTCTAAGCCACAGCCCTCAAAGCGAGCCCGGTGGTGCCTGGTGGGTCGTCCCCCGCTGTCTCCCGCACCCCGGGGTCTCGGGCGCTGGTACCCCCTCTCCTCCCTTTCCCGCGTCTGCAGAGCGGAATTGTCACCTGTTTTCCGTCCGGGCATGGCGTAGGGCCTCCGGGGGCAGGGGGAGGGTCCGGCTGCAGAGAGTCTTGGTCCTCTGGACGCTCCTGCGTTTCTCTTGCCCCGGAGGCTCTCCCGTCGCGGAGTGCTTCTCCCGTCGCAGAGTGCTTCTCCCTAGTGGTTCCTGCTTCACCTGTTCTCAAATCCGGCAGCAGAGGAGCTTTGCCCACCCCCCTCACCTGCGGCCCAGAGGGAGCCAGGCACGAGGCTTGAAGGGAACAGAACCCTTGGGTTAGAAGGAAGAGTTGACGTTTAAAGTGAGATGAGTTAGTGACTGACACCCGCGGGCTGCGTTTGCTCATTTGGGGAACTTTTGACAGACCGCCCAGCTGTTCTGAGTGGGCCCATACCAGTGGAATGAGTCCCTCGCCCCACCCCGTGGAGGCAGGATCGCAGTTGCATCATTTCCAGTATTTGTGTGCCCTCAGGCACGTTGTCTAATCTGTGAGCATGAGCTTTTCCATCAAACGGTGACTTCTGGATCCACTTCATAGGATTGATGTGAAACTCAAATAAGACATTGTAAACTGCTTAACCGTTTTTTACTTTTTCTTTCTTATTTCAGAAATGTTCTTTTGGGACCAGAGTCTGGGTATATATGAGTGAAAATCCTCACCCAGGAATCTCGACTGAGAGGCTCACATCTCTGTAAGCCATTAGCCCAGGTATTTATTTCTTTAAGAAATTTTTTCAGTCACCTAATATGTGCCAAAAGGAAAAGTGATTAAACAGAAGAGATCCTTGCCCTGCAGATTCAGAATTGCTGAGAACAACAGCTCAGCCCAGGATGGAAGTGAAGTGATAGAAACAAACAAAGGCCTGAGATAATGGAGAAGAAGGTCATCAAAGACAGACCAGAAGGGAGAGTATGGGTCAGACAAGCCCCAGATATGATGCCGCTCAGGGATGGGTTGGTTGCACGTGGTTAGTTCTCAAATCTGGCTTTTTATCAAAAATCACTGATGGAATTCTTTGAAAAAATTTAATCTGAATTTTATCAGTATCATCTGTCCTTTTTTTAAGTTTCTTTGGTGAGTTTGATGTCCTTTCAGGATTAAGAACCAGGGAAGAGTATGAAGGGTGGGTGCTCCAGGCAGGTGGATGAGCTTCCGTAAAGGCTGGGAACGCCAACACCATGCGACACCATGAAGCATTTTCGGGAGAGCAAGTGCAGGTTTGGAATGGCAAGAGCTGATGCTGAAGCCAGGTGAGGCAGGCCTTATGTGCTGAGCCCAGAAGCTTGAGGTTGATCCCAAGACTTGAGGTGACTTACTCTGGAGGAGTCATCTCTGCTTTCAAAGTCCAGCTGTTTCCTTGCCCGTCGGCAGGATTTGGAGGAAGAATTGGTGGTGGATCAAAACAAGAGACAGAAGAATCCCATTTAGGCTTTTATAATCCAGACAAATAATGAGAATGTGTTCAAGTTAGGCGGTCTCACTGAGTAACATACAGATGTAATTGAGGAGGTGGACTCGAACTCAGAGAGATGGGGGCTAAGGGAGAGCACAGGGTAATTGCCAGGTTACTGGTTTGAAAACTAAAGGATAGTGATGCCATGAATATAGAAAATACTGTATTTAAGGGAAGGACTTTGTTCTTTTCTTGTTCTGTTTACTTTGAGGTGCCTGTCACTGTGCAGTTGGATACTGACTATCTTTGTGGATTTCTAGGCTAGGCTAGCATTTATTGAGTAGCTGAACTGTAGTTAAGCATTGCATTATGAGTTTTACATACATTCTCAGTCTTTGGGAAACTTCAAAATAGGTAGTAAAGCTGTTGTTTGAGTTAGGTCACCCAGAAAGAGGTTACTAAATGAGGTTAGAGTCCTGAGGGCAACCTCTGGAAACGGATGCTTACAGAGGCAGAAGGAAGAGGAGATTATGAGGAAGGTTGAGAAGAACTGAAAGGAGAATCGTGTTGTCTTAGCTAAGGAATGCATGGCCAGTATTTTCTTTTGCACATTTAAAAATTTAATCTACATAAGTAACATTGTCCACATTCTTTTTTTAAATTTCATTGTTAAAAATTGAGTTTATTGGGATGATATTTGTTAAAACTATACAGGTTTCAGGTGTACAGCTCAGTAACACTTCTGCACACTGCAGCCTGGGCCACCACCAAAGTCTCTCTCCCTCCCCTTTATCCCACGTGGCCTTCCCACCCCAAGGCCAGCATTTTCACATGCTTCAGAGGAGTCCCGTCAAGACCCTGCTGGAGTGGGTAAAACAGACTATGAAGGACTTCCGTGAAAACATTTAGTCAAAGTAAGGGTAGAAACCAGAGTGCAGAGGAGCTGAAGAAATGAATCTAGATGATTTTTTTTCCAAGAGGTTTAGGTGGGAAAGAGAAGAAAGTGATTGTTATTTGAAGATTCTGGCTAGCTAATATGAGAAATGATATCCCCAGAGTAAATCTATGGAAAGTTATAGCTACGCCTCTGGTGAAGCGTCCTGTATGGTCGACACATCACTGTACAAGGTGGACAATATGAGATCGGCTCTTTTTGATGCTTGGGGAGTGGTTCTTTTTCTGTCCTGCAGCTTGATTCTGTGGTTCAGGGATGGTTCCCAGCAGTTAAAAATACTATGAAATTAACACAACTGACTTTCAGAAGAACTGAGTTGGGCAAAACTTCACAGGATTCATGATCTACCAGGGGAAATGACCATATGTCCTATTCAGAATTTGCTGGGCTTGCCTGTCAGGACAGTGATGATTTAGATTTGGGGACATAATTATACATATGGCCGCTAGAGAGAACTCACAGAAGCCCGTTTCTCTTGTTGATGTGTCTTGTAGCACCATTCTCTGTGTATTGTAGATCCCATGGTGCTTGTCTGTTCCATGGGAATAACTCCCACATTGAGAAAAGTCCTGCTTTTGAGTGTGGAAGTGGCCTAGCACTCTGAGTGAAATAAAGAGCAGTCTCCATAATTTTCCTTTTTAAAAATATATTTTATTGATATTTTACAGAAAGGAAGGAAGTGGGATAGAGAGAAACATTGATTCACCTGCCTCCTGCACACTCCCCACTGAGGATGTGCCCGCAACCAAGGCACATGCCCTGACCAGAATCAAACCTGGGACGCTTCAGGTCGAGCCAAACCAGTTAGGGCCGTAATTCTCTCTTTTTTTTTTTTTTTTTTAATATATTTTATTGATTTTTTACAGTGAGGAAGGGAGAGAGATAGAGAGTTAGAAACATAGATGAGAGAGAAACATCGATCAGCTGCCTTCTGCACATCTCCCACTGGGGATGTGCCCACAACCCAGGTACATGCCCTTGACCGGAATCGAACCTGGGACCTTTCAGTCCGCAGGCTGACGCTCTATCCACCGAGCCAAACCGGTTTCGGCCGTAATTCTCTTAATGGAAGGGTCGTTTTGCTGACTGCTCTGTTAACATGTTGTGATAAAGTTATTGTTTTACTCCAGTCCCTTAATTTTTTCAAAGCTTCTGCTTCCCCTGTCAAGTCATGCTCATAATTATGGATGCTTGAGAAACCTCTTAAGTTTCACTTTCTATTCTTAAATCAGAATTCACTCTGCATGTTGAATTAGATCACCAGAAAAATAGCTTCTGCAGATTTTCAACTTCCTGGTATTGTGATGGCCTTTTAGAAACAAGAAACCCTGCTTTGAATGAAATGATTTTAAATTCCACAGAAACTAATGCTATTCAGTGGTACTTGGTGTCCCTGTGGGCACTAATGGGATGGGATTAGAGTCGCCTTTCTAAGGGAAGGCGGGGCTCTCCAGCTGAGTTAGTAGCTTTCTCTGTTTTTAAATGAGGACTGTGTGCCTCATCATGTTATTTTTTTGCTCAGCTTGTCAGGAAGCTCCTAATTTAGGACTTACTGAAATTAAATTTATTTTAAATAAGTTTGGATTGCTATCTCTTTTTAAATCTCCTTTTTAAATGTCCTTTTTATATGTAGTACTTAAATATTAAAAGCTGCCCTAAATTATTTTTAGGGGCATGAAGAAAGTACACAATTAATACTTAATGAATTCAGAAAATTCCTAAGACAAATACATATATTTGATTATAAGTACATATTTATGTATAAGTCTAATCATGGATATAAGAAGGAAGTAAGGAATTTTTCTAAAATATGAATTTATTTTCAAGAACTGGCTCCCAGCTGGCATGGTTCAGTGGTTGAAGGTAGACCTATGAACCATGGTTTGGTTCCCCGTCAAGACACATGCCTGGGGTTTCAGGCTCGATCCCCAGTTGGGGGTGTGCAGGAGGCAGCCAGTCAATGATTCTCATCATTGATGTTTCTCCCTCTCCCTTCCTCTCTGAGATGAATATATACCTATATCGATTTATATATATCTTTTTTTAGAGGCCCAGTGCACGAATTCGTGTACTAGTGGGGTCCCTCAGCCTGGCCTGCAAGATCAGGCCGAAACTGGCTCTCTGACATCCCCCAAGGGGTCCAAGATTGCGAGAGGGCACAGGCCAGGCAGAGGGACCCCACAGGTGCATAATGAGGGCCAGGAAGAGACGTGGGAGGTTGGCCAGTCAGGGAGGGACTGCAGAAGGGCTTCAGGGTTCCAGGGTGTGTTCGGCCTGTCTGGCTCAGTCCCAATTGGCTGGACCCCAACAGCAAGCTAACCTGCCATTGGAGCAACTGGTCAACCGTCTGCCCCCTGGTGGTCAGTGCACATCATAGCAAGCAGTTGAGTGGCCTTAGCATATCATTAGCATATTACGCTTTGATTGGTTCAATGGACGACCAGACACTTAGCATATTAGCCTTTTATTATATAGGATATTTTTTAAGAACTTGCATTATGCCACAAAAGCCTCAGCAGTAAGATACAATTTCTGTCAAGATGTCATCTGGCTCTGGCTGGTTTTTCCCAGTATTAGAGCCTCACATCCATGGTTCTCTCTGTCTCTACCTTTCTCCCCTTTCCCTCCTTTCCTCCATCCCTCCCTCCCTTTTTTTTTTTTCATCTTAGCTCTTTTTTTTTCTTTTATTAAATCTATTGTTCAGATTATTACATTTGTTCCTCTGTTTTTCCCCCCATAGCTCCCCTCCACCCAGTTCCCACCCCACCCTCTGCCCTTACATCCCCACACTGTCCTCATCCAAAGGTGTGCAATTTTTGTCCAGTCTCTTCCCGCACCTCCCACACCCCTTTCTCCCC
>NW_006283994.1:501405-510696 GCF_000327345.1 Myotis davidii
TCCATTACCCCCCTGAACTTGTCTCCCAGGGCCCTTTTTCTCTGACTTTGAAGTGAGCTAGCCGCAGTCCCATCTTGGCTCACTTCTGTCACTGTGATTTTACTTCTCAGTGAGTTCATGCAGTCTGTGTGGCCCATTTCTTTCCTATAACGTTTTTAAAAAGCTAAAGCGCCCTGACCAGTTTGGCTCAGTGGATAGAGCGCCGGCCTGCAGACTCAAGGGCCCCAAGTTCAATTCCGGTCAAGGGCATATACCTTGGTTGCGGGCACATCCCCAGTGGGGGGCATGCAGGAGGCAGCTGATCGATGTTTCTCTCTCATCAATGTTTCTAACTCTCTATCCCTCTCCCTTCTTCTCTGTAAAAAATGAATAAAATATATTTTTTAAAAAAGTGTGGTTCTGAACTCAATATTCTTCATTGACAATTTTGTCCTCTTTCTTTGTCTCCGCATTTTTTATGCTTTCTTGGTGCACACCCTAGTGGTCTTTGTGTGCAGTCTTGTTGTAGTTAAGCTGTGATTGTTGTAGTTAATAGTAGGGGATTTGACCTCCAGGCCAACTGGCTGTGAGAATCAGCTGTGTCTGCAGTGGGAAAACTTCTGTCCTCTGGGGAGGTGCTAATCTAGCATTTGCCTGAGGCTATCTGGCAAATGGCTCTGCACAGGGCTTGGGCGGGGCAGGTCGCACGGGATCAACAGAGCAGGTGGAGGGAGCAGTTATGGCTGCTCTCAGTCCTGTCCCCAGAGGCTCTGCCTCTCAGAGTCCCAGCAACCGCTGCAAACCTCGGCGAGAAAGCTGCCTAGGCGTTCCGACCGATGCCAGACAGTCCCGCTTCTCCCGTTTGAGTCTGGGTCCCCAGTGACTCGCCGGAACTGGAGCTCAGAGCCTGAGACTCTTTCCTGATTGAAAACGACAGCCGTGCCCTCAGCCACCAGCCCGCTCTGTGCGCATCTCCGCACCTTTGTATTTTCCACACTGCGCCTCCTCTGAGTCTCGGTATGCTGTTCTCTTTTCTTCTAGTTGAAGAATTTCCCCTCAGCCAGCCTTCCTGTGGTTCTGGGCGATGTCCGTTCCGTCTTTTAGTTGTATTTTTGAAGTGGTTGTTCGAGGCAGCAAACTCCGGTGTTTACCTATGCTGCCATCTTGTTTTTTTTGTTTGTTTGTTTTTCCCCTCCCTCCCTTTTACTCTAAAAATCAATGGAAAAAATATCCTCGGCTGAGGATTAATCACAACAAAAAGATGTCATTTGAATTTTAGGGTAATATGCATTCAAAACTGCCAAGTTTCTTTACCCAAGCATTCAATTCATGTTTCTTAACCTTTTTTTGTCCCTTCTCTCCCTTCCTAAAAGGAAACACTTGATACATTTCTATGCATTTCCCATGAATTTTAATACTAGCAATGTAGTATATATCTGTGCACTGTATGTATATGTGGGCACATATGTACATGTGATACATAAAAAGAATAGGACTGACCAATTTTATCTCTTTCAGGATGACATCACTCCTGATGAGAATGCATGGTTAGGTCAGTGGTCGGCAAACTGAAGCTCTGCAAACCACGGCTTGCGAGCCACATGCGGCTCTTTGGCCCCTTGAATGTGGCTCTTCCACAAAATACCGACTTCTGCGCATGGGCCACGAAGTTTCAATCGCACTGTACGTGGTATTTTGTGGAAGAGCCACACTCTAGGGGCCAAAGAGCTGCATGTGGCTCGCGAGCTGCGGGTTGCCAAGCACGGGCTTAGGTCCATCTAGTTTATAAAGTGAACTCAGTCGGGCTTAGAACTTTTTTTCCCCATTAGGTTGATATTTTACATTCACTAGACACTTAAGGTCAAGTTTCTCAAGATGAGGTTTGTTGGATAATTTCCTGGCCAATTCCCAGTCAGTCATTAGCTTCATATAAAAACACTTTGCTACCCTTTGGGTGTGGTTTTCTTCTTGATTCAGACTGGCCGACAGCTGTTGAGACGGTACTGTGGGTTGGTCTGATGTTTATCTCATGCAGAGACTGGGGCAGCATGGGTTTTGGAGAAGCATGTTACAGAGTAGAAGTTGCTTCCTCCTCACATTATGGCGGGTTATAAACATGACTGACACGGGTGATGTTAACTTTGATCATTTGGTTAAGGTTGTGTTTGCCACGTGTCTCCACTCTAAAATGACTGTTTTTCCCTTTTCATACTCTCTTCTTTGGAGGTAATTCACCAAGTCTGGCCCACACTCACGATGGGTGGGATTAAGTGCCACCTCCTGGAATGGGGAGAGTATCAATATATTATTTGGAATTCTTCTGTAAGGAAGATTTGTCCCTTCTCCCACATTTGTTTATTCGCTTACTCGTTTATAGCAGTATGGGTTCATGTATATTTACTTTATGCTGTGGGTTGTAATCCAATACTACATTTGTTCAGAATGTTTGAGCTTTGGCCATTGAGAGCTCCCACGGAGCCTCCTGTGTCCCTTTGCCACGTCCTTTTGTATTTTGAGCACTTTCTCTTTCTGGGAATACAGGTGCTCCAGGCTCACCTTGGGTTTTCCCTGCCCCAGCCCCTCCCTCCCTGCTGTCCTCCCTCCCTCATTTGTTTGTTTGTTTATTTTAATGCAAACATTTGCTTTTTATTTAACCACAATACCCTGCTTATTGGCAATGAGCATTATGTTGTTTTTATATGCATTTAGTTAAGGGTAAAAATATAGATCTTTGCTTATTTTTATTATACCCCATTAGAGTGAGAGATCTCTCTGGATTTTGGCTTTTATCCTGTTTGCTAATCTCAGTTTCATGTCATCTGCAGTTCTGATAAACCTACCTCATAGGTCTTTTATTCAATTCCTTGACACATTTGGTCCTTGGGATTTCCTGGTCCGGTCTTGCTGCTTTACTCTCCTTAAGACTGCTAGGATTTGGAAAAGTATTTAATTTTAACCTTTTCACTTGATCTTGAGTGGTAGAGGCTCTGATGATACTATAAAAACTAAAAGTTGGAGCCGAAACCGGTTTGGCTCAGTGGATAGAGCGTCGGCCTGCGGACTGAAAGGTCCCAGGTTCGATTCCAGTCAAGGGCATATACCTGGGTTGCGGGCACATCCCCAGTAGGAGATGTGCAGGAGGCGGCTGATCGATGTTTCTCTCTCATCGATGTTTCTAACTCTCTATCTCTCTCCCTTCCTCACTGTAAAAAATCAATAAAATATATTAAAACAAAACAAAAAAACTAAAAGTTGGAGACAGTCAAAAACTAAGTATCAGGATCAGTAGCAATAGATCATTTGTAGCTGTTACAGTGCATTGATGAGCAGTGAGTTATGGGCAGCAGTTCACTGTGGCAAATTCATGTGCATCCATACTTTGTAAGCAAGAGAAAACCCTTCTCTGTGGGAGTTGTTGGTATGGGTTAGTACTTACGGATTTTCATGTTTCCAGGGATTTCTTGAACGTGGCTTTTGGGAATGTAAAGGTTTCTTGAGCTTTTGACTCTGCTTCAGTACTTCAGGAGAACATGCAAAATTCATGCTTTGGAAACAGGGAGTGTTCTCTGTCTGAATATGTTTTCCTTCAATACTAGTGGCCCGGTTCACGAATTCACGCACATTGAACAGAAATTAATTAGAAGAAATATTTTAATATCGCTATTCGCCCTTTATAATAGAAGTGTCAACCAATCCACGATCAACAATGACAGATCCAAACACACACATGCCATTGGCACCAGCGAGAGCTTTATATGTATCGTGCATGTGCGAGTCAACTTAGTCTCTTATAGATATAGAATAAACTTGCTTAATTAGAACTGCTTTCTGATTTAGCTAAACTTTTTCTAGCCCAAGGAAGTGCACCAACTTCTCTTTCAGGTAATTGTTAGCAACACAGCAGTAAATATCAACATGAAGCAGGTTATTATTGCAGATCACGCAGGGAGAACAAAGGGTAAAATATTGAACTGCAGCAGCGTTTGACTGTATTCTGCTCAGTGAGAAAACCTGAAGTCATTTTCAAGGTCCACCATTTCTTTTTAGGTGGGTCAAGTTTCTAAGCTTTCTAAATGTCTGTTTTCTGGCTAATGAAAAGAAAACAGGATTCCACCGAGTCTCCTACCTACCTACTCCAGGATTCTGTGAGGATCAAATGAGATATGAGGCACAGGAAAACACAGACATTTGGTTAAAGTGTGAAATGTTTGCACCTGGCTATAAAGCAAGTCATGTTCCTGGGCTGAAGAAACTGCAAGGAGGCTAGTTGCTAGGGAGAGGAAGTCAGGTGCTGCTACGTGACATCATTACCTAGCCCCGTGGTCAGCAAACTCATTAGTCAGCAGAGCCAAATATCAACAGTACAACGATTAAAATTTCTTTTGAGAGCCAAATTTTTTAAACTTAAACTATATAGGTAGGTACATTGTTATTAACTTAATTAAGGTACTCCTAAGGCTTAGGAAGAGCCACACTCAAGGGGCCAAAGAGCCGCATGTGGCTCGCGAGCCGCAGTTTGCCGACCACGGACCTAGACTGTCAGACACTTAGCATATTAATCTTTTATATATGTAGATGACATAGTTTTGAGCCTTTTCTATAGCACAACTGTATTGCCTTATGATGTTTACAACTAACAAAGTTGCTTTCATTTTATTATATTTTTCATGTGTCAAAGAAAGTTTTGAGGAGTGGGCTCAGATTTGAGTTAGTCCATTATTGACAGCTGGCCAGCAGGTGGTTCTCAATGTGGTTGAGGTACGTTCTCAGTTGAGGGTGATGGTCGTTCTAGGAAATTTACCCATTCTTCACACAGAATAGGCCTAAAATGTTGGTTTGTTTATCATTAGTCTTTGTTTTGTTTCCTAGATCCAGGTACAGAATGAGCACATGTTGCTGGTGTACGCCAGGTGGCGTTTCCGCCGTTGAGTTCCTACAGCGCTATGCATCCAGGACCCAGTCCAGTGAATTCCAGACAGCAGATGAAGACCTCTGCTACTGCTTAGAGTGTGTGATTGAGTACCACAAAGCAAGGGATGAACTGCCATTCTTGCATGAGGTAATTTACATTACAGGGGAATGTTTTTCGGAGCTTGATAACTAGGAAGAGAATAAATTTGAACTCTTTAGAAGCATTCAGGGAACTGATAATTTAAACTTTAAAGGCTGATACATACCTCTAGTACCTAATTCATTCCCTGCTATATAGTAGGTGCTGAATCAGTGGCCATTAACTGGTGGAATTGAATTAAAACCTAAAACAGAATTGTATGACCTCTCACTTTTAGTCATCCTATATAATAAAAGGCTAATATGCAAATTGACCAAATGGCAGAACTACCGGTTGCTATGACGTGCACTGACCACCAGGGGGCAGATGCTCAATGCAGGAGCTGTCCCCTGGTGGTCAGTGCGCTTCCACAGAGGGAGCGCTGCTCAGCCAGAAGCCAGGCTCATGGCTGACTAGTGCAGAGCGCAGCTGCGGTGGCAGGATCCTCTCCTGTCTCCGAGGGAGCCCGCTCAGCCAGAAGCCAGGCTCATGGCTGACTAGTGCAGAGACGGTGGCAGGAGCCTCTCCTGCCTCTGTGGCAGCACTAAGGATGTCCGCCTGATGGCTTAGTTCCGCTCCCCTTGGGGGGAGCGGGACTAAGTCGTCAATCAGACATCCCCTGAAGGCTCCTGGACTGCGAGAGGGCACAGGTCAGGCTGAGGGACACCCCCCAATGCACGAATTTCATGCACTGGGCCTCTCCTTCTATCATTGATTGGCTGCCTTTTGCACACCCCCTATTGGGGATTAAGCCTGCACCCCAGGCATGTGCCCTTGACCGGAATCAAACCCGGGACCCTTCAGTCCGCAGGCCGATGCTCTATCCACTGAGCCAAATCAGCCAGGCCCCGGGCCTCTAGTTTTGATATAAAACAACTTTATGAAATAAAGTGATGTATGGGGAGGGGGTTGGTTCATGTCAGTATATCAGTATATTTGACAGTGTTATAAATTCATGTGTCTGAATGGCTTGGACTATGTTTTTATTGATTTTTTCCTCTTCATTTTTAAATGGGTAAATGGTATAAACCTCTGAGCACAAGCATATTTTCTAGTCATAGTAAGCCAAAGTAACACATACTATTTAAAAATGTAGCTTTGAATATTTGGTTTATTACATTTATGTAATGAAAAATAGAACACTGCCCTGGCCTGTGTGGCTCAGATGGTTGAGTGTTGTCCCATGCACCCAGGGGGCACAGGTTCAATTCCTGGTCAGGGCATATGCCCAGATAGTAGGCTCAAGCCCCAGTAGGGGGCAGTTGATGTTTCTCTCTCTCCCTCTCTTTCTAAAATAATCAATAAAAACATATTTTAAAAAATAAAACGCAGACCATAGAGGTGATATATATAGAGGAGGAGGTTTGATTCCTGGTTGGGGCATGTGCCCGGGTTGCGGGCTTGATCCCCAGTGGGGCATGCAGGAGGCAGCTGATCAGTGATTCTCCCTCATCATTGATGTTTCTGTCTTCCTTTCTCTCTGAAACCAATAAAAAAATATTTTTAAAAATGAATAACAAAGAATAATATTTGTAAGCAAATGTTGGTTAGAAGCATTTTAAAATTAACTGTGTTAATTTTCACATATGACATATGGACTGGAAATTTATCTGTTAAATCTAAAATCTTAAATTGAAGTCTGCAAAATCGAGGGTTTACTGTGCTCATTCATGTATCATAAATGTGGCCATGGTTAGTGACTTTTTCTCCAAATAAATCTAATGTGTGATGTCTACTTTATTTATTTTTTAACATTAAATACCAAACACAGATGGCTTCCTTTCTGTTTTCTTTACATATTTCTTTATTGATTTCAGAGAGGATGGGAGAGGGAGAGAGAGAGAGAGAGAAACATCAGTGATGAGAGAGAATCATTGCTCGTCTGCCTCCTGCACACCCCCTGCTGGGGATTGAGCCTACAACCCTGGCATGTGCCTTTGGCTGGAATCGAACCTGGGACCCTTCAGTCCGCAGGCCGATGCTCTATCCACTGAGCCAAACCGGCAAAGGCTGTGGTGTTTACTTTAAAATTCTGCATCTTTATGCTTAGGAAAAGGCTTTTGGAAAGATCATGACATCCAGTATGTTTTGTTGATAGCAAGATATAAAGCATACTGCCCATTCTTCTTTTCCTGTAGGTTTTATGGGAATTAGAAACCTTACGTCTCATAAATCACTTTGAGAAATCTATGAAAGCAGAAATGGAAGGTGATGATGATGAATTATATATCATAGACAACAATGGAGAGGAACAACCGTTTGACTTCACTGGCCAAGACTTTGAGAATAAGCTTCGAGTTCCTCTTCTCGAAATCCTGAAATACCCTTACCTGCTTTTACATGAGCATGTTAGTGAGTATCTTGGATGTTCTATAGGTTGTATCAGTTTTATTATTTCAAGGATTATAAGAATTTAGGCTTATTTATATGAAAATCTGTTTGTTGAACATATAGTTAGGATATTTAATATTTTTCCCAACATTTTGTCATCAGAGTTTCCAAACATAAAGTAAATTATGTAGTAAACAACCATATACACAGCACATAGATTCCACGGTAGTGAACATCTTGCTGTATTTGCTTTATTATATGTTTTATTCATCTCTTCATTCAGTTCATTTTTTTCTTGTGTTTTTCTCAACCTTGGCAGGATTGACTTTTTTTTAAAATACATTTTTATTGATTTCAGAGAGGAAGGAGGGGAGAGACAGAAATAGCAAGGATGAGAGAGAATCATTGATCAGCTACCTTCTGCACTCTCCACACTGGGGATGGAGCCTGCAACCCTGGCATGTGCTCTGACCAGGAATTGAGCTGTGACAACCACTGAGCCATGCCAGCCGGCCAGCACTATTGACATTTTAGGCTGAATTATTCTTCGTTGTGGGGCTGTCCTGTGCACTGTAGGATGGGTACCAGCATCTATGGCCTCTGTCTGCTAGATGCTGTAGTACCCCACTTTCCCCTCCCCAGTTGTGAAAACCAAAAATATCTCCAGAAAGTACCCAGATGCCTCTTAGAAGTTGGGGGCAGGGCTGTGGAAAGGCAGAATCTGTCTGGGAACCACTGGGCTGCAGTAATTTTCAGTAATCACTAATGTTATTTTCAGTAATATTACTTTTTAACATTAAATACCAAATGTTTGGTTGCCTAGATTTTGGTCATTTATGTTTGCATTTCTTTCTTTCTTTCTTTTTTGGCAGCTGTATATATTTTTTTTAATTAAATCTTTATTGTTCAGATTATTACAGTTGTTCCTCTTTTTTCCCCCCCATAGCTCCCCTCCACCCAGTTCCCACCTGCCCTTACCCCCGCAGCCCGCCCACTGTCCTCATCCATAGGTGTACGATTTTTGTCCAGTCTCTTCCCGCATCCTCCCCGCACCGAGAATAGTCAGTCCATTCCCTTTCTATGCCCCTGGTTCTATTATAATCACCAGTTTATTCTGTTCATCAGATTATTTAGTCACTTGATTCTTAGATTCACTTGTTGATAGATGCGTATTTGTTGTTCATAATTTGTATCTGTACCTTTTTATTCTTCTTCATCTTCTTAAAGGATACCTTTCAGCATTTCATATAATCCTGGTTTGGTGGTGATGAACCCCTTTAGCTTTTCCTTATCTGTGAAGCTCTTTATCTGACCTTCAATTCTGAATGATAGCTTTGCTGGATAAAGTATTCTTGGTTGTAGGTTCTTGGCATTCATCACTTTGAATATTTCTTGCCACTCCCTTCTGGCCTGCAACGTTTCTGTTGAGAAATCAGCTGACAGTCGTATGGGTATTCCCTTGTAGGTAACTGAGTTTCTTTCTCTTGCTGCTTTTCAGAGTCTCTCTTTGTCTTTTGCTCTTGGCATTTTAATTATGATGTGTCTTGGTGTGGTCCTCTTTGGATTCCTTTTGTTTGGGGTTCTCTGCACTTCCTGGACTTATAAGTCTATTTCTTTCACCAGGAAGGGGAAGTTTTCTGTCATTATTTCTTCAAGTAGGTTTTCAATATCTTGCTCTCTCTCATCTTCTGGCACCCCTATAATTCTGATGTTGGTATGCTTGAAGCTGTCCCAGAGGCTCCTTACACTATCCTCATATTTTTAGATTCTTTTTTCATTTTGCTTTTCCGGTTGCGTGTTTTTTGCTTCTTCGTATTTCAGATCTCTGACTTGATTCTTGCGATCCTCCAGTCTGCTGTTGGATGTCTGTGTAATCTTTATTTCAGTCAGTGTATGCTTAATTTCTAGTTGGCTCTTTATCACAACCTCAA
>NW_006283994.1:510709-526562 GCF_000327345.1 Myotis davidii
GTCAATACTTGCTTCAGTGGGGCTTTTGTGCTCACTGAGTCTGCCCCCTGAGTGTGTCCCTTGTGGATCTGAGGAGTTGTAATCTGGATGGTCCCACTCTAACCCCTGGGTACACTGGCTCTTGGATCTCTAAGGAGGTGTTAATTTAGTCTCTGCCTGAGGCTACCCAGCAGGAGCTCAGCTGTGAAGGAATGCAAGCTGCTGTGGGGCCTTGGGCCAGCTGCAAGTTGGTTAGGTAATTTTCAGATTGCAAAGGGCCAGGCCTTTCATATGCAAAAGCTTCTTCGCACAGCATGGGCAGGGCCGAGTCCCAGGGGATCAACAGGGCGGAGCAAGCAGTTATAGCTGCTCCTCAGTCCTGCCCTAAGAGGCTCCACTTCTCAGTGTCCCGGTAATCACTGCAAGCACCTCTGAGAGAAAGCCGCCCTGGAGGTCTGACCGATGCCAGACAGTCTAGCTTCTCCCCGTGTGAGTCTGGGTCCCCAGAGACTCGCCCAGAACTGGAGCTCAGAGCAGCTTGAGACTCCCTCCCGATTGAAAAAGACAATCGTGTCCTCAGCCGCCAGCCCTCTCCGTGTGCGCCTCCGCACCTCTGCACTTTACTTCCATGCCTCCTCTGACTCTCGGTATGCCTCTCTCTTTCCTTCTAGTTGTAGCATTTCCACTCAGCCAGCCCTCCTGTGGTTCTGGATGATGTCCATTTTGTCTTTTAGTTGTATTTTTGAAGTGGTTGTGCGAGGCAACAATTTCCGGTGTTTACCTATGCCGCCATCTTGGTTTCTTCTCTATGTTTGCATTTCTTAATACGAATCTATTAAAAGTAAAAGACATTTTCCTGCTCTATCATATCTAACAAAATAACACATTTAATCTCTACTCCATATTTACATTTTTCCAGCAGTCACAAAATAATGGTTTTTGGCTGGTTTGTTTAAATAGAGTCCAGTCAGGGATTCATACATTACATTTGGTTCTCCTATCTTAGATCTCTTTTAATCCAAAAGAGTATATTCATGCACACATACCCACACACCTTTTCGTTGGTGTGGCTCTTTTCCTCCTTAAGTGACTTGTTGAGACTGGAGTTGCTCTATAGAATAATGCACATTATGGATCTTTCTCATTGCTTTCTTGTGATGTTATGTTAGTAAGGGAAAGTTGATCTAAAGATTTGGTTAAATCTAAATACATTAAAAATAGATTTTTAAATTCCAACAAGTCATTTTTAGAATATTTATTGAAGAATACTACATCCAGGAAAATATGTAAGCTTGATATTTTTTCACAACCAAACACAGCTTTGCTGGCCACCACTCAGCTAAAGAAACGATGTCAGTGCCCCAGGAGCTCCCCTCATGCTTTTCAAGCCATTATCCCTCCTCCCCAAGCCTGCCACTGCCAATATTCTTTGAAGCTTAACAAACTGAAGTTGCTTCATCTGATAGAGTGAGTGTATGAGTCTATTTTGAAAGAGTAATGAAGACATTTCCGTAGAGTAACGGGTTAGAACAGTGCTCACATAGTGGAGCAGTGTAGTGTCCAGATATCAACCAGGTGTATTTGAGGAATTTAGTGTTTGATGATGGTAGCATTTCAAACCAGTGGAGAAAATGGATGTTTTGATAAATGAGAGCAGGACAAAATAGCCAATGGGGGTGAGAGGAAGGGAAGCTGACTTTCCTTATCGTTCCAGTACCAGATAAAGTCCACATGAGTCAAAATGTAAAATGCTATTGGAATTGGACCTGTAACCATACTTCTAAGAGGATCCCCTATGGAGATAATTTGCCAGGAGTAAAAAATAAAAAAAAGTATATACTAGTAAAGTCAGTTATTATTTCAGATAGGTACCTAGTGTTCCTACAGTTACAAGGGACAGGTTTTCATTTACTTACGGAACAAGCGCAGGGCCAGATTTAAGTACTCGCGGTAAGTTGATAAAATGTATGTCTTATGTGCACTGCCTTATTTTTCTATTTAGATGAGCTATGTGTTGAAGCACTTTGTCGGATGGAACAAGCCAATTGCTCCTTTCAGGTTTTTGAGAAACAGCCCGGAATCTATTTGTTTTTGGTCCATCCCAACGAAATGGTGAGTATGAGTGTTAGACGACGGAAAGACATATATTTTTGCACGTGTAGATAGCTGTCTGAGAGGCTTCCATGTGTATTTTGTTTAAAATGTTTGTCAGAATACCTCTGACAGGTGCTGCTTGAGCTCAGAAGACAAAGAAGAAAGTCATGTTACCTCTTCCAGGGCAGGACCTGGGCCAGAGCAGCACGGCTGTCTCCTGCTCCCGTCTGCCTGCCCCACTCCAAACACGTGGCAGTGCTAGTTACAGTGTTAGAAAAGTTATTGTACTGGTAGGTGCGGGTGTGGGGAGGGGAAGGGATGGAAGTCAGAGCCTCGGTGCTAGAAGTGAGGACCAGAAATCAGAACAAACTGCGCAGGAACCACAGCGGAGAGCACCCCCGGTGTCGACCCTGCCATGGAGCTCGTTGCAGAGGTTTTGCTTTTGAGGTTCCTCTTTTCATTTTTCCTCCCTTTTTAAAATGTTCTGTTATGGAAAATTGCAAACATACAAAAGTAGGATGGTATAGTGAACCCCTGTATATTCATCACTGACCATCAGTTATCAATATATAGTCGATAGTATACTCCCCTTTTGGATTCATTGGAGCAAACCTGAGTCACCAGAGCATTTCATCCATAAACTGCTTCAGAACATGTCTCTAAACGATAAGGACTTGGTTATAGGGTTATGTCCAGCTAGTTTTCAGGTGGTTCTTAAGGATGGTAGTTTTATAATTTAGTTGTAATTTTGATGTGGTGGTGGGAGGAGGCGAACATAGCATCTCCCTACACTGACATTGGGAAAAAAACAAAACAGTACCGTCCCCACACCTAAAATAACTATTTTTGTTGTTAATTCTCGCCCAAGGATATTTTTTCCATTGGTTTTTTTTTTTAAGTTTTTATCTTTTTACTAGAAGCCTGGTGCATTAATTTATGTATGGGTGGGGTCCAGCTGGCCTGCCCTAATCAGGGCTGATCTGTCTGGGCCAGCCGGGGGAGGGGCCATGGGTGATTGGCCGGCCAGTCCTGTCCCTGGTCGAACTCCGGTCGAACTCCCAGTTGAGGGGATAATTTGTATATTAGCCTTTTATTATATAGGATTTTATTTTTTAACTTTAATTTTTTAAAAAAAGTTGATTTCAGAGAAGAAAGCGGGGAGAGAGAGAGAGAGAAACATCAATGATGAGAGAGAACCATTGATCGGCTGCCTCCTGCACACTCCCTATTGGGGATGTGCCCTTGACCGGAATCAGACCTGGGACCCTTCAGTACACAGGCTGATGCTCTGTCTGCTGAGCCAAACGAGCTAGGGCTCCATGATTTTTTTAGAGAGTAGAAGGGAGTGGGAGAGACATAGAGAATCTTCGACGTGAGAGAGTAACATCGATTGGTTGCCTCCCACACTCGCCCAAACTGGGGCCGGGGTTGAGCCTGCAACCCAAGTATGTGCCCTTGACCAAAATTGAGCCCGTGACCCTTCAGTTCGTGGGCTGATGCTCTAACCACTGAGCAACTGGCTATGGCTCTTGTGTTTAAAAACATTTTTTAAAATATATTTTTAATGATTTCAAAGAGGAAGGGAGAGAGAGATAGAAACATCAAAGATGAGAGAGAATCATTGATTGACTGCCCCCCTGCACACCTCCACTGGGGATCAAGCCCATGGCAGGGCATGTGCCCTTGTCTGGAATCGAACCCGGGATCCTTTAGTCCGCAGGTGACACTCTGTCCACTGAGCCAAACCAGCCAGGACTCTTTTGTCTTTTTAAAAAAATAGATATTTTTGTCTTCATCTTTTTTTAAATTGATTTGAGAGAGAGGGAAGGGAGAAGGAAAGGGAGGGACGGAGGAAGGAAGGAATATCTATTTGTTGTCCTACTAATTCGCACATTCATTGGTTGGTTCTTGTATGCACCTGACCAGGGATTGAACCCGTAACCTTGGCCTGTCTGATGACACTCTAACCAGCTGAGCTACATGCCCAGGATCTAGTATTTTGTGTCTTTTAAAATCTCTAGTGAATCCTATTATCTTAAGTAGGTTTTTGGTGTGTGGAGACAGTTATTTGTTGAATGAAGTGACGAATGTGTTGTGCTTATAGGTTCGTCGTTGGGCTATCCTGACTGCAAAAGGCTTGGGAAAAGTGGACAGGGACGATTACTACGACTTACAAGAGGTTTTGACTTGCCTTTTTAAAGTCATTGAGTTGGGGCTTTTAGAAAATACAGACATTTATACTACTACTGTCCTTGAGAAGGGTAAATTGATCATCCTGCCTCCACACATGTATGACACTTCCAACTACAAAAACTATTGGTTAGGTAAGTATTGTCACACACAAATATCCTTAGTATGTTCCTGTGGTTCTTATGAGTATCCTGCAAAGGAAGTGATCTCTTTTGATAATCTTATCAAAGTTGCTAAATACAGGATTTCACAGTTTCCAATTCTTTTGTCATTAAATTGACATAACTGCACATCTTGTTTTTAAATATTTATCCGAGAAACAGTCTGTGTAAGAAATACATTTTCAAGTCTAGCAGATATTTTATTTGAAACAATATTAGATATAACAAATATTGATAAAGTAGTTGACTTTGATAGGGTTTGATCTAGTTTAAGAAAAGGTTTAATGCCTCTTTTTCCATTGGTAAAATATTTCCTGATAGGAAGAGATACTAGCTTTGGTTTTCAACAAGTTCTAAGCTGACTCAAAATAGTTCCACCCTACTTTATCGAATTTAAGTCTTTCAGTCATGAGTCCTATTTGGCAGTGGTTGGTACATGAAATACGGTGATCTTAAAATTGAAGCCATCTTAGACATGAAGACAGACTGTGTGGTAGTCAGCTTAGGAATTGCTTTCTAACCAAATTCATACCATGTTCCCGTTTTATTCTCAAATTAGTCTGAAGTCCTTTTGCTTAGGAATAGATGTCTGTGGAGACATCAGAGTCAAATGTTAGAGGACCTGGATCCTGCTTTGCTTCCTCTTCTGCCTGGTACTCTTTGCCGCCTGAGTGAGAGGAGGCATGAGGGTGGTGCTTAATCCATTAAAGAACCGTCAACCATCTTGCAGGGATTTGCATGCTGCTGACCATTCTCGAGGAGCAAGCCATGGATTCACTGCTGCTGGGCTCAGACAAGCAGAATGACTTCATGCAGTCAATACTCCACACCATGAAGAGACAGTCAGAGGGTAAGGCGCTTACTTCGCGCGGTGCTTTGGAATGCTCTGATGGTGACGCACCTTTAAAATACTGGTGTCACTGCAAGAATTGTGTGTGTAGTGTGGAGAAAAAACATTTTATGGTTTAGGTCACAGATTCAGAATCCTAAATGGGAAGGGACCTTTAGAGTTTAATTCAACGCCTTTCATAAAAGAAGAGACGGAAGCCCCGGGAAGTCACTTTTTCATGTTGAAACACCCGTTAGTGGTAGAATTAAGAGTAGAATCTATGGGAGATAAATTTCTAATGGCAACAGTTAAAATTGTAGAGAAAGTCTCCCTGTCCCACTGTTTTTCTTTTTTCCTGGTTCTTCATTTCATTTTGGTTCTCTATTGTTTCACTGTCCAGCATGGTAACTGCTAGCCAAATGTGGCTGTTTAAATTACAGTGAAAGTAAAAATTTAGTTTTTCAGGCCCCTCGTTGTATTTCAGGTACTTAGCCGCACGTGCCTGGCAGCTTCTGTACCGAGCAGTCAGTACAGCTACAGCGCATGTCCATCACCACAGGACCTGCGCTGGCAGGCTGCTCAGAGAGTCCAGAGAATAGCTCTGAACCATGTAGTCATGTTTATCATCAGACCGGCTTTCTTTTGTTCATGGTTGTATCAAGGGAAGATTTGTGCTTAAGTGTTTCTAATCTTGTCTCCTTTATGAAGGACTGAATCGATAATAAAGACCACGCAGCCAGATCCTACAAAAACATTGTGAATTTAATTTTCCCACTTTGACTTCCCTTTAGGCAACCTCAGTGTGGATATAAACTTATTTGTGGGAGATTCTAAAATATTTAATGTTATTCTTTCTTGCTAGATTATTCCTAATTAAGGTTTTTATGAGTTTGTTTGCCGGCATTTACTACATAAGTTGTTCATTTCTTTCTGAATGCCTTGCACATATAATTTTGTTCTCTCTGTTAATCCCACTCCCCTAACCTTTAGAATGACACACTTCTGAAACCTTTCTTGTCTTCACCTAACTGATGACATTCTTCCTTAATTTGACAGTTTATGAGACATGTGTCAGCTGTAGTAGAGCATAAGAAAGTATATGAGCCCTAGCCGGTGTGGCTCAGTGGATAGAGCGTCGGCCTGCGGACTGAAAGGTCCCAGGTTCGATTCCTGTCAAGGGCACATGCCCAGGTTGCAGGCTCGATCCCTTAGTAGGGGGTGTGCAGGAGGCAGCCAATCAGTGATTCTCTCTCATCACTGGTGTTTCTATCTCACTTTCCCTCTCCCTTCCTCTCTGAAATCAATAAAAATATGTTAAAAAAAAAAAAAGAAAGTACATTATATGGTCTATATGACTGACTATGATGAAAAACTAGACTCTAGCGTCCTGAGGGCAGTAAAACTAGAGGTTCTAGGTGACCACAAAACAACAGTCACAGAGCATTTGCCTCCGAAGGAGGGGTCGGGTACTGTAGAAGATGACATGGCTGGGCAATGTGTGACATGGAGGAAGCTTTGGAGCTGGACCTGGGTGGATAGGGCTTTGAGGGATGGTACTGATAGTAAAGGCATTCTGGTTCTTGTTTGGGAAAAAGCCAGCTATTCGTTTGTGCTGTAGCTAGGGAGTGATTATGGGGGGGTGACAGATAAAGCTGGAGAAGAACAATAGAGGAAGACTGTAAGTGCTTGACTGAGGACTTTGAATTTCCTTAGAAGACAGTAAGGAGTAATTGGAGGCCTTTGAGTGGGGCAGTATCTTGCCACTGCATGTCTGATAGGGAATAGGGAAAGGACTAGAAGTTAGAGCTTGTGAGTCATGGGAATTCCTGCCACTGGAGGGAAGTAGATTCCAACAAGCCATGCAGTCGGGTGGATAAAGGTTACGCGGCTCTGCTTACCCATTAGCCTTGCTGAATCCTGGGCTTTGCTTACATCTGGAAATACCAAGTTTTTTCTTTCTTTCCTCTTTCTTTCCTCTACTTCTCTTGTGTGATTTAATTCAGGGAGTTCTGGGAGAAGGTGAATTGGATAGAAAAGATGGCTTCAGGTGTGGCAAACGGTGGGAAAGTTGGGTTTACCTAGACCCAGTGGTCAGCAAACTGCGGCTTGCAAGCCACATGCGGTTCTTTGGCCCCTTGAGTGTGGCTCTTCACAAAATACCGACTTCTGCGCATGGGCCATGAAGTTTCAATCGCACTGTACGAGTGCGCCCGCACGTGGTATTTTGTGGAAGAACCACACTCAAGGGGCCAAAGAACCGCATGTGGCTTGCAAGCCGCAGTTTGCCGACCACTGACCTAGACTATATAAATTTGTTGTCCATTTAAAACTTTTTTAGAGGCGTAGAGTATTGCTTGAAAAAAATGCAAAAACAATTTAAAATGTTGCCAGCTTTTTTTGTTGTTAATCCTCACTGGAGGATATTCTTCCATTAATTTTAGAAAGGGAAAAGAAGAAAAAAAAGATGTGAGAGGCCCACATCAATTGGTTGCCTCCTGTACTCGGCCCAACTGGAGTAGGGAACCTGCAACTCAGGTACATGCCCTTGACCAGAGTCGAACCCAGGACCCTCAACCCTATGGTTCTCAGGCCAATCCTCTAACCACTGAGCATTCCAGCCAGAGTTTGCCAGCTTTTTAAAACCTGAAATTGGCAGTGCTTTGCTTTCAATTACTTGCTGCTTTGTTTTTAGTTTTGTTCCTACCCAGATAAAGAATGTTTAATTCTGAATATATTTTAGTATCTTTTCTAATTGTTTTTATTTGGCAATAACTCCATTGTATTTCAGATGATAGTGAAGATCCTTTCTGGCCAGCATTGCACTGTTTCATGGTCATTTTGGATCGCCTGGGATCTAAGGTCTGGGGTCAACTTATTGATCCTATTGAGGCCTTTCAGACCATTATTGACAATGCAAGCTACAACAGAGAGATCCAGAATATACGGAACAGCTCTGTGAGGTTAGTTCCATAGTGTGTCAGGATCTCAAAGTTATCTGTAAGGAACTCTGTTGTATCTTAACAATAGGGGTTTTCTTTCCCCCTTCATTTCTGTAACTTCTATTTTTTTCTTAATATTTAAGGGCCAAGTCAGAACCAGAGTCGTGTCTGGATGATCCGGTGACTTGCAGCCAAATTGTGTACAATTATAACCCTGAAAAGACCAAAAAGGTATAAAACAGTTGGAGCATTAAGATGACCTTGTATAACCTTTGCATTTTAAGACCATGTTTTACATAATTAGTTGAATTGCTTATTTTATGACATGTAGCTATTCTGAATCAGTTGCTTCATAAAGGCTTTATGGTTGAACCAGATGTATTGTGCACGGGAGAAATAATGGGCTTTACTGCTGGGGCTGACCAGCAGACCCTGAGCAACGGATGAGTGATTACTCTGACACACGTTTCTGTGAAAGAGAGGGCTAAGGGACTGCGTGGCTAGCAAAACCAAATATCACAGAGACACAAAACAGCAATCAACAGAGCCACTTTTATATATGATATTTACAGGCAGACATAACCCACAGACAAGACTTAATAAATTAGAGACCCTTTTGTAAATGGGCTGTTAGCTCCATTTTCTTTGGTACTTTTCCTTATCTCCTTAAAAATATTAAAGGAGATGGCTCATGAGTCCTATTACCTTGTTGGTCTTGCATAACTGGGCAAGGTAAAAGCTCTCCTAACATGACTTGCCTGACACAGGATCCCATAACTGAGGATCTAGTTGATGAACTCTCCTACCACGGTGGTGGAGGATCAGAAAATATGTCCTCTAGCGGTGGGGCTTTAGATACTACAGGCTCTATAGGCTCTACTTCAAGAGGAGGGCGTAGTGGTAGTTGCTCCTGGCATTCTGTAGGCTTCTGATCCTCCATATGGAGTAGGCGTAGTGCAGCTCAAACAAAAACCCACACCTTCCTATGTAGTAAAAGTCTAATATGAAAATTGACTGAACAGCGGAACGACTGGTTGCTGTGACACACACTGACCACCAGCGGGCAGATGCTCAATGCAGGAGTTCTCCCCAGTGGTCAGTGCACTCCCACAGGGGGAGCATTGCTCAGCCAGAGCACCTCTCTCTGTGAAAGAGAGGACTAAGGGACTGCCTGGCTATAGGAACCAAACAGCCCCATTGGCCTGTCTCTTAGGCTTTTATTGCAACAGCAGCTTGAATTAAAATTAACATTTAGATACTATCAGTAGGGTAAGCATCCTTGAGAAAGACACATATGTCTGTAGTGTCCTTTAAGCAAGGACGTCTAAAGACTAAGCATAAAGCTCCTAGTAAGCACCTGGGGCTCACAAGGACAGACTTGTTTGAAAAGATCAAGGCAAGGTGGTTGCCTTCAGCCAACTTCCCCTAGGGGTTCCGACCTTTTGGAGTTTCCTCCTTACAGACTTTCCAACTAAGTCCCATGCTTCCCCACAAACTACAATGTGCACAGTTTGGAAAATTAATTATTAAGTGCAGTGAGTAAGAGTGGAAAGTTTTGGGGTATGGGGGAGATAAGTGACATGACTAGAAATCAGAACCAGCTAATGGAAAGAGGGTCAGAGTACATGGAGGTGTTGTAAGTTTACCATTACATGAAACCTGCACCTCAAAATTGAACTGTATTTTCAATTTCTTGGGGTTATGTGTAAACCAAAATTGGAAAATTGAGCCATGTATTTTTTTTGTTTACAACTTGTGTGCTAACCTTGTCATGAATGGTGCTTGTTTGTCTGAAAGTCAGTATTTCTTTCATTTTAGGATTCAGGGTGGAGATCAGCCATTTGCCCAGATTATTGTCCTAACATGTATGAAGAAATGGAAACATTAGCCAGCGTGCTTCAGTCAGATATTGGTCAAGACATGCGTGTTCACAACAGCACATTTCTGTGGTTCATCCCTTTTGTTCAGTCCCTCATGGATCTTAATGATTTGGGTATGGCTTACATAGTAGAGGTCATCCACCATCTGTACTCCCAAGTCAAAGATGTTCTCAACCAAACAGCTGTGGTGTGTGACAAAGTCACTGAATTTTTTTTCCTAATTTTGGTATCGGTGATTGAACTACATAGAAATAAAAAATGTTTGCATTTGCTGTGGGTTAGCTCCCAGCAGTGGGTAGAAGCCATTGTGAAATGTGCCAAGCTTCCCACCACTGCGTTTGCACGGAATTCCGAGAAGGCATCTGCCAGTGGCTCCAGAGGAGCAGCAATGATAACGTCCCTGTCACTGCATTCAGTGCCGTCTAACTCTGTACAGTTCGCTTGTGTGCAGCTCATTAGAAGTCTCCTTAAAGAAGGTTATCAGCTTGGGCAGCAGACTCTTTGTAAGCGATTCTGGGATAAGCTCAACTTATTCCTGCGAGGAAATTTATCTCTAGGTTGGCAGTTGACTAGTCAGGAAACGCACGAGTTACAAACTTGTTTAAAGCAAATTATTAGAAACATAAGATTGAAAATGCCTCAATATACTGCTTTGGCAGAGTTGGCTCCTCCATGTAAAACCCCTCCTGCCTCTAATGGTAAAGAAGAAAGTGAACAAATAGGGAAGGCATGTGAAAAAGACATCCCCTGTCTGGAAAGTTGCAGCCCAACATGTTCTAAAGAACCAGTGAAAGCTGATGTATGTCAAGTGCAAGAGAGTAGTGTAGTAAGCAAAGCAAGTAACACTATAGAAGAAGGTAATGAGCAAAATTATATAAAAGGTTTGAAACTAGAAGACCATCTCTCAGCTGAGTCACACTTAAAGCAGAGAAGTAAAAACCTTTCCACTGAAAGAATCCAAGATCAAGTTAAAATACACACAAAGAAGCAGAAGTCTGTAAAAGATAATTCCTCCTGTTTGCCACAGAACTGTACTTCAAGAAATGATCCAGAAGAGGGATGTGACAGTGGAGTAACTATGTCAACACATTTGTTGACTGATTCTAAAACTGTTTCTCTGGAAAAGGCACCCACATCAAAAGAGGATTTCTCTCTAAAGAATGATGTTCTTGGCAAAACCTCAAAAGCAAAAACTAAGGCACAGAAAAGTGACATTTGTACTGAGTTATCCCATGTAATAAAGAAGCAAAACAGGAAAAGTGCCTTGGTCAAAAATACTGTGGACTTAGAGGGAGACCTGACTGTCTCTGACAGTGAGAATTTCTGTTCAAGGACAGATACTGCAGGTCGGAAAGGCGATGGCTTCATGCAGAACTTTTCTTTAGACCCTAATGATAGTCTGGGTCATAAAAATGAAGGACAGAAATCTCTTAACAGTTTATTGCTGAAACAGTTGAAGAATGAAGAGTTAGACGTTCCTTCTTCCCATGAAAACGATTGTCAAGTACAGGAATGTCATGTTGATAATAAAGATTTCATCTCATTTACTTCCATGCCTAAAACATCTCCCTATAAAGATCCTGTGACTTTACTTGGATCAAGTGATAAGGGGATTAACAAGAGCACTGGTCCAGTTTCTTTTGACCTGAGAGAACAGGCCCCTAGCAGTCCTCAGTGTGACACCCTAACAGATTCTCAGATAGACAGAGACCTCCACACATTATCTTTAATAGCTCAAGCCCGTGTCAATAAGTTCCCATCAGATTCAACTCAAAAAAGCTCATCCCAGTTACAAAGAAAAGTAAAAGATAAAAGAAGTTTCCGAGCCAGCCAACATGATGTCAGGGAAACCTGTGAACGAATTATTATTATTTCAGATTCTGATGAAGATGGTGATGAACAAACTCCAGATTCTGAGAAACACATTAAACAAGATAAAATGTGCATTGAGAAAGAATGGCCAGGGCAGGGTACTTCAATAGCTAATAGGAATGTGGACATGAAGCTAACAGAGGAAGAGAAGATAGAGGAGTTTGAGGACTCTGGCTCTCAGGTTTTTGAGTTTGAAAGCCAACAGAAAGTGTTTTCAGTTTGGCAAGATCAGAAAACAGACAATGGGAATTCAGTTCAAGAGGATGAAAAAAATTCATGTTTGACTCATATAATAGATATCACAAACGATTGGGGTTATGATACAGATTACGCTATGTCTGAAGAAGTTACCAAAAATGAAGCAGAGGGCACTGAGCATGCAAAACCACAAAGTGGTAGTTCCGTTGAGGAAGTTTGTGAAATAAAAGGAAAAAAACCCAAGAGAAAACAATTTAAAAACATGATGGCTGAAGACTCTTTAAGGCTTTCATCTTCTGTCAGAAATGAGGACCAATCTGATACTCTTAATGAGAGGGATCTAACTGAAAATGATAGTAAAATTGCAGACATAAGAACATCTCCCAATTCAGGTGTTGAGAGAGCCACTCCGGTCTCCCTGAAGAAGTCATCTCCAAAGCATCGAACTTCCTCCAAAGTGGATCGGAGAGCCTCAGTTTCTAAAACACCTAAGAAAACGCATTCAGACACCAAAAAAAGGCAGAATAAAGGTTTAAGTTACATAAGTTGCAGGAACACTCCTGCTATCGTGCTACCAAAGAAATTTCGCCAGTGTCCCGAACCAACTTCAAAGGCTGAGAAACTTGGTCTGAAAAAGGCTCCTCGTCGGGCAGCTGTGTTGTCTCAGCGATCTTTAGACATGATAGGTCAATTACGCAACCATGGCAAAGTTGTTGGAGAAATTGGTACCCCCAAAAAGGCTAAACTAATTTCTCCTCGGACTCTTCCTGGGAACGATAAGAAACTGCTCGTGAGTCAAGATCTTCCATTTCAAAGGCAGAGGAGACCCAAATCTTATCGAAAGAGACAAGGACGTAATGGCAGTGCAGACACTAAGAGAGCAGCACCACGTGCGGCCCAGAATTCTGACAGTGTTATCCCAGGTATAGATAGGTCAGATGACAGTAACAAAGGAGGAACTGAGGTCATGGCAAACAGTAGTGGAGATCAGTCAATAAAATGTGTGTCTCCTGAACAAGGACCTGGGAAAGAAAAATACGTTGCTCAGGTGGCTGGTGATGCTTTTCTTTTGAGCCCTTGTAGTTCTCCTGTGTTAAATGGAAGAATATCAACCAGTGAAATTACAGTCTGTACTTCAGCGGACCCTTTAGGTGGTGGCAACCTGACTGGACATCATTTAGAGGTGCCCACTTTGAAAAGGGGACAGCTTGACTCCGACAGTGATATGGAAGATGATATCTTTTTAACACAACATGATCCCGAAGATATGGACTTATGTTCACAAATGCAGAATGGTGATAATAGACTCACTGAAGAAGCCCGTTGGAAAGGAGTTCATGTAGAAGATTCTGTAGATCGGCCTCGGTCAGAATCTTTGAGTAGCACAAGCTGTAAGTACAAGGATTGTGTGGAAACTGTGAAAAGCCAGGGTGAGCACTGCTCGAAACACTCTGAAGCTAAAGCAGCAGAAGAAGATGTCTTTCGTAAACCTGCCCTGCCTCTTCCTGCATCTAAACCTTTGAGACCTTCCACCACAAAGATTTTTAGCTCAAGCAGTACTTCACGAACTGCTCATCTTTCCAAGTCTTTGGAAAGTGCCTCGGCATCTCCAGGCCTAAAAAATAAGTCAAATGGAGGACAGCCTGTTTCCAAAGTACCGCAGCCTGCCTCTCTGTTGTCTCCAAAGCCAAGGGCTGAAGTGAAGAGTCTGTACAATATTCCTCCTTCTCCAACTCCAAATAACTCCAGCAGGCAAGCTTTCAAAGTCCCGCTTGTTGAGTGCAGACCTTTTTCTTCTTCTCCAGCCAACATTTTCTCATCGTCACAGCCTATCTCTGACACCTTCATCAAAGAGGTCTTGAAATGGAAATATGAGATGTTTGCGAAGTTTGACCAGTGTGGGCCCCCAACAACTCTTTGTCAGGCCATCTCAAGACCTGTGCCTGTCAGATTTCAAGATTATAAAGATTACTTCAGTGTTTTCTTCCCTCTGGTGTTACTGAATGCCTTTGAAACGGTAAGTATGGATTTTACCTGTACTGTTCAGGCTTTGAAGTTGCTTCTTTTCTTGACCCTGCTGAGCAGTGGAGTGCAGTTAAAACAGCTGGTCTCAGGGTGCTGCCGCTTCTAGGTTTCACTTGAAGCAGACATCTGCCAGGTGCCGCTTGAGATGCTGGTGGCCCAGAGGTGACGTTGCCTTCACCTCTGCCCTCTGAGCTACAGGCACAGTTCAGCAGCCCCGGAGGACACATTTGTCAGTGCAAAGAGGCGATAGTCTTCCATCTGCTTTTTAAAAAAAATACGTTTTTATTGATTTTTAGAGAGAGGAATAGAGAATAATGTTTATCAGCCTCCTCCTGTACACCCCCTATTGGGGATCGAGCCTGCAATCCAGGCATGTGCCCTGACTGGGAATCAAACCGGTGACCTCTTGGTTCATGGGTCGATGTTCAACCAGTGAGCCGCACTGGCTGAGTTTTTTTTTTTAGGTAATGGAGGCCTTTACTCAAAATTCTCCTGAAGAGGTGGCAAAGGATAAATTACACTGAGCAACAAAAAACAGCAAATCCTACATTTCTCAGCATATTTGTCTTTCCAGTTTCTTACTCATAGCAATTGCTCTCTCCCTTCAGCTGCCTCTCTCCCCTCCCCAGCACATCGGTCTGGCTCTCCCTCACTCCCTGACAAGGACTGCCTAATGAAATGCCCAATTCCCAGTTACGTTTGAACCTCAGGAAACAACTGATGATGCTTTTGGTGTTAGCACCCAAGAGCGTTGTTAGGCCTGGACGCGTGGGTTTTTGTTGTGTGTGTGTGTGTGTGTGTGTGTTGTTTAATATTTATTCTGCTTCTCTGAGCTTCCTGGATCTGGAATTTGGTGTCCGACATTAATTTGGGGAAACTCTAAGTCCTTATTGCTTCAAATAATTCTCTGTTCCTTCCTCTTCTGGTATTCCCCTTACATGTCTGGTGCACTTTTGCAGTTGTCTGACAGTTCTTGGATATGCTGTTCTTTTTCCCCCGTTTTTTACCTTTGTTTTTGAGCTTTGATAGTTCCTGTGGCGATAGCCTTGAGCTCAGTCTTTCCTCAGCCAAGCCTACCAATGAGCCCAGCACGGGCCTTCTTCTTCATTTCTGCTCCAGTGCTTCGGATCGCTAACATTTCTCTCTGATTATTCTTATCATTTATATCTCTGCTTACATTACTCACTCTTCTTACATGGTCTACTTTTCTAGTAGACTCTCAGCATATTAACTACAGTTTTTAAAATTCCCTGGTTTGATAGTTCCAGCACCCCTGCCATATCTGACCTGTTCTGATGCTTATTCTTCAAATTGTGTTTTTGCCTTTGCGTATGCTTTGTAATTTTTGTGGAAAGGTGGACATGATATACTGGTGACAGGAACAGCAGTCAGTAGGCCTTCGGTAATGTGGGGAGTTGTCGGGGAGGGCAAGTGTCTGTAGTCCTGTGATCACCCCGCCTCTGGACAGCCTTGCGCACGTTTGGCTGTCCCTCACATCCTTAGGTGGGACACGAAGGCTAGAGTGGGCTGAGTTGGTTATTTCTCTCCTCCCAGATGTATGAGGTTCTCACTCTACCCCAGCAGGTTAGGCTCTGGTAGAATATTTCCCCACAGAGTAGGCCTTGTTAAGAAGATCGGCATGGAATGCTCTGGTGAGTTTCAAAATGGATCCCCCCCCCCCCCCCC
>NW_006283994.1:527296-533188 GCF_000327345.1 Myotis davidii
CCCCCCCCCCCCAGCTGCTGGAAGCAAAGGGATTTTTTTCCACTATTCACTGTGAGGACCTTGTAGTGCTCCCAGTGTAAAACTCACCAAGTGTGGGCCCCTCGACTGGCTCCCCCTAGGGCCTGGAGTTTTTAACATTAGAGTTGTCCATACCAAGCCTCCAGCAACTTGCCAGTTAAAGTTCAGGTTTTCCTACCTGATGGGTTTTTACTTACGGGGTCTGCTCTGGGGATTTTTTTCCACTATTCACTGTGAGGACCTTGTAGTGCTCCCAGTGTAAAACTCACCAAGTGTGGGCCCCTCGACTGGCTCCCCCTAGGGCCTGGAGTTTTTAACATTAGAGTTGTCCATACCAAGCCTCCAGCAACTTGCCAGTTAAAGTTCAGGTTTTCCTACCTGATGGGTTTTTACTTACGGGGTCTGCTCTGTGAGTTGTGGTTGTCTGTATCCACCTGCCTGTCCCCAGTTTTGTGGGCATCAGCCTCACTTTGCTGTTGAATGTAAGAGGAGTTGTTGATTTTTCACTTTGTTTGGCTTCTTACTTTGTTAGGATGGAGTGGCAACTTCTAAGATCCTTACTGCTGACCAGGAAACTGGAATCCCCAATTAATTATTAGTGTTTCTGTCACCTGGGATTCTAGGTTGTGGATTTTGCTGTGGCTTTGGGACATTTTGCTGTTTAGCTTGGCTTTCCAGAATGTTTTTGCTTTCTTCATTTGCTTTTTTTTTTGGCTTTGTATAGGTAGCACAGGAATGGATCAGCTCTCCAAACAAAGGAAAATTCTATGAGTTGCAGTTACGAAGATTTCCTGCAGAATATAAAAAATACTGGGAGTTTGTGAGTAAGTTCTTTCTCATGTAACTTGGAACATATGACATAATAATTGGACATTTCTATTTGAGGAAGTATCACTGATTTTTCTGGAGCATAGGTTCCTTAAGATGAATTTATAACCTCTTACAAAGAATATGTTTAAAGTCTTAATGAGGATAATTACTGGGATAGTTATGAATAGAATATTTATAGTTTTAATCATTCTGTAAATAGAATACCACAGGCCAAAGTGTTCATGGAAGCTAGGAGAGAGGGTGAGTGAAGGGGTCGAGATGAGGTGAGGGGTGGGTTGTAATAATAGTGTTTATAGATTCCAAGTAAATCTTCCTACTGTCTATCTCTTCATTTCATGGTCAGTGTAAAACACATAATTGCATTTATGTATCAGTTAAAAATAAGCCACATATTCAGAATTCTAAAATGAGAGCGTGTTGGTGAGGCACAGAGGGTGTGACTTCTCAGACCCTGCTGGGGTAGAATTCTGCACAGCAGGCATGGCATTGTCTGGCCAAGCTGAACTTAGGAATCAGTGTACCCCGAGACTCCGCAATCCACTTCTGGATATACGCCACAGAAATGCCCTCACAAAAACACTAAGGGACACATGAGTGATCACAGTAGCATTATGAAATGGTCCCCCAAATCCATCCTCCTTCATAGATTCACCTAAGGAAAAAGCACGTGTGTCTGTTTCAGAGGCCAGGTTCTAAGTGCTCATTGTAGATTCAGGTACTACTAGCCAGCGGGAAAAAGACATCACCCACCATTCTAGTGGCTTTATACAGAGTGAGGTGAAGGTGGGTTTGCAATGGTGAGTACCGAAAGTTTATTCTTGTATTATTTATTAATTACTATATTATTTTCCATACAATCAACTGTAAGATTTTGCCCCACTCTGTATACACTATCTGATTATAAGATTCTAGATGCTGGGTATGTAGAAGTTAAAAAAAAAAACCATAAAATTCCTGCCTTCATGAAGCTTACATTTGACTTATTTTCATTTCATATATTGTAGATGTCTTTTCAGAGTTATGAAATAATGATAGTATGTTTAGTACTTGTAGTTATGCCATTGCAAGCATATTCCTAGTTCCATTTCACCCAGCATTGCTGCTTAGATGTGGACGTTGTTTACAGTTTCCACTATTAGAAACACTGCATGAATCTCGGTGTTGGGTCAGACAGGATGCAGCACAGTTTGAGACTTGTACTCATCGCCTCTGCCTACTGAAAGGAATATCACGTTTACTTCTGTTACTGGGTGTTAGAATGTATATCTCCCGCGTTGGCTGGTTTAAACTCTTGCGGTTTTATATATGAAAAGGTATCTCATTTGAGGTTGTGGGTTTTGCCCCCAGATCTTCACTGGTCATTTGTATTATTGGGGGTTGTGGGGCAGGGATAATTGCCTGTGCGTGCCCTTTGTGCTTGTATTCTGTTAGGGAGGTTTTCTTTTTAATTTGATGTTTTGTTGTAAATAATATTTAAATCACTAATTTATATGGCATTCGTCTTGATCATATGATGGACTCACATAGTATTTACTCTTGTGTTGTACAATTCATCAATTTTGTGTGCATATTTATTGTTGTTTTTTGCTGTGCTAATATAGGGTATCCCCCAAAAGTGTACACACTCTTTGAATTATTATAAAGTCAGTGTTTATTAACATACAGTTCACTTTTAAAATTTAAAAGAATCTACAGAAATAATTTTTTTTAAAATTTCTTTATTGTTGAAAGTATTACATATGTCCCATGAATATTTTTTTTGGTCATCATTTGTTTTCAGACTGACCTGGTCCAGGCACTGCTGCTAATGTAAAGCAGTGGAATCATAAACATCAACAATCATTTCGTTTGGTATTTGTTGCCCTCAATTTGTCGACTATTGCCAGTTTTTATGTATCCCCATAAAAAAAAATCTAGTGGCACTTTAGGATAAATTTTCTTTGTTCAAAGCTTAGTCTGGTTTCACCTATTTCAGATTAATTAAATGTGAAAAGAAGTGAAAATTAAGTGAGTTATCAGCTATTAAAGTGTATATACATTTTAATGGGACAGCCTGTATATCATTGTATGGCTACATCACACTGTCACTGTTGGTAGACATTTTTCTCCAGCAGGGCTTTCCAAGACCATCCCCAGGTTCAATGATTTGCTGAGAGGATCGGCATATATTCATGCTTGTGGCTATGACTTATTTATGGCAAAAGGACGCAAAGCAAAATCATTAGCGGGAAAGAGAATGTGGGGTGAAGATGAGGAAACTGGGAGAAAGCTTCTAGAGCCCTTTGCCAATGGAGTCACACAGGACACACTGTTTTCCCAATCACAGTCCTGCCAGCTCAGGTGAAATCTTACCACAGGGAAGCTCATTGGCCATTCAGTGCCCACAACACCCTCTGCCCAGCCCGCATTCCTGACTTCCAGAAGGAAAGTGGGTGTTTGGTGTAAACCATATTTTTTCTGCACACAGTTTAGGCACGGTGAGTGTTCTCATCAGCAAATGAAGAGAACTGTTTGAAATACAAGTTCCCAGATGCCAGGGGCCCACCGTATGAACAGGCCTTCCGGAGTGTTGCAGCCTTAGGCCTGCTGGTTAACTTCACACACAGCATTTCATGTGTAATGTTACTGTGATCACTCAGTGTTTTTGTGAGGGCATTTCTGTGGCATATATCCAGAAGTGGATTGCGGAGTCTCGGGGTACACTGATACCTAAGTTCAGCTTAGCCAGACAATGCCATGCCTGCTGTGCAGAATTCTACCCCAGCAGGGTCTGAGAAGTCACACCCTCTCTGCCTCACCAACACGTCTGTGTTGATTGCCATGTTAGTTTCACCATTTCAGTGTGTGTATTGATGACCTGTTGGTTTTATTTTGTAATTAGAGGCCCGGTGCATGAAATTCATGCACGGAGGTGGGGTGGGGGGAGGGTGTCCCTCAGCCCAGCCTGCACCCTCTTCAATCTGGGACCCCTCGGGGGATGTCCGACTGCTGGTTTAGGCCCAATCCCTCTCACAATCCAGGACTGCTGGCTCCCAACCGCTTGCCTGCATGCCTGCCAGCCTGATTGATGCCTAACTACTTCCCTGCCAGCCCAGTTGCCCCCAACTGCCCTCCCCTGCAGGCCTGGCCACCCCCAACTGCCCTTCCCTGCTGGCCTGGTCCCCTCAAACTGCCCTTCCTCCCCTGCCGGCCTGGTCCCCCCAAACTGCCCTCCCTCCCCTGCTGGCCTGGTTGCTCCTAACTGCCCTCCCTGTTGGCCATCTTGAGACCACATGGGGGTGGCCATCTTTGTGCAAGGGCATGATGGGCAATTTGCATATTACCGCTTTATTATATAGGGTAACCTTTGTAATAGTGGGCCCTCTCATAGAGTTAGGAGGTGCCTCCATAACCTCTTTGGGGAAGTGCCTTCTGCAGGCTCTTTTCCAGCTTGCCTTATTTCTGTTGTCTTTTTCGCACTGGTTTGTGGGGTTGTTCATATAATCTGATGCAAGCCATTCTGCTGCTTTGGCTTGCATTTTGACTCTTTGTGATGTCTTAAAAATTCTTACTTTATTCTTTGTAAGAATTCCTTATTTTTAACATAACAAATGCGCGCGCGCGTGTGTGTGTATGTGTGTGTGTGTGTGTTGTGCTCTGTGCCTGCTGCAGGTCATATACTACCTTAACATCTAGAAGCGGTGTCAGCAAACTGCAGCATCTCAGCCAACAGTAGACTCTACACTTACCAGGAACTTCTCTCCAGGGAAGGCAGTGTGTGATTGCAATAACTAAAGCATATTTGTTCCTATCACAATAAGATGACTTGTGGTAGAACTAAGCAACATATCCAATTCAGCTCTCTCTTTTTACACATGGAGAAACCCAGATCCAGAAACATTCAAGGGGCCAAAGAGCTGCATGTGGCTCGCGAGCCGCGGTTTGCCGACCACTGGCCTAGATTAAGGTTTACATTTTAAAATAGGCGTTGAGTCTGGTTTAAGAGACTGAGTTTTTCTGACGTACCGAGGTGCCTTGAAGCTGGACTGTTCATGGGAAGGCTAGTTCACTTCTGCTTCACCCTTGGGTGTGGTCCTTCATGGTCCCACCCTGAAGCAGGAGGGCTACCTGGAACCAGCCCTGGGCAAGCCCTGGACTCCAGCCGTTGTCTTTTTAAAAAATTATATGTGTTTTTAGAGGATGTTTATTAAAGCTGGGACAGCGAAACAAAGGAAGGAATTAGGGCAGAGGAAGCAACAGGAGAACCTAAGCGGGCCTCTGCTTTGGCTCCGAGAAATGTCACAGGAAAGAAGTGAGCCAGGACGGGCTGCTGTCAGCCACTGGGTCGTCAGAGAGAAAGGGGGCCTTGCAGGCAGGATCAGGGTTAGCTCAGGATGAGCGGCTGCCACCTGCTGCTCCCCTGGTGGCGAGTCTTGTGGTGACCTTAGAACTTGGGGAGAAAAGGTAAAGATACACCCTGGGGAAGAAAGGCGTGGGTGCGCTCCAGAGAGAGGCCCTGCTGTCGTCTGTTTATTCCAACAAGGCCGCCCAGGCTGACCCGGCTGCCACTCCCTGCACAGTTCAGAGTTTCTAGGGAAATGCTGGGCTGACCCCTCTGGATCTCAGCAGAGTAACTCTTCATTGTTACGTTTGTTCTCTGATGCCTTCAGATAGATGCTGCTTCTGTGCTGCATTTTAAAAAGCGTTTTGGTTCAGTGGCTCAGTCTGCCTCATGCCAGGACTTCGTGCTTGAGTTCAGGGTGTTGTGGCTGGATTTGGCGACGGGCACTGAGCGTCAGGTCATATACTACCTTAACATCTAGAAGCGGTGTCAGCAAACTGCAGTGTGCAGATCTACCCTGTATCCTGTTTTTGTATGGCCCTAGATCAGTGGTCAGCAAACTGCAGCTCGCGAGCCACATGCGGCTCTTTGGCCCCTTGAGTGTGGCTCTTCCACAAAACACCATGTGCAGGCACCCACATACAATGTGATTGAAACTTCGTGGCCCATGCGCAGAAGTCGTTATTTTGTGGAAGAGCCACATTCAAGGGGCCAAAGAGCTG
>NW_006283994.1:533230-561201 GCF_000327345.1 Myotis davidii
AAGGCAATTTAAAAATTTTAAATAAATAATTTTTTTTTTTAAAGGAGAGAGGAGGGGGTTGGGGTAAAGGACTGGAGCTGGTGAGAGATGCAACTCCAGGGAAGACACATTCCCTGCACTGATTAGTTCATTTCTGGAGCAATTACTCTTCAGCTTTCCAGGAGTGGCCAGGCTTCCAGATTTTGTTTTTCTTTCTTTTTTTGGATTTTAGAGGATGTTTATTAAAGCTGGGACAGCGAAACAAAGGAAGGAATTAGGGCAGAGGAAGCAACAGGAGAACCTAAGCGGGCCTCTGCTTTGGCTCCGAGAAATGTCACAGGAAAGAAGTGAGCCAGGACGGGCTGCTGTCAGCCACTGGGTCGTCAGAGAGAAAGGGGGCCTTGCAGGCAGGATCAGGGTTAGCTCAGGATGAGCGGCTGCCACCTGCTGCTCCCCTGGTGGCGAGTCTTGTGGTGACCTTAGAACTTGGGGAGAAAAGGTAAAGATACACCCTGGGGAAGAAAGGCGTGGGTGCGCTCCAGAGAGAGGCCCTGCTGTCGTCTGTTTATTCCAACAAGGCCGCCCAGGCTGACCCGGCTGCCACTCCCTGCACAGTTCAGAGTTTCTAGGGAAATGCTGGGCTGACCCCTCTGGATCTCAGCAGAGTAACTCTTCATTGTTACGTTTGTTCTCTGATGCCTTCAGATAGATGCTGCTTCTGTGCTGCATTTTAAAAAGCGTTTTGGTTCAGTGGCTCAGTCTGCCTCATGCCAGGACTTCGTGCTTGAGTTCAGGGTGTTGTGGCTGGATTTGGCGACGGGCACTGAGCGTGTTCATTCTGGTGCTTGCTGTTTTCCCAGACTCGTTTACTTTGCAGCCGTTCTTTCCCCTGGTGTGACACGCCACCCGTAGGCTCAGCGTTCTTATGTGGACTTGCATCTGGGTTTCCCCCTGAGGTTTTGAAAGTGGGGAACAAAAGAGAGATTTTCTTGATTAAAAAACGAAAATAAGCTTCAAGGGAAGTAAATGTATCAGCTACTTCTGAATGTTAAGTGTTATGTTTTCATCTGTTTAGGCTTTTTAGCAGTTTGTAAGAAACATTTGGTGGTACTGTGTAATCAGTATTTGTAGACTACCGATCTGAAGTGTGTGGGGATCGCTGGTGCTGCCTACGCCCTGGGACTTGGCACGGGCTTTGGCTCCTGTAATTTGCCCTTAAAATAACCGGGGCGGTTTCTCTCAGGGGCACGCCCTTGCCTTCCCGTCCTCCCTGCTTCCCCAGGCCCAGTATTACCTGAGCCTTTCCCTCTCCGGAGCTCCAGGAGCCCTTCTGCTTCTGCAGCTCTCATGTGGCCAGCTGGCTCCCTTCTACTACCTCTGTAACTTTCTGAATAAAATTTCTCTTATAATTTGAAAAATAAAACAATTCTGTTGAGATAAATGCTGACCTCTTGTTCTGTAGTTTCTCTTGAAGAATGTGAACTGTCTAAACAGCTTTATCCAAAGGAGAATGACTTGGTGTTTTTGGTTCCTGAGAGACTGAAAGGAGAGAAAAGAGAGATGGAGGGGAATTCCATCCAAGCTTCCCACGACTATCACTGTGCTTATGTTCAGAGATTCCGCCGCACCTCAGTCAGTAAGTACCTAACGAGACAATGAAGAGAGTCCAGCTGTGAGCTCTTCGTCCTTTCCCCCAGGTCGCCTTTCCCAGCCGTGTATTTGCCCCACAGTTGACCCTTGAACAACAGGTTTGAACTGCATGGGTCCATTTATGCACGGATTTTTTTTAGATACTGTAACTGTATTTTCTCTTCCTTATGGTTATGTTTTTTCCACCTTACTTTAAGAATACAGTATAAATACATGTAACATTCAACATACATACTAAACAACCGTGTTATAGGTAAGGTTTCTGGTCAACAGTAGGCTATTAATAGTTAAGTATTTGGGAGTCAAAGTTATACCTGGGTTTTTGATTGCGAGGAGGGGGTTGGGCACGTCTAAGCCCTGTGTTGTTCAAGGGTCAATTGTACATTCATTGGACCTCTAGATCAATGATGGCGAACCTATGATACCCGTGTCAGAAGTGACACGTGAACTCATTTTTTTGGTTGATTTTTCTTTGTTAAATGGCATTTAAATATATAAAATAAATATCAAAAATATAAATCTTTGTTTTACTATGGTTGCAAATGTCAAAAAATTTCTATATGTGACACGGCACCTGAGTTAAGTTAGGGTTTTTCAAAATGCTGACACGCCGAGCTCAAAAGGTTTGCCATTAGTGCTCTAGGTTGATGACTTGCCATTCAGAGTCCTCTTATTTTTTCTAGACTCATCTGGAAAAGGTCCAGTATTTATTGCTCTAGTCCCGATCTTGCTGCAAGTTCTTTGCCTAGTGTGGTTTTCCCAGCCCCCGGTGTACCCGTGAGCAGAATCTATTGCTCTCGAATTATAATGGAAAAGCTTCCTTTTGAAATGTCCTCTCCTTGTGGTATATTTCCTCATCTGCATTGTACTTGTTATGAAACAGACAACCTGTAAGTCACCTGTTTTTATGTCTTAATCACATTTCAACCTTGGCTTTGTGGCTCATTATGAATGCGAAGACTAAACGTATGACCAAATGTGAGGCACCGTGAGGGGTTTACTGTTTACATCACCCCATCTAATGGGTTGTAGGGACTTCTTTCCCAGGGGAGTATCACAAAAAGGTTAGCTTGAATTTAATGAGCACCTACTGTGCGCCTTATCCTTCCTGTCACATTTATCATCCTCCCAAGCCCTGGAAAGCAGCAAGAATTGTTTGTTCCCACCTGTCAGGAAGTGAGGGTTCAGGCATGTTGAGTACTGCAGCCAGGGTCCTCCTCAGCTCAGCGCTAAGTGTAAGTCCAGAATCGCAGCCTCCTTTTGTTTGGCTGCGAAGAGCCTGTTCTTTATTCTAGGCCAAGCTGCCTTTCTGGCATGGATGCTTTCTTAGTCCCAGTGAGGAGAACGTGATTTCATTATTCTTAGCCTTTTGCATCACATTTTCAAAACAGTGACAAGGCTCCTTTAAGTTCAGCATCAGGCTGCATTGTAACTGGTCGTGCTTACTGTCCGTGCGACCAGAGCGCAGTTCTTGGTATCGAATGCATCTAGAAGAGCAGTAACGGGATACAGCCGTGCTTCTGACGCTTGCAAATGATTACATTTGTTAAATTCATATTTCTAAAGTAGTCTCTTTCCCTGAACTCTTCATGTAGCCCACCATCAGACATCTCTACATTTCAAACCTCGTCCAACATCTGCTTTTCCTTTACTAGGCAGAGCCTCTTCATCTTACACTCCACATCTAATCCATCAGCAAATCCTGTCAGTGCTTCCTTTGAAATGTTCCCTGAACCCAGGCCCCAACTCTGCTCTTGCACCCTGGTCCATCCTGCCATTAACTTTTCTCTGGATGACTGCAGTAGCCGCCTGAGTGGCCCTTTTGCAAGTCTTTGCTTAAGTATCACCTGATTAGGGAGACCTTCCCTGACTCCTGTCTGCAGCAATCCCTACCTCACACTCTTTGGCACATCTCATCCCCTTGCTGCTCTCTTCTGAGCACTTGCTTAGCATTGCCTGATGTGTTTATTGGTTGTCTGCCTCTCTCTGCTAAAAAAAGAAGTCTCCTGAGGAGAGGAACAATGCCGGCTCTTAGGAGGCCTTCAACAAGTTGTTAGTGAGTGAGTTATTTAAATAACATGTCATACAAAACCAAAATTAAATAAATTAAAAATTAAATAAAATATCCAATTCTGAGTAGCCTTTTTAACTGAACATTGTTACTCACTGGTAACTGAAATTGCTTTTTCTCTTTCTTTATACTAGTGCATAATGGGAAATATGAGTGTTCCCTTTTCATCCAGATGGAGGATAAATTCCCAGTCAATGTAAATGAAACCGTGAGATGTGTTATAATCAGTTCTCTGGTAACTACACAAAGGAAGTTGAAAGCAATGTCTTTGTTGAATAGTCGAAACCAACTGGCCAGAGCTATTCTGAATCCAAACCCCATGGACTTCTGTACAACAAGTCTACTAACTACAACATCTGAGGGAATTGTGAGTGATGATTGTATGATCACAGGGAAAGTCAGAAAGTTTTATTGTCAGGTTGTGAAAGCATCGTGTTGTGGGATCTGCTGCCTATTCCTATGTCAACAACAGAACACACACTTTGTGCACAAGGATGTCATTTAGTGCTTAGTCGTCTTTGGTATTGCAGAGTGTGTGTTAGTGGGTCAGCTTGCCTCCTCGGGAGAAAGGTATACTGTAAAGAATTGGAAGTGTGCTTGAAGAGCAACATTAAAATGGGAGGTGAGCATTCTGCCTACATGTCGTTAGGTGGTTGAAGTCCAGGCGTAGGAGAATGGAGTGTTGCAAGTGTGAAGATGAAGCTGTCATTTTGTGTGAACACATATCTCCTTGGAAGAGCTTCATATAAGTTCCAGGAAGTTAACACAGAGAAAGGCAAAAGGAACGTAATATTTTTACCCCCTGCAGTGTGCTAGGGCTTTCACGTGCATCATCTCAGTCAGTTCTCACCCTTCAAGGAGCCCCAGGTCTACAAAGTCTGGGGCTAAGAGAGGTTAAGAGCTTTTTGTTTGTTTGTTAATTTTAATATATTTTTATTGATTTCAAAGAGGAAGGGAGAGGGAGAGAGAAAGAGTAACATCAGTGATGAGAGAGAATCATGGATTGGCTGCCTCCTGCACGCCCCACTGGGGATCAAGCCCGCAACCCGGGCATGTGCCCTTGACTGGAATTGAACCCGAGACCCCTCAGTCCACAGGCCGACACTCTATCCACTGGGCCAAACCAGCTAGGGCAAGAGAGGTTAAGAGTTTTAAGAGACCTAGCTTGTGAGTAAAACTGAGGTTTAGACTCAGATCTGCATCCAAGTCCATGCTCTTTCCACTGTATCACTTGTTTTTCTGTCTAAGGAGAGAGTTGACTAAAACGGGAAGAACCAAAGAAGAAATAGCAGAGAAGTGTAGAACAGCTTATTGTCATCGTCATTATAAGAATCCCAAATAAAAATACACTGTATTCAGTGGGCCAAAGCCTACAGACACAGAGTACCTTTCTTTCCGGTAGTGAGAGTGGTTTTAGATTAAGGGTGGGCCCTTGGGGGTCTTGCCCTATCATTCTCATTCCTGTCTTTTGTGTAGACTGCCTACTTAAGGGATTTCAATGACGACCAGAAGAAAGCGATAGAAACTGCATACGCCATGGTGAAACACTCCCCGGCGGTGGCCAAGATCTGTCTGATCCATGGGCCACCTGGAACAGGGAAATCAAAAACCATCGTTGGCCTCCTGTACCGCCTGCTGACCGAGGTAGAGACGCCGGGGTCGGTGCTGTGGCTGGGCATGGTGCCGCTGTCCTTGAATTAACTGACGTGTGCCTCTTCATGTCAGTGTGCCTTTGTTAATGTGTGGAACTTTATCAGGGGCGGGGGCGGGTAGCGGAGGGAGAGAAGGTTCTAAGAAATAAAAGGGGCAGAAAATGCTGTCTGGGTGAAACTAATCCTAAGGGCCAGAGGGTGGTGGTCTGGTTTCATTTTAGGTCACATCTGCCAGGCGACCGCCTTGAGGGTCTCCCTGGCTATGTTTTGGTCGGATTGAATAGTGAGGGAGGCGCGGGAGGTTGGGAGGGGAGTCTGTGCCTGAGTATTTTAGGATCAGTGTAGGCTGTAGATGCTTTAGATACGTGAACTGCTTGTAAGGGGACTCCGAATGCGCATGGAAGTAGAGAAAAGGATGCGCTGACACATCGGGCTCATGGGTATTTTTGTTTGTTTGGTGCATGTGGCGAATTGTAGAACCAGAGGAGGGGGCAGTTGGATGAAAACTCCAATGCCAAGATCAAGCAGAACCGCGTGCTTGTGTGTGCGCCTTCCAACGCAGCCGTGGATGAGCTGATGAAAAAAATCATCCTCGAATTCAAAGAAAGGTGTAAAGACAAGAAAAATCCTCTGGGTATGATACTTACGTGGGCTGTTCATTAGTTTTTTTGTTTTCTTTTCAGTGTTTCGTGTGGGCAGCTGTGGATGATAAAGAGCAGGCCCTTTCTGGTGGTAACCTGTCCATGGGCTGGGCCCCTCTGTCCTTAGTGATTCTTGTAGCAAATATTGTAAGCGTTTTCTCAGTGCCCGGCACTGTGCTGAGTGCTGAGGTTTCAGCAGTGAAGCCCCTGGAAGACAGTCCCAGGAGGAAGAGGATGGAGGCGTGGGCAGTGAGAGGACCAGATGTAAGCTCTCTAGAAGGAGGGACATGTGGGCACTTCCTGGCACCTTCAGACGACCCTTGACTCAGTCATGTGAGGGCTCAGAAGGCTTCCAGAGGAGGTGGTGCCTAAGGTGAAACCTGAGGAGCGCGTAGGAGTTGGCCAGGGCAGGTGTGAGGGGAGGCGATGCCAGCAGAATTCCTATCAGTAAAAAGGCCCAGAGGTGAGAGAATCCAGCTTGGTCAGTACAGCCAGAACGGGGTCAGTACAGCCAGAACGGGGTCAGTACAGCCGGAACGGGGTCAGTACAGATCGTACGGAGTCATTACAGCCTGTACAGGGTCAGTACAGCCGGAACGGGGTCAGTACAGATTGTACAGGGTCAGTACAGATTATACAGGGTCAGTACAGCCGACGGGGTCAGTACAGATTGTATGGGGTCAGTACAGATTGTATGGGGTCAGTACAGCCGGTACAGGGTCAGTACAGCTGGAACGGGGTCAGTACAGATTGTACGGGGTCAGTACAGCCGGAACGGGGTCAGTACAGATTGTACAGGGTCAGTACAGCCGGAACGGGGTCAGTACAGATTGTACAGGGTCAGTACAGCCGGAACGGGGTCAGTACAGATTGTACAGGGTCAGTACAGCCGGAACGGGGTCAGTACAGATTGTACAGGGTCAGTACAGCCGGAACGGGGTCAGTACAGATTGTACAGGGTCAGTACAGCCGGAACGGGGTCAGTACAGATTGTACAGGGTCAGTACAGCCGGAACGGGGTCAGTACAGCTGGAATGGAGTACACTCCCCAAGGGCAAGAGTGAGTCCTTCACTGTGGTGTCCCAGTGCCTGGAACAGGGCCTGGCTGGGGCTGAGTCGATATTTAGTGCCTGGAAAGCTGGAACAGTGCTCACGGTGGCAGTGATTCTCAGAGCTGAGTATTAAATAACTGTCTCCATGCTGGAGGAGGAGGAGCTGAAGAGTGAAGCGCAGGGCTGTAGAGTGCCCCAGGGTCACGTTCAGCACATCGTAGTTGATGTTGGTGAAGAGAGCAGCGCAGATGATTGAGGGCGCCTGAGTGCAGATGTCAGATAACGCCTTCCTGCCCGCCTCATTCCCACAGCACACATCTTGAGTGGTGGTTAGGATTAGACTTTTCCCAAGCTCATATGTCCTGTCTTTCCTGACCAAATTTTGTTTTTCTTGAGGTTTCCCCAACAGTACCTTTTATCAGTTAGGATTAGATTTGGCTGCAAATAAGAGCAACTCTAAATACAGTGGCTTAAGTATGATAGAAGTTTCTTTCTTACTTGGGAAGTCAGAGGTCGGCAGCTCAGAACTGGTACTGGTGTTGAGTCTCAGAGACCTGGGCTCCCTCTGTCCTGCTGCTCCACTATGTGTGGCCTCATTCCTTAGTGCACCTCATGGTCATAGATGGCTGCTCCAGCTCCAGCAATCAAATCCAGCAGCAAGTGTCCCAGGTAAAAGATGAAGCGGAGACAGAGGCACATCCTAGCCTTATTTTCAGGAAAATTCCTCGACACTGCCAGTAGCACCTCTGCCTACTTCCTTTTGGCCAGAACCTACTCACATGGCTACACCCAGCTACGAGAGAGCTTGGGATGTGCCATCTTTATTCGGAGGGATCAGACACGATTTTCTTTTTACCACATATGTATTACCTACAAATGGAATTCATTGGCTTGTCAAATTACAATACATTGTTAGTTTGCCACTTTCCCAGCCATGATATGTTTGTGAGGTTCATGATTTTATAGATATCACTATCAACACAGTCATTCATAACACCTGCTATGGGGTATTTCATGGTAGGGGTGCATGGTGTATTCATTATCTGTTGATAGACATTTAGGTTCTCTTCCATTTTTTGTGATTTCATACTTTATTGCAATGAACATTCCTATATGTGTGGGTGTTTCTCCAACACAGGTGTAGAGTGTTTACTGCAGCCACCATTGCTCAGTAGTTGAGCCCCATGAACCAGGAGATCACGGTTCAAGTCCCGGTCAGGGCACATGCCTGGGTTGCAGGCCCAATCCCCACTAGGGGGTGTGCAGGAGACGGCCAATCGATGATTCTCTCTCATCATTGATGTTTTTTTTTTTTAATATATTTTATTGATTTTTACAGAGAGGAAGGGAGAGGGATAGAGAATCAGAAACATCGATGAGAGAGAAACATCGATCAGCTGCCTCCTGCACACCCCACACCGGGGATGTGCCCGCAACCAAGGCACATGCCCCCGACCGGAATCGAACCCGGGACCTTTCAGTCCGCAGGCCGACGCTCTATCCACTGAGCCAAACCAGTCAGGGCATCATTGATGTTTTTATCTCCCTCTCACTTCTCTAAAATCAGTAAAGAAATATTTAATGTAAAATAAAATAAATGTCTTTAATTACTACAAGTCTATTCAAATTTTCTAGATTTGAGTGAGTTTTGCTAATTCACATTTTTAAGAAAAATTTCACTTCGTTTAGGTTTTCAAATACATTGGTGTAAAGTTGTTCCTTGTACTCTCATTTTTTAAAATCTCAGCTACATCTCTGAAGCTCACCTTTGTCATTCCCTGTATTGTATGTTCAGTCTCTACATTCACCTGTGGCACAGGCCTGATTGGAAAGTCCCAGAAGAGAAATTTCCCAGCTGAGCTGGGACAAGACAGGTTCATTCTCCTTCAGCCGCCCGTTGGCTTTCTCCCGGGCTTTACCTCCAAGCCCGCCTGGTAGGACTTCCGTCCTTGATGGGAATGGCAGTCTGGCCAGTGTGGTGGTTTGTCACACTCTGTGGAGCTAAAGATTTTCACCTGCGTTTTATTGGCTGTAAATGCACCTGAGCACAGAGCGGTGAGCAGCCCTCGCCCTCGCCCTCGCCCTCCGGGCAGCCACAGCAGCTCGGGGCTTGGCTCTGCTTCTCCGCGTCCTCTTTGTTTTGGGCCTAGAGTTTGTCCTGCCTTCTCCTGAACTCACCTGCAGTTTGAAGAGTGTCTGTCATAGTCTATGAGGCGTGTATCTCTAGGTGTTTCTAGTGAAGTAGGGAGTGAGTTCCAAAGCTTTGTTCTGTAGACTCTGCAGAAGAGGGCTGAGGCTCAAATAGACTGTTTAGAAATTCCCATATGTAGTGAGAGAGAAAAGTCTCTATATTTGTTAAACCTCCTGTGGTTAAGAAATCTTTTTTTATCTTTCACTCACCATTGTCCAAATATATTCTACCATGGAATGTTCTAAAAAACATTATTTGAGAAACATTAGTATAATAGAATCTCAACTCTGCAATGTAGTGTGTTTTACAACCTCGCCAGCTTTCATTAAGTAGAAATGGTCAGTACTTACAGGGCTGCTACAGAGACTGTCTAAAATAATGTGTGTGGCGCTCCCGTGGAGTACCAGGTGTCCAGTCCATTAATTCACAGTAGCTCCCTTCTCTGATGAATATGATGTTAGAAATACACATGACAATGGACAGGGGCTGGCAGTGTCCTCATTCATCTCTGAAGTGTGATTTTTATCAACAGGAAACTGTGGAGATATCAATTTAGTACGTCTGGGTCCAGAAAGGTCTATTAATAATGAGGTCCTAAGATTCAGTTTGGACAACCAAGTTAACCACAGAATAATGAGTAAGTACTGAATACGGTTCACACTACCGTCAGCGCTGTTTCCTTTTGTACAGTGGACAGTAGCTTGGGCATTGGAGGGAGTGGCAATAGTGTGGCTTTGACAACTAGTTTTTCTTCTCGTTACGTGTGTGTGTGTGTGTGTGTGTGTGTGAATTGGCAGACAAGTCTTTATCTTTTTCTTTTTCTTTTTTTTTAAAGAAAAAGACTTACCTTACGTTCAGGAGATGCACAGAAGAAAGGAACATCTAGACCATCAACTAGATGAACTTTCCCGCCAGCGTGCTTTAAGCCGATATGGAAGAGGAATCCAGGTAGCTAAACATCTCTTGCTGAATGGTTTTTAATATATCATAGATACACAAACTAGTTGATAAGTATCTGATGCCATTTTCCATTGTGGAATAGCATAATTTGCTGATAAAAATTTAGACAAAAGTGGTATGCCTTACAAAAAAGTTAAACTTTTTTTGGAAAGGATAAGATAGTAAACGGCCTGGGTTTTGCAGGTCTCTGTTTCAGCTACTCAGCTCTGCTGTGGTAGCACAGAAACAGCAGGAGATATACCATCCTAAACAAAGGGGTGTGACTATGTTCCAATAAAACTTTATTTACAAAAACAGATGGCGAGTTGAATTTGACCCACAGATTGTAGTTTGCTGTTGCCTGCCTTATACTAAAACTGCACTGAATTCATTAGGTATCTTTTGATTACAAGTTAAATTTAATCCAAGTTAAGTTAGACAAGTCCTGGCCGGGTAGCTGAGTTGGTTAGAGTGATGTCCAGATATGCTAAGGTTGCAGGTTCAATCCCTGGTCAGGGGACATACAAGAATTCAGCCAATGAGTGCATAAATAAGTGGAACAACAAATTGATGCTTCTCTTTCTCAAATCAGTAAATAAATTTTTTTTAAATGTAGAAAAAAGTTAAGTTAGACAAAAAACGGAATTCACTGGCACCTAGACCTGGGACATCTGGGAGTGGATTAACTTTAGCAAATGATGCCGTGTCTCCACCTTGACCTGCTGGTCTGTGAGTCAGCATTTCTTCTCCCGGAGAAGACGGAGGGCCAGCACTTCTGGGCCCCACCCCAGCTTAGAAAGCCCACTGGGAGAGAAGGCCTCCCTGCTGTCACCGAGCATCTGCTCTGACGAAGAACTTGGATTAGTCCCTGGGTGTGAGGCAGGTCTGGTCCTTGTGTTAAGGGAAAGGGTGCCATGGTTGACCAGGCCTGTATTACATGCCTGCCGCTGTGGCCAGAGGTGATGGAGGTGTGATTGATAGTCTCACATGAACTACCCGGAAACGAGTGAAGGAATGATAACCAAGGGTTGAGATGCTCAGAAGTAGCAGAGGTGCCATGTACCAGACCCAGTGGAATCACACATAGTGTGAAAATGATCAGGTTACCTTCCTGCTCAGTGGATTCTGGGTGCTGGTGGTGAGACTGTCAGCAGCAGACCATGAGAGAAGTTTATCACTCACAGGTCCTGGAGGAAAGACACAGCACACCCTGGGGGGCCACAGGAGGTCAAGGCAGAGTGCAGACAGGGAGGCAGGACCTGGGGCACGTAGGAGCCTTTATTAGGGCCTGTGAGGTGGAGTGCTTAGCAGTTCCCAGGCTAAGGCTGGAGTGGTCAATTCAAACTTCCCAGGGGGGTGTCATGTAAAGGATGGTCAAGGCATACAGGCCCGGGGGCAGGGGAGCCTTGATCACAAGGATGTTGGAGAAATCTCCGAGGAGCTTGCAGTTGCTGTGACTGGGCTACTGCTTCGGCCGGGGCCTGTATGAAGGGCCAGTGTCAGCTGAAGGTGTGCAGGCTGCTTGGCCACACAGAAGGGGTGCGGAGGCAGCGATGCAGAGAGCATCAGGGCCGCGCTGCCAAGAGAAGAGAAACTGGGTGAACCAGCTTTCGTCAAGTGCAGGCTCGCCCTTTGGCAGTGACAGTCCCCTGGGAAGCATTGTAAATGCTGACTCAGCTTTAACGATGGCATTCTCATTTTTTCCAGAGGCAAGAATTAGATGAAAAAATTGCCCAAGTTTCAAAAGAAAGGCAGGAACTTGCGTCTAAAATTAAAGAGGTAAGTAGTTTTACTTATAGCATTTTCCTGGTTTGTCTTTTCTTTTTTTCATTATGACATAGTTGAAATAACCTCTGGGCTTTTATCAATTGCATTTAAATTTTTTTCCATTTTTGAGAATATTAAACAAATATAAAAGTGGAGATGGTGTAATTACATGTATATTTACATTTGTTTCTTTAGCCTAATAATGAGTTCTTACCACCACCTGAGATTTCTAAGAAAGAAGTGATTATAGAATATCTTTCCTTTTCTAGGTCTGGGTAAGTATTAATAAAACCTCTTGTCAGAGGCTCTACTCCACCTCCCCCCAAACTGCAGAATCAGTTGGTCACTGTAGCCAGATGCATAGTAAATAAAAATAAGTTTGTGGTGTCTTCCTATTAAGAAGAAAGAAAATCACACGTGTCTGAGCCCAGCGCAGTGACTGGCAGCTCCATGTTGCCTGTCAAATAGCACAGGATTCCCGTGGGGCCAGGGAGAGGGCGGAACATCCACCAGCGCTGCTAGCAGTGTGTCTGAGGAGACTCTCTCTTGAATGTATTACCAGCCTTCTCTGTGTGGCTAAGTAAAGGCAGTTGAATTTAATGCCTATTTCCATTAGCAGTTTGTTTTTTTTTTAATTAAAAATTAGGTGGAAGCTTTTCAGTAAGATTTTAAACCAGGCCAGACTCAACTTTCCCCAAACTGAAGGATGAAGTTCATGTTTGCAGATAGCAAGGTTTCTGCTACTCGTCACTGTTCTGTGGCTGTGGCACTTGGCTGTTTTCTCACTGATGGCTGAGAGGAGATGGGTGATGGCGCTTCAGCCCAAGAGCCCTGGGGCCCACCGTTGCCACCCCCTGCCCGAGCTCACGTGGGGCCTGGGTCACGTGGGGGTCAGCAGAAACAGGCTGACCGACTCTGATGAGAATGCTGGTTCATGCAGTGAGCGGTGTCATTCACACTGCCTGCTCTGCCACAGTCCCGTTGTGTCTTTGATCTGAAGTTTCTGCTCTTTTCCTAGGTTGGGGTTCTCTTACATTTACTAAATATTATTCTGTCACATAATGAAGATGGGTGCTTTATAGTAAAGTTGCCCTGCCGAAGCCTAGAATTCACATACAACTGAATGGTAATGAACCTTTGTTGTTGTCTCAGGTTCAAGGGCGCCCACAGAAAACCCAGAGCAACGTCATCCTAGAGTCCCACATCATCTGCTGCACCCTGAGCACGAGCGGCGGCTTACTGCTCGAGTCCGCTTTCCGGGGGCAAGGAGGAGTCCCCTTCAGCTGTGTCATCGTTGACGAGGTCAGTGAGCGGGCGGCCGTTCAGCTTGGACTAGTGCTGTGCGGACTCTTAGACGGACAAGGGCTGCGGAGATGGCGACACAGTGGACTGCGCGTCGGATTTTACCTGCCATTACGTAGCCTTTCACGTTGAAACATGCTGCCGCCGCCTCCCCATTGCTCTTCCAGCGGGGGGTGGCGGGGTGTGACTCGTAAGGGTGCCTGCCAGTTCCTCACAGAGCCCTCCCAGGGACTCTCTGAGCTGCTGGAAGAGCTCAGGCTACCTCTGGAGCATTTGAAATGTACTTTGCACAGCTCTGAGCCACTGTATTTTCCTCGTTCATTGAGCATTTGTTAGGTACCTAGTGTTTGCCAGATGTAGCGCCAGACGACAAAAGGGATGGAAATGAGATACAGGAATCGGTCCAGGAGGCCCCAGGTCCCTAGTCCCCGGTGAGAAGGTGCAGGCGGGCGCGATGACCCGTCAGCCAGCGGCAGAAGGCCGGGTCTTGCCATTGAAAGGCCTGCTGAGGGCCAGGAGGCGGCGGGGGGCCGGTCACAGACTTGCAGCCCCAGCAGGAACAAAGGACCCAAACCTGGGCCGCCCGTGGCCTGCTGGCTCGTGGCTGGCTCCCAGGTGTCTGTGGCACCTGGATGGTGGCTAACTTCAAAATACATGTGTGGTCTGTATTGAGTGTTTTTGTTTTGTTGTTTCTGGCATTTGGTGCAGAAGGAGAAAGTGTGGTTCTCCTCTGAATGGTTAATGGGGTAATTTGCAGTAACTTCCACCTTAAAAAATGTTACGGGGGAGTGGGGGGAAGGTCTTTGTTGGATCATCATCTCTTATTTGCAGAGTAAAGTGTTGGAAAGGCTGGGAAAGGAGAACTACCCTTTGAGTCTTAAAGTATCTGACAATGTCCCTTTGTTGGTAATTGTGCTTCTGTTTGTGTGTAATAGGAGCCGCATCAGAGACCAGAGACTAAAAAGAACTTCCTCCATGTGCGCTGGGCTTTTCCTTTGCAACAGGCAGAGAGCAGCTACTTTAAGGGCCGTATCTGACTTATTTTAATAATATGAACACCAAAACCAATTTTAAAAGCAAGGAAAAGAACCCCAACCTAGTGATTTATATTTAAATATGTGCAAATTTGAGGAAAATCTTACAAAGACACATTTAGAGTACATTTGCAGCTTTAGAGTTCAGTATCCTATAGTCCAAGAAAGTGCCTGTGGCCCTCACACCCCCGGGAAGGGAAGGTGACGGAAGGTCGACTGTGCTCTGTCTGCCACCAGCATCATAACCCTCCCCACCCCGCCCCACCTTGCTTCCTGCCTCACGAAAGCTGGCTCCCAGAAGGGCACACCAGGCAGGACCTAGTGACTGTTTGGGGTCATCTGAGGGGCTGGACCCCGCACATATTTCAAAGTTGTGCGGGTGCAGTGTGTGGAGGGCTGCAGCATGGAATGGAAAGGGGTGTTGACGGGCCTCAATTTGAGTGCCTGCTTTGGTGATTGATTAAGAATAAAAATGAGGAAAATCCATTTGGGCTTTTTTTAATTGCAAAAATAATACATGCTTATTGAGGAACGTTCAAAAAATAAATACGAAGTTAATTTCCTCCACCTCTTTCTACGGATAATAACTCAACAGTTAAGTGAGTATTTTAATCAGTCCACGTGGCATTTGTCTGCTCATTGATGCACCGTGTTCAGTCTTTACTTACTGAGGGCCGCCCTGCCCTCGTGGAGCTTGCATCCTAGCGGGAGAAACACAGGAAAGTTCCCGAAGGATGGTGTCAGGTGGCTGTCAGGTTTGTGTATGTCTGGACATGTGTAGGGCTTGGCCTTGTTTAAAGGTGCAGGCCAGTTTGGTTTATTGCCAATCAGTGAATAGACGATCCTTCCGTATGAGAATATGCAAATTGATGTTGTTTTGCTTTTTTTCTGGAAATAGGTGTGTTGCTTCATGTAAGTCCTTTTTTTTCCCCCAGAGAGAATATTTAAAATGAAGTTTTAGCTAATTTGAATAAATAAACTTTTGGGGATGTAAATGGAATTGCCAAATGATTACTAATATTTATTTAGTTACACAATCCTACTTAAATTCACATACGCAAATCATCTATTATTTAGAAGTAATATCTTTTTCTCCACTCTCCCAGTTTGTGAAGCAGGTGAATTCAAGCTTTGCATGTACAGCTTCAATGCCCATGTCCTCACCACCACTCAGGACGAGTTCCCCTCTTGGTGTGTTTTTCAGAGCACATTTTTGCTTCTAGATTATTTGATAAAATGCTTTTCAAATCTTGATCAGATGCTGACATTGAAAAGTATATCCCAGGTACAACCAAGATAACATGACAACAGTTTTCGTTTGTCAGTGAGGTGACTGCTTTTCAGAGTGTAGGCTGGAATCCGTTACTGGGTGGGTGAACTCACCTCAGTCAGTCAGTTCTCTGTTTCCTTCACAAGCATGTTCTGTGAGGCTGGAGCTGGACTGCTGAGGCGGCTGAGTGTGTGTGGGAGGGTGGTCAAAGCCATCAGTCTCTAAAGGGCTTGTTTACAGTGACAAGGAATATTTCTGTTTGTTGAGAGCATAACCCAGAAATGATTGTTAAAATCTGTGTTACATTTTTTTGCTTCTTTCATCACTGAGTCAGGTAACCTCTGTTAGCATCAGAATAGCTTCAGTGTGGCCATTCCCAAGATCATGTCCTTTGGTGGCAGTGTGGGGGTTTCTACATGAGAAGGTCCTCAGCTTGCCTGGCCAGCCTCCATGGCTTCTCAAGGTCAGGGTCAGAAACATCTTTCTCGCCCTGGCCGGCGTGGCTCAGTGGGTAGAGCATTGGCCCGTGGACTGAAGGGTGGCGGTTTGATTCCGGTCAAGGGCACGTACCTTGGTTGCAGGCTTAATCCCCTGCCCGGGTCAGGTCGTGTGCAGAAGGCAGCCAATCGATGCCTCTCTCTCATATCCATGTTTCCCTCTCTTTGGCTCTCTCATCCTCCCTTCCACTCTCTCTAAAAATCAGTGGAAAAAATAGCCTCGGTTGAGGATTTACAAAAAAATAAAAACACAGAAAAGTCTTTCTCTGACTGATTGTTGGTGATGGCCCGAACCTTGCCGGGTACACATTAGAGCTCAGTGACTGTTTTGACTGGGACAAGCAAAGCGGACCCTCCAGGTGACTGCTCTGTTCTCCCTTGCAGACGGCGCAGGACTACGGCTACGAGCAGTCGATGATGGCCCGCTTCTGCAAGCTGCTGGAGGAGAACGTAGAGCACCTCGTGAGCGGCAGGCTGCCGGTGCTCCAGCTGACCGTGCAGTACAGGATGCACCCCGACATCTGTCTCTTCCCCTCCAATTACATTTACAACAAGAGCCTGAAAACCAACAGGTGGGTCCCACTCCCCACCTGAGAGCTGGTTCTGTTTGTAGGATTTAGAAGAACTAGATTTCTGTGTTCTTAAGTCTTGTCATAAGAAGTATAAATCAAAGGTTTAATAATTTTCTCTAATTATAAAAGTCATAGGTAAGCAAAAAAGGGGGAAAGCCACCAATGTTTATACTACCCAGAAATAGTTACTGCTTCCATTTTGGCATGTCTTCTACTCTGTGTACTATGCACATCTTTTTAATTGTTTTAACTAAAAATCATACCATACTCTGCGTAGAATTAAATGGCTTGCTCTTTTTACTTCGTGTGTTGAGTGACTTTCCAGTTGTAATTGTTATGTTTTAATTGCACAGCTCATTCTCTCTAGCACTAGGATAGAAATAAAATGTATTATGTACCTTTCACAAAAGCACATTTCAATTGAAGAAGATCCTTCCTGTGCCGTATCTCCCAGCCTCCTCCTCTGCAAGGAGAACGGTAACATAAGTAAAACGCTTCCTGTAACGGCCTGTGCTCTGACGGGGCTGCTTTCTCGTAGAGGGACTGAGAGCGCGCGGTGTTCCTCAAGCTGGCCGTTCCAGCCTTACCTCGTGTTCGACGTCGGCGACGGCTCAGAACGACGGGAAAATGAGTATGTTCCCCCTTCACTCTCAAGGGAGGTCCCATAATTGTCGAAGTATTTTTGATCATATTTATGTTTAAAACACTGTCTGATGTTGTGCACGATCACTTTTATTTAGCCAGGTTGTGATAGCTTCTCCTTTTTAAAAATAAATTGCCAATGTCTTTCTCTGTATATTTCAGCCTTTTAATTTTAAGTGTATAACGGGGATAATATTACCTAACATGTGGTGGGCACTTGAATAGATCCATACCATGGCCGTAGCTCTGAGCACAGTTATTGTGGTCTAAAAGGAAGACGGGCATCCAGGTAATCACCAAGGTGTTCATTATGCCGGTGGCTGAAGTGTTGTGAAGGGTCAGTATAGGTGCAGCTGACGGAGGGAGGCAGCGGCTGGACAAGGCTGGACATGGCTGGGATTGTTCAGGAAGGAGGGCGGGTGCTGATGAGGAGACGCCGGGCGGAGCCTGGGGCTGCCTCTGTTAGCACCAGGGCAAGCACCACCTGTACAGGGTGAGGTGAGGGGACAGCAGAGTCACTGTGTCCTGGAGCCCCAGCGCAGCCGTGTCCTGGCTGAGGCTCGGGGAGGAGTCAGCAGAGGTGGAGAAGCAGGCGGCCGGGCTTGCGGTGCCAGAGGGATTGTGGAGGGAGCAGAGGGCTGAGAGCCGAGCCCTGGGAGCATTTGGGGGGTGGGAGGTGGCAAGAGGAGTGTAGTCCTGAGGCGACCCAGCAGAATAAAGATTTCAAGGATAGAAGCGACAGCTAGCTAGCGGGTTGTCTGTGTAGCAAGTGTTGAAGTTCGGGCAGTGGGTATTTAAGGCTTTTAAAGCGATACAGGCAAGGCAGTCTCAGGAACAGAGGTGCAGGTGCAGTGTCCCCCGGGGCCCCTGCACGTCGCCTCTGGGGTGGGACTGAAGGAGCGGAGTGTGCTGTTCAGGAGGTGAGTTGGAAGTGCAGGGTGAGGCCAGCGGGAGGACAGTGAGGACTGGGCCACTGCAGGACCCCATGTCGTTCATCTCCAGGGCCCACGCCACTCGAGTTCGTGTGGATGGCATCCCTCAGCCCTGCGGTGCCTGATTGGCACGGCCAGTGGTGGGCATTAGAGAGAGGCTGCAGCGGGAGCACCGTCCTCAGTGTCGGGAAGGCAGCCAGTCTGTAGAATTAGCTTTGTTACCGTCTTCATTATACTTTCATTCTTCCTGTTCCTGTTTTAACATGTTTGAGAAATGGCTTCCTAACCCTCCGCTGCCTTCAGACTCTGTCTCTCACAGCTTTGCCTCACCGGCAGCAGTTGTGCTTCCTCACATGGGCAGGTTGCGGGTCAGTGTCGGCCTCAGTCCCTGCTGTCTGGGTGGTGACACCGCTGCCTCCTGTGCTGGTGGAAGCCACGTGGCACTTCAGTTAGCGGTTGGGCTGCTACTAGGTTTTTGTTGTTTGTTTGTTTGTTTGGCTGCTATCAGTTTTGATGTGTTCTTTTTTCCATCTTAGCTCATATGTAAACATTCAAGAAATCAAAGTGGTGATGGAATTGATTAAACTTCTCAAAGACAGAGGAAAGGATGTTAATTTCCGAAACGTTGGCATCATCACCCATTACAAGGCTCAGAAGATGAAGATTCTGAAGGAGTTGGACAAAGAATTTGAAGGAAGAGGGTGAGGCTTCTGTATTTTTACAGATATTTCCAGTTTTTCTGTTTGTTTATAGAAAGAGGGGCTAGAAGGAAAGGAAAGGGGTGGGGAATGGCAGTCGGTCCAGCACAGGACACTGGGTCGGGGTGGGCCGCTGCAGCCCTCTGGATGGAGCCTCCTGCCACCAGAGGCTGGTCACCGGAGACCTGGCGGCAGGGCTGACCGCAGCTCTCGGCCTTTCCCTTTAGTTCCGGGACTGCCGGTCCGAATTCTAACTGACAAGGTGCAGGAGGTCACATTGTCATGTTTCTGTCTCCTTTCACCTCAGCAGTAAAATTAAAGATTAAATATTAGAAATCCATTAACTCCAAAGTGCCTTACCCTAGAAACACACAACCAACAACATTGACTCTAGAAAAAGTAAAGAGATGGAGTTAGTGATCGAATACTTTCCAACAAAGAACTCAGGGCAGGGTTTGTAAGTGGATAAATGAGTGCTGGTCCACCTACACAGTCAGATACGCAGCCGTAAAAGGAAGGAGGCACTGGCACACGCTACGGCGTAGATGAGGCCGCGCACCCTCATTCCACCGACAGGAGATGTCAGTGCTGAAGAGCCTAGACGTGGACAGCGCGGTCGTGGTTGCCAGGGCCAGTGGGGGAGGGGAAATCAAGACAGGAGTTCTCTCTTGGGCGACGGCAATGTTGTGAAATCAGTGATGACGGCTACGCACCGTAGTGAATGGACTTAAAGCCATTGAACAGTGCTTTACAATGGTGAGTTCTGCGTTATGAGTCACATTTCCGTAAGCACAGATTCCCATGAAAAACGTTTCTGAAAATAGTGCTCTATGAATAGGTCTGTTTAATAATCCTCTTTTCTCAGTAAACACTTCCCTTTTGCAAACAGGCTAGCAGAAGTAGATACTGTGGATGCATTTCAGGGTCGTCAGAAAGATTGTATTATTGTTACATGTGTCAGAGCGAACGCCATACAAGGCTCAATCGGGTGAGTAACTTGAGTACTTCAGTTGTGAAGTTGATCCCCTGTTGCCTTTGCTTCTCTCGATACCTTGTATATTGATTAACCCACGACGGTGTGAGTCTGTTCTTTCATTTAATCAGAGTGAACTCAGTCACTGGGTCACGTGTGTCCTGCGGGGCTTGCTGTTCTCCCTGGGACGTGTCGTAACCTGCTTTTCCTCGTCGCTCTGTGTTTCCTGCTTTGGCCGAGCTTGTTAACTGCGGCAGCGGCTTAGCAGAGATGCTCGGGCGCTGTGGGGGGCGTCAGGAAACTCCCTGGGTCTCGGGCTCTGGGATTTTTCTCTTCTAAGTAGCAGATGAAGTCTGCAGATTATAAATGTTTACTTGTTCTTAAAATGCCTTAATTTCTCTCTGCCCCTGCCCAGCGGTAGTCTGCATGTACACATGGAGGAGGTCAGTTACTTCCGGACCATTTTGTAAACAGTCTCTTCTCCAGCTAATCTGAAATCTCCGCTTTATCGTGTATCAAGCAGTTCTATTATTCCCCAGGTCTCTGTGACCTGTTGTTAAATTTGTCTGATGTTTGTGTGCGTCTGCCCTGGTTCCACCGTATTTTCGTAATCTCAAATTCACTTACATTTAAGAATAATTGATCGAGTATCATCTTTGTAGGATGTGTTTAAGGCTTAAAAATCATACTGTTAAAATTTGCAGCCTCTCATTTGAGTCAGAACAGGAAAATTGGCAGATGCATCCCTTGGAGGGAAAGCACTGGGTGTTCTGTTCACTCTTTTTAAGGGGAATTGCTTCTGTGCCAGGAGCCCTGTGTTGGGAGGAAGAGTGAGAAAGGACTGTGACTTTAAAAGTCAGAGCCCACGAAAAACTGTCTCAAATCGTCCTGTTTCACTCCCTGCTGTGCTGAGTCCGCTGCAGGAAGAAGTAACTGTTCTCTGATCGCCTAGGTTCCTGGCGAGTTTGCAGAGGTTGAACGTCGCCATTACACGGGCCAAGTACAGCCTCTTCATCCTTGGGCACCTGAGGACCCTGATGGTAGGTACATTCTTGGCGACAGAACTCCGAGTCTGTCTGGCGTGGCTGGCAGTGGGTCGGTCGATGGTTCGTTCTGATTCTCCATCAACATGGAAGAGGTTTCGGGGACACATGGCGGCTGAAAGAATGAGCCTCTTCCCAGAGTTGTGTCCCCAGCAGCTTCTCCCCGGAGGCCACTCACCTGCCTCAGCCGAGGCCCAGGGGTCCAGTGTCCTCTCCAGGTGACCTTTGAAAAGTCTCTGCACCGTCGGCGGGCAGGTGCCATGTGACTCTCAGTCGTGAAGGGCTAGCGTTGGTCAGCGTGGCTGCCGTCGGCCCAGCGGCACACCACAGCGAGGGCGTCGGGGAGAGCCGAGCTCCCTGCGTGCAGACTCTAGAAGTAGCGGCCAGCAGGCTCGTTTGGTAGACAGATGTGCAGCCTCCCCTGGTGACAGCACCATCAGCTAAAGCTTGTATTTGCTACTAGTCTCAATGGGGGTGACTTTCGGTTTTCCTAATTTTCTCTAACCAAGTTCTTAGGCGAGATTTCCCCATTTTGGTTAGTACCACCAGAGGGCGCTCAAATGTAGTCTTTCTCATTGAACTCTACCGGTCTTCAACGACTCTGTTGTACCCCCTTAAAAGAATTTTTAAAGCTTGTCCCTCCTATTCTTAAGCATAAGTGTTGCTAAAGGCACAACATTCAATCTTGAATGAAGGTGGTTTTGCCCTTTGGGGTTTGGGAGGCCCCCGAGAACTTGGTGGAAGCTCTGGTGCTTGTCTGGAGCAGTGACGGGCACTCAGAAGTTGGGCCTTTCTGAAGCCAGGCCTTCCAGTTCCAGGTGTCATTACCCTGCGCGAGGCTGGCAGGGCCAGACCAGTAGCCAGGGCACTTCCTGGGATGAAAGCGGAAGTGCTCTGTCTGCAGTGCCCAGCATGCTGATCGCTGGTCGCGGTGCCTGCCTGAGCATGTGCGATGTGGCTGGTACTCCTGAAGTCTTCTTGTATTTGATTTTAATTAGTCGACATGTAAATCGCTCCCTGGGGCTGCCGTCCAGGCTGCAGCACGGCTGCGGGGGGATGGGGTCTGGCCGACGGCGGTGGCCTCTCTCTAACGGGGCCGGGGCTGTGTGCTGGCTTCTTTTCCTCTCAGCCTCGTCTAGCGAGTAGCAGAGGCTGGAGAATCTGTTCATGAAAGTCTGCTTCTTTGTTCATAAATGAAGCTGGGCCTGCTGCTTCCCAAGCCTGTGCGTGTTTGTTGGGTGTAACTGTTTCTCCTTCTCTGGGTTTCAAGGACAATCAGCATTGGAACCACCTGATTCAGGACGCGCAGAGGCGTGGCGCCATCATCAAGACCTGCGACAAGAACTATAAGCAGGACGCCATGAAGATCCTGAAGCTCAAGTCGGTGCTGCAGCGGAGTCTGACCTACCCCCCTTCTGCGGCCGCTGAGGGCTCCGGCCCCCAGGGCGGCTCGCCGGGCAGCGACCAGAGCAGGACGTTGCTGAGTGACTCCCTGTACCACGCATCCTTGGACGCTAGGGAGGCTGCGGATAGTGTTGCTGGAAAGGATCTTGAACGGCCTCCTGTTAAGGACCAGCTTCGGGACCCACGACTGCTCAGGAGAATGGGCATAAGCGCTGAAGCCCCAGGGAGCTTCCCAAGGGACCCAGAGCCCCGGGGCCCCCAACATTCTGAAGCAGCGCCCCCCTTAGGAGTCCCCGGCTTCCCTGTGAGTCCCCAGACTCTGGACCGCGCCTTGAAGCTGTGCCTGGCCACATGGAACAGCCACAGACCTCACGTGCCGTGTGAACCTCCTGGCGCCAGCACTGACTCCACAAATGAAAGTGACCAGCAAGGGGGTCACAGCCACCAGAGAGAGGCCAGGGCTGTCAGTGACAGGGACCAGGAGATGCCCCGCCCTGGGAACCATCACCCCAAGAGGAGCTCCAGCTGGGACGATGGGAGAGCCGCGGAGGAGGACAGCGGCTCAAAGAAGAGGAAGCTCTAGCCACCGGGCGCGCGCGGCCAGCTGCAGGCACACTGCAGGCAGCACGAGGGCTTCAGCTACGATTGTTTCTCCTCAGGAGTGTGTGCTGTTGGGGAGCATGGGCACTGTAACTGAGCCCTGAGCCTCTTGCTCATCGTCAGCTGCCAAAGCTCCAGGGGGTGCAGGGTCAGTGATAATGCCCCGAAGTGCAGCCTGCAGCGCTGACCTCTTGTTCTACAAAAAGTTAGGTCAGACTGGAGCGAGTATTGTAAACGTTGAAATGTATATTTGTATAGCAAACAGCAAAACCCTTTTAAAAGTTAATCTAGTAGACCACTCTTCTTCCCTTGCTTACAATGTGAGTCCTTTTTGCCAGAACAGACTTTGTATTACAAAGAGAAGAGCAGGAGAGGCGGGTTGAGCCACTATGGCAGCGGGTGTGCAATAGGCGGGCCTGGGCAGCCGGGCGCTGCTGGCCAGTGTGTCCGGTTCTGTTTACAAAGTGAAGGCAGGTTCTGATGGACGTTTCTAGACGAGGCATCTTGGCACGGACAGGACATTTCTGGGAGGAATTCAGCCACCTTTTAGTAGGCGCACAGCTCTCTAGCAAAAATTCTTCTCCTTCCTGAAAAAGAAGACTCGGCCATGAAATAAGCCTTGAATGAGCATTCAGACACCCCAGCATTTTGTGAGCTTCCTGTCACGGTGGGCTCCCACTTCAGGGTGGCCCAGGGCAGGCTAGTGCTGGACCCCTCATCCGCTTGTGAGAGGTTGCCAGGGGGCCCAGCTGAGTGACCAGTTTAGATAGAGCCTGGAAAGCCCCATGTTATACATCCGGGGGGAGGGAGTGGATGATCTGGTCCCGGCAGCTTGGGAACCACGAGGGTAGGCCGGGTATAATGCAGGGTGTCCCAAAGAAATGTACACACGTAACAGCTGCTAGATGGATGTTTCCTTCTTTTCAGATGTAGCCCATTGGGATGTTTATTCAAAGTGTGTATTCATTTTTTTGGGACACCCGACTTTTAGGCAGGAATGAAACACCCTTTCAAAGAGGCTAGAAGAGGGAGAGAGAACGTGGGGTTGAGAACCGGGAGAGCGGGATGTTTCCTGCGGAAAGGCCCGGTGTGCGAGCGCCCACGGGAGAGCGTGCAGGGAGGGGAGTCTGAGCGACGGAGAAGCGGGGTGCCGCACCTCAGTCCACCTTCCCAAACACAGCAGAACGGATTAGTGGCAGCTGCCGTTTGCTTTCCTACCCCATTAGCCAGTGGCTGCAGGGGGACTGCCCTGCAGCCACTGGCTAATGGGGTAGGAAAGCAAACCCTGAGGTGAGCGCCACTAGAAGTTTTCTGGGCCTCTGCTTTAAGCAAGAAGGGCTTTGTGTTAGTCAGAAGCTCTACTGCCCGTAGACTCCTAAGAGATCTCTAGAAAGCAGTGTGTGTTTGCACGAGTTTAAAGTCTACCTCATTGCTTGTCCTCCTGGCGTGGTGCCGCACCCCCGCCCGGAGAGCAGGTGTTCCTGGAGTTGGGACAGCTGTCCTGGCTGGGCCGCAGGAGAAGGCGCAGGGCGGGGCAGGGCCGTGGGTAGACATCTCAGTGTTACTTTAAGTTTACTCTCCTGGTAAAATGCTCCGCTTAGCACATACTTGGAGCGTGACAACAGTTCAGAGTCTAACAGCTCTGCGAGCTAGTGAAGGAGGCAGACAAGGCTGTGGGTGAGGATTGCCACGCTCTGCTACAGCGGGCGGCTGCAGAAGCAGGCGTCCCCGGGTGCGTGCTTTGCTGCCATGCCCAACAGTGTTATTTCCAGTTAAGTTCGAGGCCTGTTCTCACGCGTGTTGGCTCCCCCGGTCTGACGGTGCAGGATGTAGTCGGAGACTCGCGTAACCCTTTCCAAGGGCAAGCCTGCGCCCTGCCAGCTCTCCCGGCAGAACGCAGTGTTCCTGCCCTTGCCTTTGGAACCGTTGGTTGTTGAGTGAAAGCATTTGCTGGTGCGTCCCAAGTGTCCCGGCGTGGCTGCGGCAGCTGAGCGCAGCTGGGGGAAAGGCTGCCTGCTCCGGGCCAGCCGGGGTGCTACGCGGAAGGAGGCGCCTGTCTGCTCTTGTACCAGTCGTTCTATCATGAATACATTCTTCTGACTTTGCTTTTCCATGTGTGACCTGCCTGGGGTTTACTGTGCACAGTTTATTTAGTTACATGTCTTCATGTATCAGGAGAATTTTGATAAACACATGTGAATAATCTGTAAATGAGTTTTATAACCAGAATGTACCGAAACTATTTTCTAAAGTGAGTTGTGCACATTATATTTTTTGCTGGAGCTTTGTCTTTTTCTATGCTCTGAATTCCCAGCTGGGATTTGGCAAACTTGAGGCCTGTCATCCTTGTTAAAACCTAAGTTTGAAGAGAAAATAGCAGAATTAAAAAGTGGAAACGCAACTGGCGTGGGTTAGGAGTTCTCTGTTACTAAACTAAGGTGCAGCGTCCTTCCTGGCTGACCCGCCGGGGCCCGTTCGCATCGTTGGATGCCGAAGTAAGTTACGTGGTGGGACTTGTTTAATCAAGCGTATCATCCAGCCCCATCCACTCCGGCTTCCCAGCTCTCTTTGGGATCCTGTTTGTAAGGCGGTGAGGCGCGCGACACGTCACCTGGTGCCGCTTGGCCCAGCAAAAAAAAAATGCTGGCTCGTTAGGCTGAGACGGGATGCCAGGGACAAGTGCACAGGCTCTCGGAGAGGAGCCCCCTGGGCACCGCCGCTGCCAGGTCGGGGCACTTGCTGCTGGGCACAGAAGTGGACCCAGGTTTATGGAAGTGGAAACTTCAGGGAGTGGAGTCAGACTTTGCCTGTCACTGCCCCCGGGTGAGCGAGCAGAGAGCCGCGTGCACAGCTTCCCAGGAGGGCGAAGTCACGTGTTTGAGTTACGGGCACAGTAAACTCGTCAGGGAGAGGTGCGTGCCTTGCAAGGACCGTGGTGGTTGAGGACTTCGTCACAACTGAAGCGATGATTTTTTAAAAAATATATATGTATTGATTTCAGAAAGGAAGGGAGAAGGAGAGAGAGATAGAAACATCAATGATGAGAGAATCATTGATCGGCTGCCTCCTGCACGCCCCCTACTGGGGATCAAGCCCACAACCCTGGCATGTGCCCTTGGCCGGAATCGAACCTGGGACCCTTCAGTCCACAGGCCGAGGCTCAATCCACTGAACCAAACCGGCCAGGGCAATGATGATTTTAAAGTCCCTCCTGCCCAACTCAGGCGCGGTCCCTACTCCCTCCTAGGTATGTCCTCTCATTCGTTGTTTGTGGAATAAACAATTCAGGGAGGAAATGAAAACTTAGCCCAGCTTAAATAGAACGTACAGTGTGTGTGGCGCCATAAAGGCAGTTTCTGTGCACAGATTTCTAAAGGACCCGAGTTACTGTCCCTCCTGCGCAGGACATCGGCCAAGACAAAGGGCGTAAACGGTGCCGTGGTGGCCGGGTGGTGGGAGCACAGGGCCTGGGGCTGCTGTCCCTGCAGCCCGGCTCGGTGCTGTGCACACGGCTGCCCGTTGCCAAGCAGCGCGGCTACGAACAGAATCATTAGACCGAGTGTTCGGCCCACGCTGCACTTCAGGCATCACCGGGGAGCTTTTGAGAGCCCCGCTCCTGGCTCTAGCCTAGAGTTTCTGACTTAGTGAGTCTGGAGCCCCGTGAATTAAGATTAGCAAGTCGGGCTCAACGGGTGACCTGGGGCCTGTGTGTCCATCCAGGTGATCCTCAGGCCCCTGGCCGGCGCGCACTCCGCAGCTCTTGCCGCTTTTGTGAAATGAAGCCTGTATCACAGTGCGTGCCAGGCCCATGGAAGGTGAAAGGCCGACCATGAAGACACCAACGAATTCACCACCCAGCGTGAGAACTGGACGTTACTAATAGGAGCGGCCACTCCACGGCCCCCCACCTGGTTGTGACCATCATTCTGAATGGTGTAGAGCGTGGGCTCCTGCACCCCCGGGGGGAGAGGAAGTGGACAGCACCTGGCACTGTTGACAGCAGAGGCCAGGAGTGTTGTGGGCACCACTGTGTCCGCTTGTTAAGTCCTCGCCATCGCCCGGTGACAGGTAGTATTTTTATGCCCCCATTTCAAAGATGAGGAGACCGAGGCACAGAGAGACTGAATTACTTGCCCACGGTCACCCAGGAGGTCCGACTCCAGAGTAGGTGCCCTTCACAAGCACCCCTTCCACTTTGGGGACCACCTACCCTTTCAGAGAAAAATGTGGGCACTGGGTCAGCCATGAACTGTGGCACCAGGAACACAACAATGGAGACTCGGGGCCTGGCCAGATCCTGCCACACCGGAGAGCGCATGGCCCGCTGGGAGAAATCTGGCCGGGAGCCAGAGTCCTGTGGCCAGCAGGGCCAGGGCTCTGGGCGAGGATGGAGTGCAGCTGCTTTTTTTATTGTAAAAGATCTCCGTTGATGTTCAGGATAACTTGCTAAATGTTATAAAGTAGGCTGAGGAAGGGTGTATATAAGACAAGCTTATTAAAAAAAATAAAATGGAGGGGGAAGGGGAATCTGTGTAACCCGGTGTTACAAGCTTGGGCTTCTGTGCCGATACTGGATTTGCATCTGGACTCTGCCTCTGTTGGGCTGTGTGACCTTGGGCAACTTGCCTCCCCTCTCTGTGCTGGATTGTGATTGCCTCTTCATGCCCTTCCTCTGGTCAGGGAGACAGTCCACCTCCCTTGATGAAGGGGGGAATGCTGGCCATGGAGGGGTGGGCACAGGGTGCAGGCAGGGGTGCCAGCTGGAGGCAGGCCTGGGGACGAGGGTGGTGATAAGGCCGCATCTGGGCCACAGAGACAGCAGCGGGGGCTCTCCGGCCACCGGGCAGGGTGCTGGGTGTTGCTGTGGCTTCCCAGGGCCTTCCCGTGCCTCCGGCTGCCCTGATGTGTGTGGACACCCTGAGATCCTGCAGTGATGGCCTTTCTGCCTGAGTCACCTGGAGTGGCCTTGGGTGCGGTGCCTCAGCTCTGACCGGGACACGAGAGCCCCAGGACAGCGGCCATGTGAACGGAGCCTGCTCTCACTCAGGCCAGCATCCCCGGG
>NW_006283994.1:561360-565600 GCF_000327345.1 Myotis davidii
TGCTAGAGACATAATTCGGAAATAGTAACAGTTATTAGCTCTGGGTGGAGGCTTGTGGGTGATTTTCATTTAAAAATGATCATCTCGCCTCTGTATCTCTAACTTCCCTACGGCCGTGATTTGTGTTTTAAAAAGGAAAAATTAGCAAGTGAAGCTTTTCTTCCCAGGGGCCTTTTCCCTTAACTCCTCTGGCCTGAGTTGTGCTGCGAGTCCCAGGGACATGGGGTGGGGGGAAGGGAGAGGGGGCGGTAGCCCAGCCCGAAGTGCTGGGACCGGCAGGGGTGCAGGCATGGGGTGGGCCCCCCTGCATCTCTGCCTGCTCCGACCTGGCTGACCTGCTGGGAGATGCCGACAACAGCTCCCTGGGCGTCCGTAAACCGCCTCTCAACTGGACTCTCAACTGGACGGCCACGGCCACGGCCACGGCAGGAGGCAGGAGCTGCAGACGCAGCAGTCTGCTTATTGGGGAGGGGGGAGGGTGAGGCTGCCCTGGAGGAGCCTGGAGAAGGCATTTCCCCTGACAGCACAGCCATTCCGATGAAGCCAGGCTCTCCGGGCCTTCTCTGCAGCAGGGAGGGGCGGGCAGGAGCAGTTGGGTCCAGCCCTGGGGGTGCCCCCGTGGGGGGCACTGGTCTGGGTTAGACTCTGGGCTCTGGAGTTCGGCTGTCCTGAGTCGACTCCTGCCCCTGCTTCTTAGCAAGAGGGACTTCAGGGAGTTCAGTCCCCTCCTAGCCTCCACTTCACCTTCTGTGAAATGGGTATGATACTCCGTCTGCCTAGCTCAGTGGTTCTCAACCTGGGGCAAGTTTGCTCCCAGTTTGCAACTCCTTTTGGTTATCAAATGGGGAGGAGGAACTGCTGGCAGCCAGTGGCTCGAGGCCAGGGATGCTGCAAACATCCTAGAGCCACATGCGGCTCTTTGGCCCCTGGAGTGTGGCTCTTCCACAAAACACCACATGCGGGCGCACGTACAGTGCGACTGAAACGTCGTGGCCCATGCGCAGAAGTCGGTTTTCGGCCTGGGCGAGTCTGTTTTGAGGAAGTGCTGTTGATACTTGGCTCTGTTGACTAATGAGTTTGCCGCCCGCTGTCCTAGAGGCACCGGACAGGCCCCTCCCCGTGGGCAGCCCGTCCGTGTCCGTGGCGCCGAGGCGGAGAGCGCTGTCCTGGGCGAAGGTGGAGGCTCGCTGCTCCCGTGCCGCGCAGCCGCAGTAGCTGTGTTTTCCACGCCGTGAAACGGGGCCTCCCCTGCCTCAGAACCAGAGGCAGAGCAGCTCGGGGACAAGGGCACCGTCCACGGGCCGGCCGTGACCTTGGTGTTCCTCCTCTCAGCTCTGGAAGATGTGTTTTCCGAACGGCCCGGCCCTCCTCCCGCCTGAGGTCAGGGCTGAGCCAGCTGGGGGCGGGCTGCCTGGTCGGAGGGAGGCTGACAGCGCTGGCCTGGCTGGGAGCGGCGGGCGGACACAGACCCCGCGGGAGACTCCTGAACACCCAGAGTGACACAAAGGGGTGTGTGTGTGGGGGGGGGCAGTAGAAGCTGTTGGTTTTGGCCCAGAGAGCCCCGCCCCACTGCTGTGCTGGGTGTTAACAGCTCACACACCTCTCCCAGGGGTGTACCCTGTACCCCCACACCAACAGGAGGCCAAGCGCTGGCTGACAGGAGGCTGCCCCCTTGCCTCAACCTGTGACTTCTGCTCCAGAGCCCAGTGGAGGGCCATCCACGAGCCCAGCCCCTCAGTTCTGCCTCTAGCGAGGGAACCAGACCCAGGACTATGGTGTGGGGTGTGGGGTGAATTATTGTGATTTCTTTGCATTTTAAAAAATCATGTATTTCCTGATTGGTTTTAGAGAGGAAGGGGGGTGGGGAGGAGAGAGCGTAACATCTATTTGTTATTCCACTTATGCATTTATTGGTGGGTTCTTTTTGTATTTTAAATATGTTTTGATTTTTTAATGTATTTTTAATTGATTTCAGAGAGGAAGAGGGAGAGAGAGAGAAACATTAATGATGAGAGAGAATCATTGATTGGCTGCCTCCTACACTCCCCCTACTGGGGTTGGAGCCGGTAACCCGGGCTTGTGCCCTTGACTGGAATCGAACCCGGGACCCTTTATTCCGCAGGCTGACACTATCCACTGAGCAAAACCGGCCAGGGCCATTGGTGGATTCTTGTATGTGCCCTGTCGGGATGGAACCCACCATGTTGGTGTGAGGGGACAGGCTCCAACCAGCTGAGCCTGCCCCGCCAGGCCTGCCTTTGTATGTGAAAGCCAGGACTGTGGCCGTGCCCCTGCCGTGCACAGGGCGCCCAGCGTGTTTCATTTCAGCCGGCTGCCTGGGCTCCGTCAACAGGAAGGAGGGGAAGCCACAGGGTCCTGACAGGAGGTGCTTCCTCTCGGGGCTGGGCCTGACCCCTGCAAGCTGGTGCTGGGGAGGGCATTTGGCCTGGAGACGCGCTGGCCATTTCTCCTTCACTGAGCTGTAAGCTCGCCCCTCTCAAGGCCAGGTTGGTTAAACTTGGTCTTCACGTGGCCTTGGGGGCTGAGGAAGCAGCCCTGCCAGCTGCCACGGGCACCAGCAGGTGAGGCAGGGGCTGTAGGAGCACCGAGGAGCCTGACCCAGATCGGCAGCCCTGGGGGACCCCAGGCTGAGAGTACGTAGGTGGGAGGGAAATCTGGGTGCAGCCCCCAAGCGCTGGAAACACAGGGCGCCCTCCCTAGCCAGGGGCCTCCGCTGATGGGCCTCGTCCTTCAGAGCTTCCTCTCCCACCCCCTGCACTGCCCCCGTCCCCTTGGCCATCCCTCCTGTGCCCACCCGAGATTCTGTGTGCACCCAAGTGGGCTCTGGGAGGAGGCAGCAGCTGCAGACACGGGGCCTGAGGCTCGGGCCTGGCGGGTCTGAGCGCGCGGCCACCTGACTCCTGACCTGGAGCCCGGAAGTCCCACTCTGTTAGGACGCGGGCCGGCACTGCCCTGGGCCTTCTCAGGCCACCAGCAGCATGTGCGGGGACGCTGCGGGCAGCTGAGCGAAGTGCAATAAGCTGGCTTTGTCGTGCTTTTAGTGGGAGGGGGATGGCAGCCTCCAAGTTTGGGGAACATGCGGGTCACAGTCAGGGCCGGGCCTGGCCCAGCGGTGAAAGCTCTGCTGGCCACACCTGCGGAGGGCAGCTGCCGGTCTCCTTCACAGAAGGTCCTGGGGGATGTGCCCTGGAAGTGGGGGAGTTTCTTTGAGGCTATTTTGTGAGCTCCCCTTTAAATCCCAGATGAACACAGAAAAAACAAAACGGGTCCTGGAGGCAGCAGTGCGGAGATCCTTTGTTCTGTCTAATTGTACACCAGCTAGAGGCCGCTGCCTGGATTCGTGCACTGGCGGGGTCCCTCGGACGGGCCTGTGGGGATCGGGCTGAAACCGGCTCTCCAACATCCCCTGAGGGGTCCCGGAATCTGAGAGGGCGCAGGCCAGGCCAAGGGACACCACTAGCACATGATCGGTGCTGGGGAGGGACTGCGGGAGGGCTCCAGGGTGTGTCTGGCCTGTCACGCCCAGTCCCACTCAGCCAGACCCCAGCAGCAAGCCAACCTACCAGTTGGAGCACCTGCCCCCTGGTGGTCAGTGTGTGTCATAGCAACCGGTCGATGGAAGGGTCAGACACTTAGCATATTAGGCTTTTATTATATAGGATGACCACCCGTGGTGACCAGCGTCGCTCCTGTCCCTTCTCACAGGGGACGGTTATTACAAACAAAAATAGTTCTCTACAAAACGAAGTTTCCAGCCCTCCCAGCCCTCCTCCAACTCCCGCCCAGGTGGTGTGTTCCTCCGCCACCAGGCCTCTCCCGAGCCTGGGGTCTGGGGGTTGCAAAGGAAAACCAAGAAAGAATATAAAAGAGAATCAAGTCAGCGACTGAAATTGTAGGCAACTGGAGTTCAGGGTCCGAGGCTGGTGGTCAGCCAGGGACAGGTGCAGGGGTGTCTGCAACAGTCGAGAGTGTGTGTGTGTTTACCTGGGGGTGCTGGGTGAGCAGCGCTTCTCCCCGCCCCGTCTCACCGCCAGCAAAAAAAAAAATTAAAAAAAGGGGCGGCCGGAAATAGAAAAACTAAGACCAAAATCGGAGGCCACTGGGGCCACTGTCCCACAGCGCCCCCTGCAGCAGCGCCGGGGCGGGGGCAGGAGCCACGGAGGCGGCCGGGAGGTGGGCGGAGGACTCTGCTGAGTAGCACCTGGGAGCAGCTGGGCCG
>NW_006283994.1:566402-572777 GCF_000327345.1 Myotis davidii
CCTGGGCCCGGCCGCGCCCTCGCGACACTCGCAGAAGCCGGTCTCGTTGCACCGGTCGTGCACGGAGCCGATTTGGTTGCAGTTACACTCTGGACGGACAGGTGTATCGCGTGCGGTCAGGGCGACTTGTGGGCACCGACCCCACCCCACCCCGCCCGGCCCCTCATGCCTCCCACTGGCTCCCCCTGTGGGTGATGCTCCCTACGCAGTGAGCCCGCGGCTGGACGGCGGTGGGAGCTGACGGGTGTCGTGTCCAAATCCCGGGCTCGACCTCGCTCCCTGGCACCCGCCCTCCTCCTCCCTCCCCGGCCCTGGTGCTGTGGGGCCTGGGACAGACCCTTCCCCGCTTGGGCCTCAGTCTCCGCACCTGGGACTGGAGCGGCAGCTGGTCCCTCCTGGCTCCAAAGAGCCGTGGCCGTGGGCTCCGTCCCTGGGGGCTGTCGCAGGTGTGTGTGTGGGGGTGCAGCCCTCACCTATAGCCCCTTCCAGGCGGGTGGAGGGGCAGACCCCGAGGCCTCCGCCTCCCCCTGCTCTTTCCCAGCTGGCTTCCTGGGGCCTCTGCTCCGTGGGAGGGGCGTGTGGCCCCACTCTGGGGCTCCCTGAAGCCCGGGGCTGGGCCAGGGGTTCAGGCAGACAGGTGCTGGGGGACGGGTGCTGGGGGAGGGGGTTCAGGCAGACAGGTGCTGGGGGCCGGGTGCTGGGGGAGCAGGGCCCTCTAATCGGATCCAGAGGCCTGGCCTGGCCCTGCATCTGGTTGGCGTGACAGCAGCTCAGTTGTGGGTCCCTTAGAGCTGATGGAATTAGCTGAAGCCTGGGCTGTAACTCGGCCTGACTCCAGTTCTGGGCAGCCCCCTGCTCCCGGCCGCGCTGGCCTGGGGGATGGGCAGTGGGGCTGAGACCTGGCCTCCCCTGTGAGCCTCGCTGGTGGGGGTGTTGGTTGGGGGCCATGGCTTTGGCCTTTTGTCCCTGCCCAGGCTCAGGGTCCCCCAAACCAGTGCTGGAGTGGGGTTTGAACGAAGCAGCTCGGGGCCGAAGCTGGGCTCTGCCTGTAAAGCTTCTGAAGAATTTCGTTGGATAATTTGTGGCTTCAGCCACAGAAAAAGGGTTGAAGCCTTTGATCTTATCCACCTCCTGACTTTACAAACAGAGACCGAGGCCCAGGGGGGGAAGGGAATGCACACAGCAAGGCAAGCGCTAGAACCGTTTACAGCCCCAGCTGTGGGCTCAGAAACCCCAGAGCCCGGGAGAACCCAATGGAGGTGATTAACAGCGGATTCTGGAAACGTCACTAGGCACCGCCTGCGGAGGGTTAGGCCTGAGCTGGGAAGGTTTGGGGCCATTTCTTGGTGCCGCTCCTAGGGGACTCGGTCTTTAAAGAGGCAGCTGTAGCGGGCCCCGGAGTGGGAGTTTCCACAGCCCCCGGGGGGCTCCATGCACTGCGGGGCCTTCCGTGCGCCCTGCACCTGGCCCAGCACCGGGACAAGGCACATGGTCCAGCACATCCTGTGCGGGGCCCTCCCAGGTTAGGGTTGGGGTTGTTAGGGTTAGTGTGAGGGTTAAGGATGGAGTTAGGGCCAGGGTTAGGGACAGGGTTCGGATAGTGTTAGGGATATGGTTAGGTTTAGTGTTAGGGACAGGGTTAGGTTTAGGGATAGGGTTAGGGACAGGGTTAGGGTTAGTGTTAGGGATAGGGTTAGGTTTAGGGATAGGGTTAGGGATAGGGTTAGCGTTAGTGTTAGGGATAGGGATAGTGTTAGGGTTGTTAGGGTTAGGTATGGGGATGGGGTTAGTTTTAGTGTTGGTAGGGTTAGGTTTAGTGCGGATAGGGTTAGGTTAGTGTTAAGGATAGGGTTAGGGTTAGGGTTAGTGTTGGTGTTAGTGTCAGGGTTAGAGTTAGCCCCACCCCCCACCCCACTCACCGATGCACACGTTCTCGTCGTCCAGCTCGGCGGAGCCGTTGCGGTAGAAGCCCAGGCGGCAGTGCTGGCAGTGCTGGCCCCGCGTGTTGTGTTTGCAGCTGACGCAGGTGACCACGTTGAGGAAGTCGATGTAGCTGCAGCGGTTGGAGTGGCCGTAGCACTCACAGTCTGGGCCGGCCGAGTGGGAGAAACAGCAGGGGTCAGTGAGGGACGGGAGACCGTGCCTGCCGGCTGCCCCCTGACCCGTGCCTTCAGGGAAACTGAGGCCCAGGGAGAGGGGGACCCGCCCCCGGACACGCAGGGGTCAGACCTGGCACAGGACCTGGGCCTCAGCGCCTCTGGCCATTCAGGGAGAGATGGGCCGGCCAGACTTGAGCTCGGAGGAGAGCCGGGGTGGGCTGAGCCACAAACTCCCACCTGACCCTGTGGCCGGGACCCGGGGAGGGCCGGTGGGCAGCACCTGCTGGGTGCCCGGCGTGGTGCTCTTCGTGGGGATGCCCAGGAGATGCCAGGGTGGTTAGCAATGCTTCATGCAGGGAGGGTGGTCATGCCAGTGTGAGCTCGGGGAGGGCAGTGCTGGGCCCACGGTGTCCCCAGCGACAGGAGGCCTAGGTGCCCGCAGGGACGCTGGGCGGCCGGAGCTTCCTCCCGTGCTGCTTTGGAAGATGGACGGCTGACCACCCCCTGCAGGGCCCTTCCTGTGGCCTGGGCTGCTCTGCAGGCCGGATTGGCACAGAGGGCCTGCTCACTTTGATGCCCCTACACTCGGCCCAGCCTCCAACTCTGACTGGGGGCCAGCCATCTCCGCGCCACCTGCTGTGTCCTCCAGCCCTGCACCTGCTGCAGGGACTGAGCGAGCCCTGTGACCGCCTGGGGCCAGGCCCCAGGGATTGCAGGCGGATTCCACGACCTCATGAAGGGGCCACCTTACCCGACTCAAGAAGGGGGGTCATTTCTTGGTGTCCCTCCTAAGAGACTCGGCACCCCTATGAATAAGAAAGCCAGCGTGGCTACCCGCCCTCCTGTGATGGGAGAGGGAGGCTGACCAGGAGTCAGGGTCAAGGGCATGGGAGACCTTGGAGAAATGAGCCCCTGAGATGTGCCCAGGACCTGCCCCCTTCACATTGTTTCTCCAGGGACCAGAAGGCAAGGCACCCTGCCAGTGTCCCCAAGGAGTAGCGGAGGTCAGAGGAGCAGCATCAGTGACCTCTATGTCCCAGATCTTGCTTCAACCACGGCAGCCCCTGGGCCACCTCCCAGGGGAGCTGGACTGGCTATTTCTGGCGGCTGCTCTGCCCGCCGTGCTGCCCACTGAGCCTCTGAGTCATGCTGCTCCGGCTCCCCTGGGGGCGGGCTGGAGGGAAGAGAGCTCGGTCACCTTGGCCCAGCTGCTCTGGGCGGGGCTCTGAGCCTGGGGCGGGCCCTCCAGCCCGCCCCCTGGTTTCCCAGTGGAGGGGGCGGGTAAGGTGTGAGGAGGGCTGACCCAGCCCTGGGCCTCCCCCTTACCTTGGAATTCTCCCACAGGCACCACCTGAGCAGATTTGGGCCTGAGCTGGGAAGGCTTGGAGGCCTTGGCGGGGGCGGGGGCAGCAGTGAAGGTGCCCGCAGCTTGGAGAGATGAGAAACAAGCTCTTCCATCAGCCCGGTCCCCTGCCCGGTGGGCTGTCGGGGCCCAGCAAAGGCTCCCAGGAGCCCTGCTAGCTCTGGGCAGCCCTGGCACCTGCTCAGACATGAGGTGACCAGGCTCACAGGGAGCACACAGAGCCAGCCTGCCTCAGTCCCCCTCGGAGACCAGCTGCCACCCAGCCGGACTCACCCTCCCGTCACTTCTCTCCTTCTGCCACCCACAGCGCGGGCCCCAGCTGAGCTGGACCAGGGGACAGGCTGAAACATCCCCCCCGCCCTGCCCAGCCCTCCACTCCCGTGAGCATCACGTCCAGTCTGAGCCTGGCATCCAGCCCTTGGCACCTCCCTTCCTTCCTGAAGCAGCCTCCCTGCTCCACCAAGTGAGTCCTTCACCACCCGCCGTCCCCCACAATTCCCGGGAGCACGGACTGTCCAAACCCACCCCACCCCACCCTATGGGGAGCATCGCCCCTCGGCTTCCCCCTTGGGGGTCCTTGGCGCCCAGCCAGTCCAGGGCAGTCAGTCCAGTCCAGTCCAGCCCAGTCCAGTCCAGCCCAATCCAGGGCAGCCAGTCCAGCCCAGCCCATCCCAGTCCAGTCCAGTCCAGTCCAGTCCAGTCCAGTCCAGCCCGGCAGGTTCTGCCTGCCTCCATCACCTGGGAGGATGCCTGGCTCAGGGCCTCCAGGTTGCTGGGAACTGAGGACCCGCCCTCGCTGGTTGTGGTTCCAGGCCCTGCCAGCAGAGGGCGCGCAAAGCCCTGCTTACTGCCCAGCTGCAGGGTTGCTGCCTAATGTGGAGGGGATAGGCGAGCTGGGATGGGCATGGCTCCTGTGCATGTCACTCTATGGCCACAAGCCCATGTGTGTCTCCTGCCCCTGTAGCTAGACAATGAGGCTCTCGGCCTGGTATCAGGGCCTCCCCGCCCCAGCCCTCCCTTAACCCACACTCTGCCCCTGGGTCAGGTGGGCCACCCACTGCCTCCCACTGCCAACACTCTGCCCGCTGGTCCGGCTGCCTGGACCGCGCTTCCTTCTGTTATATATTCCCAGTCACCCCCACCCCCTCCCCTCCGGGCCTGAGCTCCATCACCGCCCCAGAGGGTTCTCCACTCAGCTCAGAAGCCCTTGGGGGGATTAAAGGTGGTGGGTTGGTAGGTGAGGTGGGGGACGGGTAGAACTCCAAGGCCCCTCACCTCAGCTCCCTGGGGCCCCTCCCACCCAGGTCCCGTCCCACCATGTATACCTGCTGCCTCCACTAAGGGGGAGGGGCCCATGGGCGTAAGAGGAAATCCCCCCCATACCTTCTGCACGGGAGGGCACCTGGGGCCAGGGGGGGCTCACCCCTGGGGGGGTTGCTGTCGGTGGCCTGTTCCACTCTTGGGGAAAAGAAGAGAAAGGAAGTCATGCAAGGGGCTGGGGCGGGGGTGTGCTGGGGACATGCTGAGGCGTCACACTCCACAGGCCCTGGTCAGAAGCAGCACTACCAGCGGCTCTGCCTCCACGGGCCACAGGACTGGGCCCGAATCTACGGGAGAGGCAGCGTCTAGGGCACAGCAGCTCAGCGGGCCGCGGCCTGGAAGCTGCGTGGGAGGGCCTCCTGCCTGAGTCTGCATGCTCTGGGGAGTCCTTTCTCAGCGGGTGCCCTGGTTTGGGGACTCCTCTACCCCCCGTGTGGTCCCGTCCCACTGACGGGCAGAGTCGGATGGAGCCCGCATCTGGGCGCCGAGTCTCAGGCTAATGACTATGTGGGCGGCATCAGCCGTGCCCAGCAGGTCCGACCCCACGCAGGGACGCGTCCTCCCGTGTCGGGCCTGCCTCCCAGCCACCACCTCTCCCTCCACCCCCTGGTCCGGGCCCATGTCCCCCAGGGACGCCGATGTCAGTGAACCCCCAAGACCATCGGGCCGCAGCCGGGGAAGCAGGACGGGCGGATCGGGGCATCGCTCTGCGCTAGTCTCACAGGACAGGCCCCGAGGGACCGGGAGAAATCGGATTCTTTCTGCTTCTAAAGGGATTTCTCGGATGCTGGTCGGTGGGGAGAGAAGAAAATCTAGCGGCTAAGAAGTGCGGAGCCTTCCCCGCCCGGAGCCTTCAGGTGTCAAACTGACATCACTAGGCGCTCAGGGAGGGGTGGCCGGGCCCATCGGCTTAATTGGAGCCGCACCAGCGCCTGCCCGGGGCTCCAGGCTCTTCCCACACCCTCCTGGGCGAGGACTGCGGTGGGAGGTGGGAGCGGCCGTGTCCGCCAGGAGCCCTTGCCTGGGGACAGCTTGCCGGGAGGAGGGAGAAGCCTCTGGGCCAGCGGTCACGGGCCCACCTGGACTCTGGCCAAAGAGCCTGAGTGCCGTGGGGAGGCACGGGAGACTCCGGACCTTTCTGGGACGGGGTCTAGGGACGGGAGAGGCCCCGCTGGGCTCTTGGGGGACAGGCTCAGGTATGCGAGGAACGGCCTTGCAGGGGCCTGTGCCCGGTGCCAAGAGCAGATGGAGGCCCGTCTGTTCCTGCGGAATCGGGGAGCTGTGCAAGCCAGGCCTACGACACACTACCTCAGCCCGAGGCCGCAGGGCCATGGCTGGGCGGCTCAGTGGGCAGGGAGCGCCCATCAGTGAGCCCCGAGTGCGAGTCCTGCCCAGTGCCTGGCCGTCTGTGAGCAGCTGCTCCTTCATTTGCCCAGTTTCTTTCCAAACCGCTTTCCTGAGGTGCAGGAACCACGACCCCAGCTGCCTCTTCCTGAGCCGAGACCCTCGCCAGTGGGATGAGGGAGACAGCGCCCTGCTCAGAGCTGTGGGCCGGGACCCAGGCTCCGCCCACTGCCCCGGCTGTCAATCTTA
>NW_006283994.1:572884-574647 GCF_000327345.1 Myotis davidii
GGCTCCCTCTTGGGGCTCAAGCCTGACCTGACTCGCTCGCTGCCCTGCCTCGGACCCTCTCCTAACTCCCAGCTTTGCACTGTGCCCTGCGCCCCTTACACCCAGTCAGCAGCTCAGCCAGTGGAGTCAAGTTCCTCCTGTGTGTGGGTGCATGTGTGTGTGGGCGCGCGTGTGTGTGGGAGCACGCGTGTGTGGGTGCATGTGTGTGTGGGCGCGCGTGTGTGTGGGTGCATGTGTGTGTGGGCGCACGTGTGTGTGGGTGCACGCGTGTGTGGGCGCACGCGTGTGTGGGTGCACGTGTGTGTGGGTGCACGTGTGTGTGGGTGCACGCGACTGCCTCCCACCCACACAGACCACCGCGTACAGGCAGACACGGCACCACCTCGATAGCTTTTGTGCCCAGTGGATGGGGGGCAGGAGTGATCGGGCCGCCCTGATGGCCACAGGGGCCACAGGGGCTTGGGGCCAGGGTCTTCCTGGGACCTGTCGATGCGGCTGAGAGAGAAGCGAGCGAGGGTGGGAGCTGGTGGGTGGAGGCAACGCAGAGAAGCAACATGGGACCCCATGAGTGGACCTGGGCCCCCCCAGGCCCAGCCTCCTCTGGCGCTCTTGGCCCCTGGGGTCCAGCAGGGTGCCCCCCGGGTCGGGTTGGCCCCAAAGACGCTGGTGGAGGGTGTTGGCGCCTCCAGAAGCATGTCTGAGGTTTGGGATCTCCCACCGTTGGCTCTGAGCAGCCGGCACACCGCCAGGGCCAAGGCTGCCCCAGGGCTGACTACTCTGGGGCCTGAGCTGAGCTGGCCGCCCTAGGACCCGGCCCCCCGCCCACCCCCCAACCCCACCCCCAGCCTCTCCAGAACAATAGCTGCAGATGCCCAGAGAGGGGCCGGCCCACGGTCAGGCTGGTAGGCTTGGGGTTCTGCTGCTGGTGGGGAAGGTGAGCCCCCTCTTGCCTGGCCTGAGAGGGAGAGGCCACGACTCTCGGGGTCACGGGGAGCTTCCAAAGCAGCACTAAGGAGAAGCCGGTGGGAGGAGCGATGGGGGCTGCAGCCCCAGCGAAGGGGCGGAGGGAGCGGGGAGAGGTGAGGGCGATGCACAGTTGTGGGGGGCGCCCCAGGGCCCAGGGGGCCCAGGTGTGTACTCACTGCCAACAGCGGAGCCCGCAGCGGCACCTGTGGAGAGAAGGGTCTCAGCCTGCGGCCCGGAGCCCTGGGGCTTCTTCTGGACGGAGAATGGGCAGAGAGGGGAAGGGGACGCCGCCAGGGCAGGCGATGCCGGCGAGGCTGCCAGTCAGAGGAAGTGGCAGGGACTAGAGAAGGTCCTGGTGGCAAGGAAGTGGCTGGGCTCCTGGGAGGGGGAGGAGCCGGCCGTCACCTCTGAAGGCCGCTGCGCTGTAAGTCAGCCTTCAAAGGTGTGTGTGTGCATGCGTGCGTGCATATGTGTGTGCACGCGCATGCGCGCATGTGTGTGCACATGTGTGCGTGTGCATGTATGTGTGTGTGCATATGTGTGTGTGCATGTGTAATGTGGAACTCCTGGGGTTGAAGGGCGGGGAGCCCAGGGCCTGGCTGGCTGGCGGCCGGAGTGGGGGCCCTGCCGTACGTACACGCGTTGGGAGAGCCGTGGGGCAGCGGCAGGTAGGAGCCGGCCCGCCAGGACCGCGTGCGGAAGTTCTTGCGGCACTTGCCGCAGTCGGGGCCCGTGGTGTTGTGCTCGCACTCGCACTGCAGGCTGCCCTCGCGCACGGAGCACAGGTTGGCGTGCAG
>NW_006283994.1:574799-575975 GCF_000327345.1 Myotis davidii
AGGGCAGTCACTCCCGGCTCCCCCTCCCATCGAGGGGACCCGTTCAGGCCTCCTGGGACTCAGGCCTCCTGGGACTCGGGCTGTGGGTCCACCTCTGGTCTTGGCTTCAGGGCTTCCTACGCCTCGGTCGGGGCGGGTGGCAGTGCCCTGTCCCAGAGGCTGCGTCCCCAGCAGCCCAGCTTCTGATCCCCTGGCTCTAGACTAGGGAGGTCGCCAGGTAGTGAGACACAGCCCTGAGCTCACGTTCACCTTCCCTCGCAGAAGAGGCCCCTCAGGCCCGGGGAGGGCTCCCTGGAAACCATGACCCACACCATCCGCTGCTCGTGACTCCCGGGCCCAGGCCCACGGCCGGACGCGGCTCCCCCAGCCCGGACACTGGCCGTCGCGGCTCTACTCCCACACGGCGGGAACAAGACGCCCGTGGAAAAGCAGGGCCGGTTCCCTGAGCTCCAATCCACGACCATATGCACAGGGCGGGGCCAAAGGAGGTTCAGAGAGTTCATTCTTGCTTTATTATTAATTATTGCATTGTTTTCCATACCAACAACTGTGACCCTACTTTTGCCCGCACTGTATCCTGTGGGCCTCGGAAAAGAATGGAGGGGTGGGGGGCCCGTCCTGCTGGGGACCTCAGAGACGACCCTGCGCTCAAGCCTGCAGGCCGACATATTCGATGCTCTCCTGAGGCCCCTCACCCCGCCCCGCAGCCACGGACAGGGTGCACGGGCGGATGAAAGGCTCTGACAAGGCCTGCGGAACGAAGCCTGTCTCACTGTCTAACGAAAGTTACTTTGCAAAATGTATTTGACCTCGGAAGGTTTCAGGTGTGTTTTTCTCTCAGTTCCTATTTAATGTCCCACTGAGCCGGCTGGAGAGGCACCAGCTGTGCGGAGCCGGGCATGTCCCGCGCCTCTGGCCGAGGACGAGGTATTTTTGGATGCCAGCGGCACACAGAGAGATTGCCATCTCCACGCTGGGTGGTGCCGGTGACCTTGGCTGGTTAAAATGCGCAGAAGGGCCGCGGAACCCGAGAAGCACATTGTGAGGACGGCGGCGGGAGTCCCAGGGTCAGGCCCACGGGCCCTGCGGCACGAGTGCGAGTGCGGGGGAAGCTGCCCAAGGTCACGGGGTTGGTCACTCCTGACCCAGACCCAGGTGCCCCCCCCTGCCCCCCGC
>NW_006283994.1:576085-582259 GCF_000327345.1 Myotis davidii
CCGATCCAGCTGCCGGCCTCGGCCTCGGACCTCAGCCCCAGCTCCGCCCCGTTCAGGCCTGGGAGGTGGTCCAGACTCCCGGCTGCACCTCCAGCCCAGACCTTTCCCTCCTCCCTGCATCCATGGGATCCGTTTCCCCAGGAACTGCTTCCTGAATCTGACCCTGGAGAGCCGTCAGTCTCACCAGAAACCGGCACCTGAGCCCTGACCCCGCGACTCAGCGCTTCGGGCTCATCATCAGGAGCACCTTTAACCATGAGCAGAGGGGCTGCGAGGCCGGCCAGCCCAGGGCTACCAGGCTTGCCAGGCCCCGCTGCAGACGTGCTGGGTGACCTTGAGCAAGTCCCTGCCCTGGGCCTCAGGCCTTCCCATCGCAAACCGGAAGGTGGAACTGTGCCTCAGACCTTCACCTCGGCTACTCGCTTGTCTGTCGTGCCCGGCATGCTGCCTGGCGCGCAGCGGGCTCTCGCATCTGCGTGACCCGTCTTAGAGTCACTTCTGTCACTGTAGTTGCCAGATTCAGCAAATGAGAACATAGGGCCCTGGCCAGGTAGCTCAGTGGGTTAGAGCATCGTCTGGATACGTCCAGGTTAGGGGTTCAATCCCCCGTCAGGGCACGTACAAGAATCAGCCAATGAATGCATACATACGTGGAACAACAAGTTGATGTCTCTCTTCTCTCTTTCAATAAAAAATAAAGATACAGAATGCCTGGCTAAATGTGAATTCCAGGCCAGCGACCGATAAGGTTTTTAGTGTAAGTGCATCCCATGAGACACACTTACACTAAAAAATTAGTTCTTTATCTAAAATTCAACATCGCCCTGACCGGTTTGGCTCAGTGGATAGAGCGTCGGCCTGTGGACTCAAGGGGCCCGGGTTCGATTCCGGCCAAGGGCATGTACCTGGGTTGCGGGCACATCCCCAGTGGGGAGTGTTCAGGAGGCAGCTGATCGATGTTTCTCTCTCATCGATGTTTCTAATTCTCTATCCCTCTCCCTTCCTCTCTGTAAAAAATCAATAATAAATAAATAAATAAATAAGATACTACATCACATGCATCCTGCATTACCTGATAGCCCACTGGCTGAGTGATGGCCTCAGGCCCGACCCCTGACCTCTCGCGAGGCCTGGCATGGGGGGCACCCACTCCCACAGGGAGCTGGCCCTGCTGCCCACCACCAGACAGATGGCCACAGCCACAGGCCCAGTAAGCAGTTCCTTTCTCTGGAACCGATGAGCCCCTAACGAGCCCCAGGAGACCACAGTCTGGAGGCAGCGCCAGGCTCGCCCCTGGGGGAAGGCAGTCCCAGACGCCCCATGTTCACGGACACTCGCTCTACCTCTGCCTGGGGGGCAGCTGGCATGAGAACCCCCCCCATCCTGTCCGTCTGAGGCCACGGGTGGTCGTCAGGACGGCGGGGGCACCAGCAGGTGCCGGGCGGGTGTGTGCCAGGCCTGCGGGGAGGGGCAGGCGGTGCCTGGGAGCTGCCGGCAGGAGTGCCATCTGGACATGGGCCTGGCACCACTGCTCTGTGAGAATCGTGAGCCGGGTCCTCCCCCCTCGCGGTGAGGGGCGGGCGTTTGGAGAGCCGCCCGGAGCGGAGGGGAAGGGATGTAGGTCAGCTCGGCCTGGAGAGATGATGTCATCGCCTCCTCGGGGAACCAACGAAGTGGGAGTTTGGGGGAGCGGGAGATGGTGCAGAGCCGGGCAGGGAGAGGGGGCCAGGGCCAACACCCCTCAGAAGGCCACCCCACCACGATTTCAGGGCAATGACAGGGAGCCTCGGACATGGGGCGCACGTGTGGGCGCAGGGAGCACCCCAGACCCTGGGGGCTCGTGGTCATCGCTGGCTCTGGCCAGTGACTTCCAGCTCCTCTGGAGCAGAGGTGGGGCTGTGGGGTTGGGGGAAGAGGCACAGGGGTGACGGAGAACTTGAGCCCTCCAGGCCTGAGACCCCGACAGCGTCGAACAGCTGAACCATCATAGATGGGAGCTGGAATCCAGTGGCAGACACTTGTTTCCCAGTGTTCTTTCTCTCACTATTCCATAGTAATAAAATCCATAATTTTTGTAATACAAAATAAAGGCAACACTTTCTAGCTTCTCCTGCAGTTAAGTGTAAGAACACATGCCTAAGCTCGTGGGCCTGGGGGCCGCGGGCACCTGGCGCGGCCTGCTTCCCTGGTAATGTGGATAAATGCGGCTGGCGCTCCTCCGGGAATGCAATTAGGCCGGCAATTGAGTTCATTGGCCAAATCAAATTCGGGCGGCTGTGCGAAGTCCTCTTCTATTAAGTGCTTTAACATACATCACCCGTCCGGTCTGTTCCTAATCCCATTACCCACTCCACAGCCCCAGGCTTCCCACGGAGCAGGACAGGGGCTGATGGAGGGGCTGGTGGCTCCCGGGGCATGGCCTGGGGGTGACATGGTGGGTGCTACCAGGTTGACTGAAGCAAAACCACTTCTCCCCTGTGGAAGGTCCCCGCTCCCCCGCCCCGCCCAGGGAAGGGCCAGGCCCAGGTGCTGGCCAGGGAAGCGTGCGCTGCCGCTGGGCGTGCTGGGGCAGCTCTGGGCGTGGTGCTAGCGAGCCCGCCGGCTTCCCCCTCGCAGCGCCTGCCTGTGTCCGGGTCCCTTTCTTCTCTGGAAGCGACACTGACGGTGAGTGAGGCTCCTTTGTTCACGTGTGTAAGTTCATTTGTTCGTGAATGAGCGAGTGAGAGTCCGCAGGGCACCGCCCGCCCGAGTTCTGGGCGTGGCCTGGCAGGTGCGAGTCTGAGGCAGGCCAGTGCCCTCAGGGCTCAGAGTCCGGGAGGGGCCGTGTGTGTGTGTGTGTGTGTGTGAGAGTGAGTGTGAGTGTGCGAGTGTCTGTGTAGCTGGGACAGCGCTGCTCTCCTTGAAGGCCCGAAAAGGGAGGGAGGATGGTCCCCGGGCCTGCAGCCTTCGAAGCGTCTGGGCCAAGCCTTGGGCGGCGAGGAGTTTGCCAGGTGGGAAAGCTGGGCTCCAGGCATGGGCACAGCCCAGAGGCGGGTCCCTGGGACCCAACACCAGCGGGTTGGTCCGAGAGGCCTCGGAGGTGGGGGCGGCCGGCGTAGCCTTGATTCTGAGTTCCTGGGAAGCCGCTGAAGGCCCGTGCAGTAAAGTGATGTGACTGGGTTTGTGTTGGGAGAAAAGTCCTCCACGTGGAAGGAGCAAGGTGGGGGGCGCTGGCCGTGTCCCCAGCAAACTCCTGATGCCCGTGCGCCTCCCGCGGTGGGTGGGGTGGGTGGTGAAGGGTCCGTGTTAGAACCTGCGTGGCTGAGAGACGGGTGAGAGGGACAGAAGGAGCCAGAGGCGGGCGTTCCCCGCGGGTCTCGGGCCCCAGGCCCTGAGTGGGCAGCTCCAGCGGGGAGAAGCTGGCCTGGGCTCCTGCGGGGGCTCAGCTCACCTGTGGGTGCAGCGTGGCCTAGTGTGTGACGTGGGTGCGTGGGGTGGGCACTGTGTGGCCTGCAGGGGGCGCATATGAGGCAGCACCTGTGGGTCTAAAACGGGCTCCCCCTGTGGAGGGGAGAAAGGGTCGGATGAGAGCAAGGCCTGAGGGGTCGTCTGGGTTGGGCCTGCCTTCGGCCCTGTCCGTCCTGCCCTGATTATAGCGAATGAGGTCCTGCAGGTCCCCGAGCTGGAGGCGGGGCAAGGAGCCTGTCCCAGGCCCGGCAGCCAGAGGCCCAGCCCGGATCCTCCAGCTCACCCGGGGCGCTGGGCTGGGCGTCTCCACGCCCTGGTCTGCGTGGGCAGTGACCCGCTTCCGAAGCCGTGCTGGCTAACAGTCAAGTGAGCTTCTCTCTCCTGCTCACCTGCCCGCTGATGGCGGGGCGGCAGGGTGGAGAGCAGGGATTCGATTGGCTGGAGAGGCTCCCCGCGAGGGTGAGGCACCCGGGAATGGCGCTGTGTTCCGGGGACTCGGGGCTGACTTCTCACGATCACAGGAGCCCGGGCCTCAGCTCACCTGCGAGTCCCCGCTGAGGTCGGCCACTCGCAGGTGGGGAGACTGAGGCTGGGACCCACGGGCCTTGCTCAGGGCCGTAAAATGGCAAATGAAAGAATCTGAATTCAAACGCAGCTTCACCAACACCTGGGGCTGTCGACGCGTTACCAAGAGGCCTCTGAGCCAGGACTGGCAAACGGTCCCTAGAAGTGTGAGAAGCGGGATTCTGACCTCAATGTTACCTCGGGCAGCTGCGTGTGGCCTGTGCTTACATGTCAGAGGCGAGAGCTGTGTACACACGTGTGCACACACACACACAGGCCCCAGCCAGGTCTCCCCGCCTGCGGTTCCTATTCTCGGCCAGAGTCCCGTCATCTCCAGTTACGGGGGGATAGATAGGAACAGGACGTTTAGGGAAGAGCAGGAGAAGGCTGGGTAGGGGGCGGGTCAGGGGAGAAGAGAACGGGCAGTGTCCTCGGCCCAGGGACTCGGGTGAGCAGCCCGGCCCCCGCAGAATCTGGGGGAGCCGAGGGCTCAGACAACCCAGGGTCATGGGCCAGCAGTGCCCGTCCACCTGGGACCTGGCAGGTCTCCTCTCTCCCAGCACTTAGCCTCCTCCTGGGTGAAGGGGGTGAGGACACAACACCTGGCACCCGCACCCACGCATCCTAACGCGGTATTCCCTGTTCCCTTAATCGGCGCTGGTTATTGTTGTACAGGGCCTCTCCCCCCAACCCCCGCACCGACTCCCCCAAACACCACCCTGCCCGCTTGCATGCCTCCAGGACGGGGAGCTCACTCCCTTCTCCCTGGCTGGCAAAGGCCCAGCTGGACTGGCTCCCTGGACCCTCCAAGTGTTTCCTGGGCAGAGAAGTTGCCCCTGGGCAGGGCCTGGTGGTTAGGGCCGGGCGGCCAACGCCTCTCCCTCCGACCCAGCCCGGAGTTGGCAGACCTGAACAGGTTCAGCCTGAGCCCCGCGACCCGAGAGCCCCGGGGTCCCCAGGTGCCTGCTCACCCCATCCTGTGCGCTGGGCCTGCCTGGCTCCCTGGCCCAGGGGGCTCTCCCACCAGGAATTTGAAAAGGAAACATAGAGACAGTCACAGCCCTTTGCCGATCATCTAATCAGACCTAATTAATCAATAAGCCCCTCGGCCGCTTCCTTGCCAACCAGCCGCCCGGTGCTCACTGCATCTGTGAATTGACAGCCGTCCTTTCGCCATCCCTCGCGCTGCTGCTCACCGCCCACGCAGGCTGGGTGCCCAGGGGAGCTGGGAGCTGCTGGGCAGACCGGCCACCTTGCCAGGGAGACGTGGGCTCCAGGCGGCCCTGGCCCTCACGTCACAGATGGGAAACTGAGGCCCGGAGAGGGGCACAGCAGGGCTGGAACCCAGCGCACAGCCCGGTCCGTGGGCGCTGGCGGGCCCTTTCCCGCCCTCTCCCTCCGCCCTCCTGGGTACGCTCTGCCCCACGTGCCCACCGCGGCGTCCCTTCCAGGAGACAGCCTCCCGCAGAAGCGTAAGGCACACGGGCCCTGACTGCCCCATCCACCGGGCGCTGCCGCCGGCCCGGCCTCAGGACCCGCCTGAGCCACCTCATGAAGGGCAGGTGCCCCTTGACCAGACTCCTGAAGGTGGGGGTCCCGCCCAGCCCAGCAGCTCAGGGGTTGAGCATCAACCTATGTACCAGGTCACGGTTCGATTCCCGGTCAGGGCACAGGCCCGGGTTGCGGGCTCGATCCCCAGTGTGGAGTGTGCAGGAGGCAGCCGATCCACGATTCTCATCATGGATGTTTCTCTCTCTCTCCCTGCTCCTTCCTCTATGAAATCAATAAAAACCTTAAAAACAAAAAGATGAGGATCCCCCATAGCAGCCCAAAGCGAGTCAGAGAAGGGGCTGAAGCCCCCAGAAGGTGTGGGTTTCTGGTTCCCACCTCGGAGCTGCTAAGCCTGGCGGGACTGCGGGCGGAGGGAGGGTCTTGAGCCAACACCCACTGCACCCCAAGGGCAGGCAGAGGCCACCGAACTGACCGAGTCCTGACCCTGGGCACAGGAGCTCGATCCCTAACCCCCGGCAGCCACAGCAGTGGCCACAGATCAGGTTTCCAGAATATTCCTGACGTAAAGTATCTCCCCCCCGTGAGGGAGGGTGAGAGTCCAGGTGGGAGCCGCAGGCCCTGCGTGTGCACCTGCCTCCCGCTCACCCGCTG
>NW_006283994.1:582393-583028 GCF_000327345.1 Myotis davidii
CACTCAGCAGCAACAGCCCACGGGCGTCTGCAGAGCCATGTGGGGCGAGGCCGGGCGTGCTGTCCCCGCACCCACTCCCGCCTCATCACCCGGCACCCTGGGCCTCAACCCGGGCTTCCTGCGCCGGCCCAGCTCTCCGGTGCTGTTGCTTTGACTTCCGTTTATTTTATCCAACAAATGCAACTTAAAAAACTGAGCAGAATGTTTCCTCAGCTTTAACTCGTGTAACTCTCACCCCGATCCGATGAGAGACGTGTGATCGTGGTCCCCGTTCTGCGGGTGGGGAAACTGAGGCACGGAGAGGTCCTTGCCCTCATAGCCAGGGGCAGCAGGCCGCGGTCCAATCCAGGCTGCCGGCGAGCCACCAGGGTCCATGCTCCCACCCTGGGTTCCCAGACTGGGTGCGCCCTGAACGCAGGGGCTCAGGGGAGCACGGACGGCCGCACACCCAGGTTCAGAAGCAGCAGGTGGGGCCCGCGGGGCCCGTCTCTAGCAAGTTTCCCAGTGATGCTGCCCCTGCGGCCCGGGAGCTGCATTTGCTGAGAGAAGCCTGGTACTGCCCCCGCTGCCCCTGCATCCCTCCCCCCAGCACTGCACCTCCTGCCCCTGCATCCCTCCCCCCGGCACTGCACCTA
>NW_006283994.1:583106-583615 GCF_000327345.1 Myotis davidii
CTGCCCCTGCACCCCTCCCCCTGGCACTGCACCCACTGCGCCTGGCACTGCATGCCTGTCCCTCGGTTCCCAGTGGCGGGCCTCCCAGCCTCTCTCCTGAGTGCAGAGCGGGGGCTGGGGGTGAAGGCATGGCCCCTGCAGGCCAGCAGGTTACCTGATCCTCTGAGAACATCGCCCCCGGTCTAAGAGGTCCCGGGACAGAGGCTGCCCTTACCTCCCAGAAGGTCTCTCACCTCCCCGCAAAGTGCCCTCAAGACACATCCTTCTGGGAGCTGGGAGCAGCCAGCTGCGGGCTGGGCCGTCCACACGCTACTTTTCAAGGAAAAGCCTGGCCCCGCACTGGCTCTGGGGGGAACCTCCGAGCCCCCAGAATGCCCGGAGCGGGTGCTGCTTTCCCTGCGGCCGGGCCATGCCAGGCGGTCTGTGTGAATCGTGTGATACGTGGTGGGGGCTTTGGGCCTCTGGTCGAGCACTGGCGGCCACGGCCCAGCAGGGCAGTCAGCCGTGCC
>NW_006283994.1:583718-584046 GCF_000327345.1 Myotis davidii
TGTGTGCACGGGAGGACGCTGGCCCGCGGTGACCCTGGAGCCGCCCTCTGCCCGTGCTCTGCGGCTGCTTTTCCTCATCGCAAATGAACTGTGACTGTCACAGCTCTGCTAAGGTCTGGGGGTCCTTCTAGCAGATCCTGGTGTCTGAAGGTGGTCTTGGGGACCCCCAGACACAAGTGCCCTGTCATCGAATCATCATTGGACAGTAACGGAGCACCCCGCCCCCCGAAGCACTGGGCTTTGGCCCAAGCCCGGCCGGCACTGCCAGCTCCTCTCAGCCTCTCCGCTCCCAGGCCCGTGGGCAGCGGCAGCCTGGGCTCCACGGAGG
>NW_006283994.1:584364-584800 GCF_000327345.1 Myotis davidii
GAAGCGGTCCCGCACCTCGAAGCGCACGTGCTTCTCCTTCTGGGCGCCGGCCCAGCGCGAGTACTCCTCGGTGCACAGCACGCGGTGCGCGGCCGAGGCGGCCAGGTCGCGGGCCCGGCGGGCGGGCATGCCGAAGGCCTCCACGCAGTCCTCCGCGTAGAACTGCCAGGGCTGCCAGGAGCGCCCGTTGTCCAGGGACTTCTCCAGGACCATGACGGTGGGCCGGCCGTACTCGAAGGTCACCACCACGTCGTCCGTCAGCTCCACGCTCTTGTTCCAGGACAGCGTGATGTTGGCCTCCAGCGGGCTGGGGTAGCGGCTCCACGTGACGCTCTGCCAGTACGTGGCCAGCCCCTCGTCCTCCCGGTCCAACATGAGCCGCGGCGGGTGGGCCAGGTCCGGGTTCGAGGCGTCACACTCGTTGCTGCACAGGTAG
>NW_006283994.1:585208-593976 GCF_000327345.1 Myotis davidii
CCCGCGTCCAGGCACCAGGCAGCAGCCCCTGGGCAGGTCCTTCGCACCCGTCTCCCCAGAGCGCGCAGAGGCCGGTAACATCCTAGCAGCCCCGGGAGCGCGCTCGCTCGGCTCTCAGTGGAGACCAGACGAGGGGGGGTGTGGTCACCTGCTCCGAGGCCCCTGTGGCTCCCACTGCCCGGAAGACAGAGGTCTAACTCATCAGTACCCTGACCCGATGCCTAGAGCCCCGTCCCGGACCTGCTGGCTCCGTCCACTGAGCCGCCCAGCCTGCAAGCCCACTGTCTGCGCCTCTGAGCCTGTGCAGCCGCGTTCCCTCCCCTGGACTGGCCCTTCCCTCCCCACCGCCTCTTTAAACGGTTCCTGCACAGAGGTGTCTTCCTGACCCTTACACTGACCATCGTGGCTGCAGCAGGAGCAGGGGCGGGGGAGGCCACTCACCACAAACGTTGGTTGAACTCAGCGCCAGGCCCACGAGCTCACGTTCAAATTCAACTCCCTTCCCTCCGATTTGCATCCCACCTCCCACCTCCACGCTTATCCTCACGCTCTGGGTGAGGCAGCCTGGCCTCAGGAGGGGGCGGCCCTGCCCAGGCCCTGCCAGGGGAGCGGGAGCCACACCCACCTGTTGGCGCAGAGCGTGGCGGTCACGTCTGTCCCTGGCACAGCCTGTGTGTCTGCTTCATGTGGAACCTGGACAGCTGGGGGTGCTGAGTGTTTGGGGTTCCTCTCAAGGGCGTGCATCTTTGTGGCAAGTCAGTTCTAGGTCCTTGGCACATGCCAGGCAGGCCCAGTGGGGGGCGCTGGTGAGCAAGGCAGGGCACAGCCCCTCTGGCTTACAGTCCTCCCTCCCACCTGGGGGGTGGGGGGGCGGCGCTGGCAGCCTGCTCCCCGCCCAGCAGGGCTCCCCTCCATGGCAGCTCAGATCCATCCCCGCATCTGGCCGGCCTTGAGTGCACGCAGTGCCCGAAATATCGCCAGCACAGGCTGCCCAGGGGCGGCGGGGCGAGCCGGTGGGGCACGGGCGAGTTTGAGGGCAGTGAGTGACTGGATGACCTGTCACGGTGGGTCCATGACATCGGGCATTTGTCGCGCCCACACCCGGGGGACCCTGTTGTGAAGTGTGGGCTTCAGTCATAGGCACGCACTGTTGGTTCATCAGGGTAACAAATGCACCCGCTCACGCCAGGTGTGCGGGCGCCGTGGGCAGGAAGCAGCATCCAAGGAGCTCTCTGCTCTCTGCTGTCCACCTAAACAGCTCTGAACGCCCAAACCTACCCATTAAAAACCAAGCCTGTCACCAAGGCCTGCACAGCGCCCGGACCCCTCGCGGCTTTTTTGATGAATATTTCAGGTCTCCGTTTGCCCGGTGACAAACGGCTTGGATCTGAGATAAAGCTGCTCACTTTAAAGCGAGCCATCCAGCCCGGGCGGGGGACAGGGCGCCATCTCCCCGGGTCTGAGCGCTACCCCCGCCCCCCCACAGCCTCAGGACCTCACCTGGGACCCATCGAGGGGAGGGCCGGTCCTGCGTTCGCCGAGGCAGCTCCCACAAAGCCCTCATAGCTCTGTCCTTGGTCCCCCCCAGGCTGCGCTGTCCACCCCCCGGGCCAGCCCTGGGATTCAGGGGACCCACAGACCTCGGTGCTGAAGGGATTCATTCCTGAGTCCAACCCCCCAGTGAGCACAGGGGAAACTGAGGCCCTGGGCAGGGGGGCTGGCCCCGGCCTCCTGTGCGTGGGCTGTTCTCTGAGGATGTCCTGGCTCCTGTCCTGGACAATCTCAGGGTGTCCCGACATGCTGGGGACCTCACATGAGACGCTGGGGACCTCCCCTGGAGCGGGAGCTCCCTCGGGCTCCAGCTGGGGGCCCTGAGGCGTCACCCGAATGGAGGGGGGAGCGAGAGGCGCCAGAGGGACGCTCCGTGGCCTGCAGAGACAAGGCTTCCGCTGGGCTTGGGGAGGCAGGCCTGCTGTAGGGACAGGCCACCTTCTTCCACTGCCCTGGCACCTCGTTAGGGGCGAGTGGCCCCTCACATCCACATGCGGAGCCTAACCGCAGCTCCTCCGTGGGGCCATGCTTGGAGACGGGCCTTTAAGGAGGGGCGGAGACGTAGGGAGGTGGTTAGGGTGGCCCAGTCAGGCTGGGTCCTCATAAGAGGGGAGCTGTGGACAGGGACACAGAGGAGAGGCCACGGGAAGAGGCGGCGGAGGGAGCTCCGTCAGCCTCAAGCCGAGAAGGGAGGCCTCAGGAGAAACCAGCCCTCGATCTTCCAGGGTCAAACCAACCTTGACCGTGGGCTTGAAGCCCCAGAGCCTGAGAAAGTGAATCTGTTGTTCGAGCCCCGAGGCCCCAGCAGCAAAGACACACCTGTCCCAGGTGAGCCAGAGGTCAGGGCGGGAGGAACGGCTCAGAGGGGCGGGGCTGAGTCGTGAGTTCCCGATAATTTCCCTGGAAGCTCCCTGGGCCCCTCCCGAGCACACCACGCCGTCACCAGCGCCGTCCCTCTGTCCGGCGTCTTTCCTTGTCCACCTGGGAAGCTCTTGTCAACAGAGCACGGGAGGCGTGCCTCCTCCCTGGCGGCTTTGTCCGCTCTCACCTCTGAGCTTGTGCTCCCACGGCCACGCTCCCTCCTCCCGGTTCTCAGGAGATTCCCCCAGGAAGCCCTCCTTGCTGACGCACTCTCTAAAGCCAGTTCCCTCCTCCTCCATCGTGAGGTTGTGAGGGAGCTCACCTGGGCCGGGGTAGTGGCCGGGACCTCAGCTACTGCTCACTGCATTATAGTTATTACTAGAGGCCCGATGCATGAAATTAGTCCCTCAGCCCGGCCTGCACCCTCTCGCAATACGGGACCCCTCACTCCTAACCGCCTGCCTGCTCGCTCCTAACCGCTTGGCTCGCCGCTCCTTCGCACTGCTGCAGAGGCGGGAGAGGCTCCGCCACCTCTGCCATGGTCGTTCCGCCATAACAGTCGCTGGGCTGTTATTATATAGGTTGTTGTTATATGACTTAGTTAATATAATTAGATTCATATTCATAAACCTCATATTGAATGTTGATATGATTCTTGCCAGCCAGCTCTGGGAGTCCCCACACCTCCTCTATTTACCTTGGTCCTTCTTTGTCCCCTGCCTTCCCTCCCCTCACCCAGCCCAGCCTCCCGGTGGTGCCCCCGGGGGGACATGGGGTCCCTCTCAGACCCCAGCCTCGCAGGCCTGTCTGTCACCAAGAAGACTGACACAGCCGGTCCTGGCAGAGGACGGGGGCTCGACCCGGCTGCCGGCCTCGCTGCCCTAACCCGCGGGGTCTGCTGGCCCCCCGCCCGGTCCCAGCCCGGGAAGCAGATGGTCAGAAACTAATGAATCAGCCCGTCCCCGCCCGCGCCGGCTGCGGAGCGGCTTCGCCAGCAGCGAGCACAACAAATAAATCCCAAGCCTCCCAGCGCTGCTCTCCCTCCTGCTGTTTCCTCCTTCCTCCACCCTCGAGCTCGAGATCTCGGGATTCCACTTAACCATTGAGGCGCGGAGCCTGGCGCCGGCTGAAGGGTTGGCAGTGCTGAGCCGGAGGACGGAGGATGCCAGGAGCAGCCGGGGTTGGACACGGGCTACCCCCCACACGCCTCCAGCTGACGGCTGCTGACAGTGCCCAAGGGGCCAGGCTGGAGGCCAGCGTCTCCCCTTCCCTGTGAGGCCAGATTTCATAAGGAAGCAACGGTCCAAAGAAGTGGCCCAACGCGGGGAGAAGGTTCCGGAAGCTCGAGGCACACCTCTTGCCTTTCAGAAGGGCCCCAGAGCTGACCTTTGATACCGAAGCAGCGACTGTTTCTTTAGACGGTTCACGATCCTATAAAAACATATGTCCTGCCCCCATGGAAAGACCCGGAACCTTCTCCAGGAAAACGTAACGCCACGCGTTCCGGGCCCGTGCAGGGGGCCCCTGCGCCCGCCTCCCAGTCGGAGCCGGAGCAGGTAGGAAACCGGTTTGGACCGAAAGCCCTGGGCTCGTTCTCAGAACTGGCCCTGGAAGCTGTGTGGCATGGGGAACGTTGCTCAGCCTCTCTGCGTCTCACTTGCTCGGCCAATACCTCCGAGATGATGTGTCTGAAGTGCCTAGGAAACCCCCGGTTGGGAGCGATGACTGTTTAACAGCAGCTTCGCACCTGGGCTGCTGGCTGGGAAGGACACAATGATGATGGCATCACTGAGTGGCAGCCATGTGCCAGGGCCGCCGGGCCCCTCAGGTCCCTCCTGCCTCCTCCCGGGAGCCCCAGGCGCCCACCGCGAGCCCCTTCCCTGGGGGGAGGCTGGGCAGAGCCGGCCCCTCACCTCCTCAGGCCACTGCGGACCGGACCGACCACGGGAATAAGGGAAACCAAGCCCCTCCCATCTGCCCTCAGTGTCTCTGCAGACACACACACACACACACACACACACACACACACACATACACACACACACACAGGTCAGCCAGGAGAGCACCCAGCTGGTGGGCGCGGGCCGTGCAGGGCCTGGGGGTAGGGGCAGCCTGGACAGGAACCCCCAGACGGGCTGGGAACAAGTCTCCCACGTGGACAAGAAGCAGGAGACGCCTGGCGTGGACTTTAAAGGCTTTGGTATTTCCTGCGCAAAGGCTGCAGCTGGGGGGGCGGCCAGGCCGTAAATAGCAGACAAGCGGCGGGCAAAGTAGGTAATTGAGTCGGAAAGCCACCGTCAGCGGGGACAGGACGCCCAGGAGGCCTGGCTGGTTGGCCCTCCGGGGAGGGGTCACCGGTCCTGTGCCGTCTGGGGAAGAGGAGTAACCCCCGTGCCACACTCCTGAGGTGCCCGCAGCCCAGGGAACCCTTTGCAGCCCCTCTGCTGGGGCTGGAGGCTTCCTCGGGGGGGGAGCGTCCTGGGAGGGCACCGAGGGCAGGGACGGGCATGGCCATCACCCAGATGGGGGACACGGAGAGGGTGGGCTGGGTGCCCCAGCTCCCTCATACTGAGCGGGCGCAGCAGGAGCAAAGCGGGGGCGAGGGGAGGCGGGGGGGAGGGTAGAGGCAGGATGCTCTGGAGTTTGGGAAACTCTTGGGGCCTCGGGGGGCCTGCAGACCAGGGAGCGCCTGACCCACGGCCCCTGCAGTTAGGGTGTGGGCTGCACCTTGCCCACTCCGTGCCTCAGTTCCCCCATTCGTGAAATATGGAGCTCCCACAGGGACACCCCAAAATCTAAGTGCCTCAATCCCCAGGCCACTCGGTAGGAGGGAGCCAGACACATCCCCCACCCCACCCCCAGCGCGGAGTGGCCGGAGCCAGGGAATTCTCCCCACAAACTATTTCCTTCTTATTGGTAAGGAAAGTTGAGTGGGAATAAATTATTAACTGAGCGGAAACGGAGATTCTGCGGGAGGGGATGCTAATCTGAGATGCCCTGCCCGCTCTGTCTCCCCCTCTCCTCCCCACTTCCCCTTCCCTTCTCTCTCTCTCTCTCTCTCTCTCTCTCTCTCTCTCTCTCTCGATGTCAGTTTTGCTTCATGTCTAAGTGTGATTACTACTTGCCTCTAACTCCTTCTCCTGCCCAGCCCATGGGCTTGGGGCTTCTCTTCCGTTTGAGCAGAAGCCGACAGCCGCAAGGTCACCCTCCTCGCTCATGAATCAGCGGAAACTGACCCGCCCGCCGGGCATTTGGGGGGGCGGGCGTCTCTGGCGGTTTGGGATTCTGTTGCTCTTCGGAGCCCTGTCTTCCCAGCCCCATCACTCAGGCGGGAAGGGCCAGGCGTCTCCCCGGGACTCGTTCAACCCACGGGAGAGCCTCCAGCAGCCGCGCCGGCCCGGCCCACCCCAGACCCCACCCTGGCCCAGCCCCTGGGCATCTCCGGGGCAAAGGCCGGCTCAGACCCAGAGTCCCAGGTGGCCTCACCAGCCACCTGACCTGGCTGTTATGGAAGGAAATGACATCTCCACTCTGCTCCAGGCCTCCACATTGTAGGAGAGCACAGGGACCTTCTTCCAGAACCTTCTGTCTGAGACTGGACCCTAGGACAGCAGGAGCCACCGGGCCACCCCTGTCCTGCCCGCGCAGCTGTTCGCACCCAGTGGGTATAGAGCGAGGGCCTCGACTATGGGATCAGGGGGAGGGTTTGCTGAGTGCCCGCTCAGCGCCCTCCGAGCTCGCCCCACTGAGTCCCACTGCTCTGCTGGCCCCGAGAGGGTGGGTGCCTGCCTGGCACCACCAGGGGGGACTGCACAGTGACTCGGGGGAGCTGGGGGCAGCCCCAACTCTGGCTTCCCCAACAGCCAGCCAGCAAGCCTTTCCAAGCTTCGACCTTGTGGGGAGGGAGAGGGCAGAGCTGTCCAGGGGAGGGCCGGCTGGCGAGCAAGGTTGGGGGCAAAGGCGCGATGCCAACACTGCCTGCCCTGGCTCCTCCCCTGCAGCCGAGCAGCGGAGGGGCGGCTGGGGTCCTGCCAGGGCTCTAGTCTAGAGAGAGAAGTCACTCTCTCCAGAAACCTACGTTTATTCTTAAAAAAGGAAGAAGAAAAGGGATGCATTCTGTTTTGCCCTGGGCGTATGTGGACTCTTCCCACAGCCAGGCTTCTAGGAATGGTTGGGTGGGAAATTCATTCCTGGCTGGTCCCTGCGCCCCTCTCCCCCCGGGGGCTCCACACCCCAGCCCCTCCCCTGGTACCACCTCACGTCACTAACCAGATGCGTGGCATCTGCCTCAGAGAAGGGATGAGTCCCCCCGCCCCCCAACTCATCACAAAAATCAGGCCAAACCGAACTGCTCCCTCCTCCGAAAGTTTGGTAACAGAGTCTGGTCCACCCTCCGCGCATTTTCTTTGCTAAGCTCCCTTCTTTTAGGCGCTGGCCTGTTCTCTCTGGGTGAGCTGTAAACCTTTCTAACTGATTAGAAACAGCTCAACGCATCCATTTAATACATAGTTTTAAAAATAAATAAAAGTAGCCCGGCGGGCGTGCCTCAGTGGTTGTGCGTCGACCTATGAACCAGGAGGTCAGGGTTCGATTCCCGGTCACGGCACAGGCCCCGGGCTCTGGCTGGAGCACTCAGGGCGGCTGCCTGTCCCCAGGCCCCTGGGCCTGTGCAGACAACCCCCCCGCCCCAGCAGAACAATGGGGTCTCCTGGGTCCCGAAGGAGGCCCAGGACTGACACCCCTGGAAGGGGAGGATCCAAGAGGGAGCGAGGCCGAAGCTTGACTCCCTTTGCCTCTGTCCACCCCTGCCCGCCCCCGCCAGGCACACCTCAGTGACCCGGCGCTTGGACCCGCATGGGCGCGCTGACCATTCTGCTGGGACCACCAGAGAAGCCATTCATGCTGGGCCTGCGAATGGCAGGAATGACGAACCTGGAGGGGAACTGGCGGGATGTTCCGGAGGGCTCCCTGGGGGAGGTGACTCTCAGCAGGCAAGCTCAGGAGGCCAGGAGGGCAGGAGTGGACAGGTGGAGAGGACTGGCCACGCTGTGAGGAGGGTTCCCTACGTCAAGGAACCACACAAAGGGCCAGACCAGACCCACAATAAGCTACAGGGAGAGGGTCAGGGCACAGGAGACCAGGCCTGGGGCACAGGGAGAGGCCCGGGGCAGCACAGACTTGACCTTTAGCCGCTGCAGGAAGGCCCGGCCCTGGGCCAGCCAGCCTCCTTCCAGGAAGAGGTTAGGAACCTGGGGACAAAGGGAGCCCCACGGCCCCCAGGAGCCAGCGTGAGGATGGGGTGCCTCAGCTCAGACGGAAGGGAGGGTTCGGAGCGCAAACCCTCCCCTCTGGTCTTCGGATTTAAGAGCAACAACATGCTCCAGGGGCTGGGAGGGACCGGTGCTGCCCAGGAGGACTGCACGCGGCTCTCAGGCCTGGCTGCCGGGACCGGGAGCTTAATAAATGCCGAAGCCCAGCCCACCCGGACCATGCAGCGGCCTTGGGGGCTCCGCTGTGCAGCCCACTGAGCACCCCTCCCGTGGGATGGGCCGGCCAAGCCCAGACCTGCCCAGCCCAGCCCCGCCTCCTCCCACCCGGGAGTCCCCGCTGCCTTCTGGGGTTGGGGCCTTCAAGGGTCCCGAAAGGAGACAGCCACACAATCAACCCCCTTTCCCACTAAGGAGATACCCCTTACAGAGTTCTCATGGGAGACGTACCTGGGGGCGCCCGGGCCCACCACTCGTACCCCAGGGACAGGCCCGGTCCTGAGCATCGAGCTGACCACGGCTCCCTGGGGACTCCAGGTGCAGCAGGGTCCTCCGCCTCGAGGACCTGCGATGGAGCAGTTCTCCATCTTGGCTGGCACCTGCCCCGCAGCCCGTCCTACCCCTCCTGGTTCGACCTATGAACCAGGAGGTCAGGGTTCGATTCCCGGTCACGGCACAGGCCCGGGTGTGGCTAGATCCCCAGTGTGGGGCTTGCAGGAGGCGGCCGGTCAATGATTGTCTCTCATCATTGATGCTTCTGTCTCTCTCTCCCTCTCCCTTCCTCTCTGAAATCAATGGAAATATATTGTTTTTTTAAAAAAGTAATAAGGAGAGAGGGAACAACGAGGAGCGAAGGCAGGAGGAGCGAAAGAAAGGGAGAAACTGGGGCGGGGCGGGGGCAGGGCGCAGAGGGGGGGGAAGCTGGTCCAAGTGCATTATTGATTCAGGGCCGAGAAACTGCTTAGCGAGGGAAAGGCGGCCTGCTCTTTAAAAGCCTGTGCGAAGCGTCCGCGAGGCCAGGCAGCTTCCCAAGGAGGCCTGCTCTGCTGACATAAATATTTTATCAGGGAGGAAAGACGCCGCTCGCTC
>NW_006283994.1:595089-603297 GCF_000327345.1 Myotis davidii
GGACCAGCCAGCCTCCTTCCAGGAAGAGGTTAGGAACCTGGGGACAAAGGGAGCCCCACGGCCCCCAGGAGCCAGCGTGAGGATGGGGTGCCTCAGCTCAGACGGAAGGGAGGGTTCGGAGCGCAAACCCTCCCCTCTGGTCTTCGGATTTAAGAGCAACAACATGCTCCAGGGGCTGGGAGGGACCGGTGCTGCCCAGGAGGACTGCACGCGGCTCTCAGGCCTGGCTGCCGGGACCGGGAGCTTAATAAATGCCGAAGCCCAGCCCACCCGGACCATGCAGCGGCCTTGGGGGCTCCGCTGTGCAGCCCACTGAGCACCCCTCCCGTGGGATGGGCCGGCCAAGCCCAGACCTGCCCAGCCCAGCCCCGCCTCCTCCCACCCGGGAGTCCCCGCTGCCTTCTGGGGTTGGGGCCTTCAAGGGTCCCGAAAGGAGACAGCCACACAATCAACCCCCTTTCCCACTAAGGAGATACCCCTTACAGAGTTCTCATGGGAGACGTACCTGGGGGCGCCCGGGCCCACCACTAGCACCCCAGGGACAGGCCCGGTCCTGAGCACCGAGCTGACTACGGCTCCCTGGGGACTCCAGGTGCAGCAGGGTCCTCCGCCTCGAGGACCTGAGATGGAGCAGTTCTCCATCTTGGCTGGCACCTGCCCCGCAGCCCGTCCTACCCCTCCTGGTTCCCAGCCTGTCCTCTAGGCTGAGTGGCAGCTACATCCCGGGGGCCCCACGTGGAAGGGGCCTGCCGGTGCCAGGCAGACAGCCCAGTGCCAGGCAGACGCCGCCCCTCCCCCTGCTCGCTCAGTTCTATCTCTAGGTCCATTATTGTCCACTGTTGGGTGTGTCCCCCTCCCCCTCCTCCTTCCCCAGAAAAGCAGATCAGGTTCCCCCAGGCGCAGTGGCCTTCCCTGCAGCTGGTACGTGGGAGCAAACACGGGGCCAGATGGACGTGAAAGAAGTGGCCCAGCAGACTCTGCCGTGTCCCCAAGGGCAGAGGGGTGGTGAAGCCGGCGGCACCCCTTCCCGCCCTCTCTCCTGCTGCATGTCATGCTGGGGAGGACAGTGTGCTCACCCAGCACAAGCGGCCACGCGTGCGCATGCGCATGCACACATGCATCCACACATCCACACACACAACAGCCTGTCTGTCAGGCGTTCTCTGAGACTCTGTGTCACATGCAGCCTGGTTAGGAGGTGGCTGGGTCTGGGCAGCCTGGGACGTCGGTGCCAGGCTCCTCTGTTTAGAAGCTGTGTGCCTTTGGACAAGTGGCTTAGCCTCTCTGAACCTCAAGTTCCTCACATCCAAATGGGTATAAGTATGGGATCTACCACACGTGTCAACACCTGTGAGGGTTCAGTGAGCTGGTTAGGTCCAGGGCTCGGTATACAGTAGGCACTCAATAAATGTAAGGCAGTGCTGATCCGAGGAGGAATAGGAAGACGTGGCATCAAGAAAATCCTGACTGCCCTGGCTGGTGTGGCTCAGTGGATAGAGCGTTGGTCCTTGGACTGAAGGGTCCCAGGTTCGGTTCTAGTCAAGGGCATGTACCACAGTTGCAGGCTCTATCGCTGGCCCCGTGAGGGCACCTGCAGGAAGTCACCCAATCGATGTGTCTCTCTCACATCGACGTTTCTCTCTCTCTCCCTCTCCACTCTCTCTAAAAATCAATGGAAAAATTTCCTCGGGTGAGGATGAACCAAAACAAAACAGCGATTTTCCTGAGCTCGAAGGCTCTGGAGGGTCCGGAGGGGCCCACAGGTGAGCTTGGGAGCCCTACAAGTGTGTGCAACTCTGCGCTGTACACACGTATGTATATGTGTGTTTATGTGCATATGTGCATGTGTATACATGTCCATGTGCAGGCGTGCTGTGTGTCTACATGTGTGAGTGCTCATCGTTCTAGGAAAAGCACGTGGATCCTCAAAAGGGCTGTGACCCCCAAAGGTGGAGCCCTGCTCGGGGTGTCGCTGCAGATGTGGGCTTGCTCTCCTGCCTTTGTCCGGGTCTCCGGGTGCCCCATCCTCTCCATCTCCCGGAGCCTGAAAGCCCCAAGGCCGGGGCCGCCAGGAATGCTGGGGCCGCGCGGGGAATGCTGGGGGCTGGAAGGTGACTACTCGGACCCCTCAGGTCACAGCCGGAAATCTATCTCCCAAAGGGGGGGGCGAGACACCGCGGTCACCAGCTCCTGGCAGCCCATCCAGTGGGCAGCCTGGTCCCCAGAGCCGGCCCCAGCCCATGCCAGCCCCGGCGCTGTGGGCGAGGGTTTGGTTGGTACGCGGGTGGGGACAGGAACAGGGACAGCAGGCCCTTTGCACAGCTGCTTCTCCTGCTGCTGCCACTGCCTTGGGCTGTCTCTTGATTCTGCAGAGGGAGGGGCCAATCCTGGAACCCACAGTCCCGGGAGAGGGCACCGCCACTTCCTGTGGTGGGGGGAGCGGGCTCCCCGCGCCCCGTCTCTCACTGGCCTCCTGTTCACCTTCACCCAACACCAGCCGCTGGTCATGTTTCATTTCCTTTCATTTCCCTGGTCGATGCTTGGAGTCAAGTGGACAAATGACTCGGGCAGCAGAAGGGAGCTGGAATGAGGGGCTGCGGGGTCCCATGGGCCCCACGCACCGGGACAAACGGGGGGAAGGGCTGGTGGGGCCCAGGCCTGGGGACCGGTCCCTTTCCGAGGAGGGGGAGCGCTGGGAGCCCGGGCTGAGATCTGGACGGACTCACAAACATGGACCCGTTTAATTCCTTTCCACGGAGACCCTGAGAGGAGGTGACCGCTCTGTCGTTGCACCCTGAGACCCTGGGTCCCCTCTACCCCACGCTCAGGGCAGCTAAGGGACTCATGGGCTATAGAACAAATGGGGGGGTGTGCGGGAAGGGGTCAAGGCCCTGGAGACAGGCCCTGGCAGTGTCGCTGCTGTGCAAACCTGGGTGCCTCTCCCCTCTGAGCGCCCGCCCTGTCCTGTCACTGTCTGGGTGCCGTGGAGGACACGCTGCACAGAAGTGCGTCCCAGATGCCGGGCCTGCGCGATGGGCGTGTTGAGACGCACCAGACCCCGCAATGCACAGGGTGTACCCCCCTGGCCCGACTCCCTGCGGCTCCTGGCGGAGGGCTGGGGCCGGACCCCCAGCCACCATGGGGGGGTGGCATCCCGGGCGCTGACTGGGCAGGGATCCTTAACGCTCCACCCGCCATCCCGCCTCACCCGTGGCCTTGCCCACGCGACACCGACATCCCCCTGCCCGCTGCTCAGCGCGGCCACAGCAGGAGGACCGGGTGTGCGGGCCGGGCCCTCGGTCGGCTCTGAGCACTGCCCCACGGAGGCCTGCGCCCCGGCTGAGCTCAGCTGAGCAGACCCGACCCAAACACCGTAACCTGTGGCCACACCTCCCCGAAGGCGGCTTTCAGACTGCACCCCACGCCCCCCAAGGGCCCGTGTGCGGGCGCCTCCCTGTGAGTGTCGGTGCGAGTGCCTCCACCCCAGGCTCCAGTCCGCTCTTTTGTTTTGTTGTTTTGGGTTTTTTAAAAAAAATATTTTTATTGATTTCAGAGAGGAAGTGGGAGAGAGAGAGCGAGAACATCAATGATGAGAGAGAATCCTCGATTGGTTGCCTCCTGCACGTCCCCTACTGGGAAATGAGCCCGGGCATGTGCCCTTGACTGGAATCGAACCTGGGACCCTTTGGTCCCTCTATCCACTGAGCCAAACCAGCCAGGGCAAGACCACTCTTTTGAAGAATGAGAGCCACGGGCCACGGCTGAAACTCCTGGGCCTGCTGCCCCTCCCTGGTGGCCCGTGTGGTCACTGCATCCTGCTGGGCCGCAGCTCTCCTCCCCCCACAACCCCTCGGCACAGGAAACCAGGAAACGGGTGATTAGGCTCATTGGTGGTTTCGTGTTGTGCTCACAGGAGCCCTCGGACTGCCCGGGGAGGGGCAGGGGACACCGGCAGCCCAGGACCAGGCACCACTGTCCCCCGGGCAGTCCGTCCCAATGGTAGGGACACAGTTCTCTCTGGTCTGAGCTGATGCCTGAGGCTCTTCCAACTGGGCTATTTGAGAGGAGGGACAGTCACCATCAGCACCAACTTATCACCCACTCTGTCCACGCGCCACCGGTGGGATCTGGCGCTCTGGTGGGCCTGGGAGAGGAGACGTTCAGAGACCAGAGAGAGGTCACAGGTCACAGCATCTTCTCCCCAGTGACCCTCCTCGAAGACAATCAAAGTCAGCATCCCAACCAACAAGATATGTTAGTGAAAAGAGGGAGGGGGAGGGGGAGGGGGAGGGGGGAGCAGCTGGGCTCTCCCTGTCCTCGGGCCCCCGTGGCTTAGTGGGTAAATGATTAGGGTCTGCATCTGAGCCTGGCCCTGCCACTCAGTATTGGGGTCTCAGTTTCGCCATCTGTGAAATGGGGACAATAGGGAAAACCAGTTTCTGCCCTGCAGGAGCGTTAAGAGGCTGCACCTGGAAGGCTCCGTGCCTCCGGGGAACACATTTTGAGCGTCCAGAACCACCCCTCACACCTACGCCCATTGGTTTTCCAGAAGGGGGTCAAGGACATTGGATGAAAAGAACAGTTTCTTCAGCAAACGTTGCCGGGAGAATGGGGCATCCACACGCAAAAGAATGAAGTTGGCCCTAACCGGTTTGGCTCAGTGGATGGAGCGTCGGCCTGCGGACTGAAAGGTCCCAGGTTCGATTCCGGTCAAGGGCACGTACCTGGATTATGGGCACATCCCCAGGAGGGGATGTAGAGGAGGCAGCTGACGGATGTTTCTCTCTATCATCAATGTTTCTAACTCTCTATCCCTCTCCCTTCCTCTCTGAAATCAATAAAGCTATATTAAAAAAAAAAAAAGAATGAAGTTAGATGCTTCTCTTACACCATGTACAACACCTAAACATCAGAGCTAAAACTATAAACGTCTTAGAAGAAAACAGAAGGGCAAACGTTTACAACCTTCCATTCTGCAGTGGTTTCCTCGCTGTGACAACAAAAGGAGGAAGTGGATAAATTAGACTTGACTAAACTAAAAACTTTTTGCGTATTGAAGGACACGTCAGAGAGTAAAAGAGTGTTTGTAGATGGGGGAAACCTCTTCAAATCATATGTCTGACAAGAGCCTAGCATCCAGACTATATGAAGAACATGCACAACTCAATAGCAACAGACAAACAACTCAATTTAAAAATGGGCAAAGGGCCAGACTAGACATTTCTTCAAAGACATGCAAATGGCCAATACGCACACGACGCCCAGCATTGCTGGTCATCAGGGAGACGCAAATCAAAGCCACCATGAGATCCACCGCACACCCCCTCGGTGACCATAATAAATAACAAATGTTGGCGAGGACGTGGAGAAATCGGAACCTTTGTGCAGTGCCGGTGGGGATGAAAATGGTGCAGCCACTGTGGGAAACAGTCTGGCAGTTCCTCACAAACTTAAATATAAAAATTACCACGTGACCCAGCCAGTCCACCCCTAGCTGTGCACCCAAGAGAAATGGGAACACATGCTTATGGAAAAACTTGTCCACAAATGATCCTAACAATCTATACTAATAAAAGGGTAATATGCTAATTAGACCGGCCGTCTTCCAGATGTCCTTCTGGACAAAGCCATGGTGGCAGGGGCTGAGGCAGAGGCAGTTAGGGACGATCAGGCCAGCAGGGGAGCAGTTAGGGGTCAATCAGGCCGGCAGGGGAGCAGTTAGGGGTGATCAGGCAGGCAGGCGAGTGGTTAGGAGCCAGCAGTCCTGGATTGGAGAGGGTGCAAGCCGGGCTGAGGGACCCCACCCCCACCCCACCCCCCGCCATGCACAAATTTCATGCACTGGGCCTCTAATATTATAATAGCCCGAAAAAGTGGAAACAACCCTAATGTCCATCAACTGATGAGTGGACAAACAACTGTGGTAGATGATACAGAGGAATATTCCCAGCCACGAAAAAGGAGTGGGTGCTGACACCTGCTACATGGGTGAGCCTCAAAGACAACATGCGAGTGAAAGGAGCCAGACACAGAAGTCACACGTTGTGCGATTCCATTTATACGGAACCATGCATGGGCAGAGAGCAGACCGGGTTGCCAGGGCTGGAGGAGGCAGGGGTGGGGAGTGACTGCTCATGGGATGGGATTTCCTTTGGGGGATGGGAATGTTCCGGAACTGGACAGAGGCAGTGGCCACACAGCCTCTATACTGTTCACTTACAAATGCACAAAAAAGGCAAATTTTATGTTATGTGTACTTTAAGCAATAACATTTTTAAGTGGTTAATTTCATGCTATGTCAATTTCACCACAATTTAAAAATGAAAGAAAAATTTTTTAAATAATGCCTTCATCACAAAAATAATATTTTAGAACTTTGTGTGGTGATGGATGCCAACTAAACTTATTGTGGTCATCCTTTCGCAATAAATACATGTATCAAACCATTATGTCGAACACTTAAAACGAACACAATGTTACATGTAAATTCCATCCATTAAAAAAATACATGAGTTTATTTGTGCTGGGGCGTTATATGTTAGCACTTGGCTCGCTCTCCTTTGTTTGGATTTTCATTTACGAGAATATTCTGAAGAAGGAAATTGAACTTGAAAAAGAAGCCTCGTGCTGTGCTGGGCACGGGACATACCCGGTTCGCCCCGCGCTGCACTGGGGCCTCCGATGCAGTCTGTTTGTGAGCAAGGCTGACCCCCAGCCTAGGTTTCCCCAAATCCCAGGCGTATCTGGCCATCACTCAGGATCCGGTTAGTCTAGCCAAACCGTAGGGTGCACAGTTGGGGAAACTGAGGCTGGGGGCCTGGCCTGGCGTCCCCGCAGCAAGGAGGCTGCCGGGGCCTGGAGCTGCCGGGCACCCAGCCCGCTCGCTCTGCTCTGACATGCCGCCCCCCGCCAGCAGTTGGCGTGCGCTCAGGGAACTAGAAACACATTTTCATATATTTCAGCAAATCTGCTGCTGATGAAAAACAAATCAGAACCCGCAAACCAAAACCCAGCGGAACCGACTTCTGCCTCATCTGCCATTTCCCACTTTCCGGGCCCCTCCAGGGAGAAGCTGGGCCAACTCCTCGGCCACAGGGGCCCGGCAGGGTCCCAGCCAGGAGTGCCCGGGCCGGGGGCTGCGGGATGGGGACAGAGCTGCAGCCACAGCCCGTTCCTGGGGCGGCGATGGCTGGGGGTGAAGGCAAGAGGTGCAGCTTGGAGCGGCCCTTTGAGCCTGCCCAGCTCTGTGCCAGCCTGGGGCTCGGGCCTTCCAGGCCCCGGCCTGCCCGCGGGTCCCCCCTTCCCTCCCTGCTGCCACCCCCTCGGCCTAACCCCCAGAACCTAGAGATTGGCTATGAGCCACAGAGGAAGGTTGACCCCACTCGGGGGCCTTGGGAAGCCTCAGTTTGTTCATCCATCCAATGGCACAGTAACCTCCCCCCCCCCCCGCCCCCACAGGCGTAGGGGACTAGGGGCTGGGAGGGCTTCGAGGGACTGAGCGGTGAGTGGCTTGTCCCCGTCATCCACACACTCTCCCTCACAGCGTTTCTCCTGCCCTCACCACCGCTCCTCTAACCCTGCCTGCCCTTCAAGGCCAGAGCCCACCCCAGGCCACCCCGCTGCCCAGCCCCTGGACCACAGCCCACGCGACTGTCCCCCACGGGACACAGCTGGCCGATGGGACCATCCTCAGTCTGTATTTTCTGCTTTTTCTCCTCCTTTTGTCTCTCAAGCTACATTCCAGGATGGAAAAAAAATCCCCCTTTGGAACCTTCATTTGGTGCCAGGCCCCCAGCTGAGGCCTTTACATGCCTGTCTCATCCCATCAGCACAAGCTCCCTCCCACCTGTCCCGTATCAGCCCCATTTTCAGATGCGCAAACTGAGGCTCAGAGCCACAGGGACTTATCCAAGCGCCACACCCGGAGGGCGGAAGACGGATGAGCCCGGTTTGCTGCATCCCAGGTCCCAAATCCTTGGCCACCACAGGTGCAGCCCGCCTGCCTGTCCCTCGCCCACCCCCTACCTCGCCACCTGTGGGGGTTGAGGCACCCAGAGGATACATGCACTCGGAGAAAAATGAAAACACACTACGCCCAGGGCTGGGAATGTAAACCAAGGAAGACGAGCCTGCGGAAGGTGGAGCTGTGGTAGCTGGAAAGTTCTAGGACCTTGAAGTCTCAGACTCTCCTTGGAAAGGTGCCCCCAC
>NW_006283994.1:603483-605391 GCF_000327345.1 Myotis davidii
TCTGGACCCAAACCCACTCTCTTAAGAAAAGTCAGGGGCTAGGATCTCACTCATGCGGCCCCAGACCCCTCAGGCACCTGTCTGGGCTGGGGAAGGAGCCGTCCCTGTGCGACAAGATGTCACACGTGGAACTATTCTTGTCCGACGCCGGGCCTGCCTCTGGCGATTCGGGGCTGAGTGGCTCTAACTCAGGGTCGGGCGAAGCTCAGGCTCTAAAGTTCCTTCCTGCCTCAGGATGCAGCTGTGCAGGCTCCTGGTGTCATGTGATCACAGCGCCCACAGAGCAGGGACTCCAGTGCAGAGAAGCAGACTCAGCTCTGATCTCTCCTCCTCCGAGAAGCCTTCCTGGGTTACACCGCCCTTCTACCCACCCATCCATTCGTTCATAAACGCTTACTGAGCACTGACTGATCCAAGAGGGAGGGACGCAAAGCTGAACCCTGCCTTTGAGGAGCTCGAAATCCAAGCAGGAAGCGAACAGCAGGAGTATAATAACTCACGTGAATTGAGCACCTACTACGTGCCAGGCACTGCTTATGGCCGGCCTGTATGTGTATTCTATTAATAGCTCCGATGTAAGGAACTAAGGCTCAGAGGGGTTAGCCTCATGTCAAAGGTCACACAGCAGGGGATGCTGACCTACACCTCCCTGCCCTCAAGGCCTGACCTCTTACCCAGTGGGCCGCCTCCGTGATAACAGTGACAGGGAGGCGCCCAGGTGGGGATGCTCTGACCCACCTGGGCTGGGGAGCAGGCAGCCTCCTGGAGCAGGTGATCCAGGGAAACCGGGAAGCCTCGGAAATGAGGAAGCAGAGGAAGGCGCCGAGGCGAAGGAGACAGGCCAGGAGGGGAAATGGCGGGAGGGCTGGGGGGGCCGGCCGGCCTTGTCTCTAATGTCTGTTGCGTTTCTCTTGTTGCTGACTTGGATTTGCAAGAGTTATCATCTCGCTTTTCCTCACGACCGTGCCTGGCGTGAGGTCAGACCTCAGGTCTAGGGCTGGAGAGGTGCGCGGAGGGAGGGAGGGTCCCACACCCTCTTCTGTGGGTTTGGGGCCAGGGTGAGAGCGGAGCGGGCTGGGCCAGGGGACTGGTCGCCTCAGAAACACGTTCTGAACGTGGAGGTCGGGCAGGAGGTGGGGCACCTGTGACCTTGATCCCATGTGGTGTTCAATGTCACGGTGGGGAGGGCCTTGAGGCCTCCAAGACCCACCTGCCACCTGCATTAATCAGCTGAGCAGACCTCCTGGGGGAAGGATGAGGGGCATTTGCTCTGCATCTGGGTAAACCGAGGCCCAGAGAAGGTAAAGCAGGTGTTGAGGAAGGTGTGTGCTAAGAGATGTGCTTTCACGGCTTCCCCAAGACCAAGACCAAGGCCCTGTGTGCTAGCGCCCCTGAAACGATGTTTAATGTCTGTCCATGTCACCATGGAAGAAGCAGGATTGTCAAGATTGGATAAGTGAGCCCGGCTGGTGTGGCTCAGTGGTTGAGCGTTGACCAATGAACCAGGAGGTCAGGACACAGGCCCGGGTTTCGGGCTTGATCCCCAGTAGGGGGCGTGCAGGAGGCAGCTGACCAATGTTTCTATCTCTCTATCCCTCTCCATCTCTCTCCCTCTCTCTTCCTCTCCCTTCTATCATGTCATATATGCTGATATATGATAATGATTCACTTGGGTCTCAGAGTAGAGAAACCAGGGACATTATAACTTCACTGGGGTGTGGGGTTTGGGAGGGGGATCTATAGACAGGGCGTCCTGGATATGCATGTACCTGTGCATTTTTTAAAAGAGAGTTACAAAGGGAACATTAACATGTACCATTTGGGGTTTTGATTCAGATATCTGTGGGAACCACATCATGCCTGCCTTTGATAAATTGTCCTTTCTTATCTTCCCTTTTCCTACAAGCT